>NC_053035.3:415396397-415725563 GCF_002575655.3 Aegilops tauschii subsp. strangulata
TATGTTCGCTTCTATCAACGCTTCAAGACGCAAAGCTTTTTGTGTTTGCTAAGAAGACTAAGCAAATATGAAGGTAAAAGGAAATCATCAATATAATTCCGCTAAAACTACTACATGGAACGGACATGAAATGTTGCGGAAATTGCTGAAACTTACTTTTCTGGAACAACGATATAGAGTGTTCACTACTGACTTGCACGTACTTTGCAATCAGAAAAAAGCTTCATCAAGTATGTAGACGTGGCGAAAGGGAATACAACATACAAATATATGCTTCGTCGTTTAGCAGGTACTCCCATGCATATACTAAATCATATGGACACACACTTCAACCATCAGAACTATGCCAGAACTAGAACTGGTTTGTTCTTACATGTCATTTCCAGTGAGAAAAGGGGATGCTATAGATTCCAAGTCGCAAAAATTGTCTTAGAACGCATCTGAACAATGCAAAGCAACTGCAGCACATAAGCTAGCACCTTATTCATGCTTTAAAGAAGGTGTACAGTTTGACCACCTACTGGTAGCTACTATACACATTCACAAGACATCAGGCGTTTCATGCAATATTTTTCTAGGCAACAAAACATTGCTATATGACGTAACTCGTAGTAGTAGGTAAATTCACAAACTGTGTATGTCGTACCAATGACTCTGCTGTAATCAAACTTTGAAGCTACAATCAGATAATAGAATAATATGAACTTCAGTTAACTGATGTAAAATAACGAAAAGAGGCATGTCTAAAGAACACAATGGAAGCATAGAATAAATGCATCTAGAAGATTACACATGATCTAATCATATACCTTGCCACCCAAAATCTTCCCTTTGTCGTATCAATGAGTTTGATGATAATGAGGAAGTAGTAATTTTTGCACGTACTCTAGGTGTTTTGTCATCAGTTGAATGACAAGCTTCTTCATTTTTGGAAACTACATGAACAAGACAACACAATTGTTCACAGTAAGTTAGTAACCCTAAAGGATCTACTTGCTCGGAGAAATTCATAAGAACAAACTGCATATACAGTAAAACACAACGAGCTCTGAATCAAAGTATAACTATTTGAAAATCTTTGGAGAAGGTTCGAAGGAAAGCAAGCAATACATCCTTGCATCACTACTCGGGGTCACTAACGGAGACACCAATTCCTTCGAGCAGGGGAAAGGGGAATTGAAGGTGCTCAACACAAGAACTGGAAGGGGGGGATGAAAACCTCAAACCCTACCATTTGAAGAGCAGAGGATATATATTTAGGCACTCACAAAAATCATCACCGGAGGTCGTGTACAGATACAAGTAGGTGGTGGCATCGCCATCTCAGCTCGGTTGTCCAAGCAACATAGAATGTCCTGATCACCACACAGTTGCAATTTAAAGTGTGGGCAACTCTGCAAATTATATATATATCCAAGGATTTAATTGGGAGTTTATTCTGCACCATTTGTGAAAACACACACTCGCAAGCAATTCGTTGAGTAGACACCGTGAAATAAAATTATATTGTGTAGAATACTATTTATCAAACAGGTGAAACAAACTAATCAGGTGCATCTCCGTAAGCAAAGAAAAAGGCATACCAAAATCTATAGGATATGAGACATATATACGTCATAATACCTTGACTTTCTTGTGCTTGTGCTTATTGCGGCCTTTATCTCCTTTGGTTTTGCTTGCATCAATCTTTGGATTGCTTTGTTGCCCCCCAGTCTTTGGCGTCTTCATTGTATCTTCAATAGAACTCATGCCTTCAAGAATATTTTTATTATGCTCTTCAACAACTTCTTTACTTGAAAGCTTGATCCCATCACCTGCAGTTTTTACCTTCTCTTTAAATGGATCGGCTTGAAGCAGCCGATGCAAAAAAATTATGTCATCGGGACCAATCGGAATAGACTGGTCATCTCTTGGTGTCTCAACAAATTTCAATCGTCCTTTATCAATGGCCGATTTAACTATTTGACGAAACATGTTGCAACTTACAATACATTCGTCCCTGGATAGATGGCTCAACATGGTGATCAAGAATTCTAATATAATTATTTCTCAACAACAAATCAAATATTTGATCACACATGCTTGAATTGAAGGTAAACTTTTTATTCTCTAGCCAATCTTGCTGTGAGAACGGCTTTGGAGTTAAGCTAACGAATAGTTCAGATTTTGCATTACCCCATTCGGCTATGCATTGTGTTTTGCACTCTATCTCCAATGACTTTGAAAAGGAAATTATACTATCATCGGTTTTCTCAACGGAGTATAACATTGGCTTTAAATTTCTGAAATCAAAGTAGTTAGAATATACATGTCTCAATTGAGCCCATGCGTAAGCCAAGTATGAAGCAAGCAAAGATACCCAATTAGATATGAACTTTAAATAAAGCAATGGGAAAAGATTTGGTTGCAGTAATAAGTCACTATCGGTCTCTTTAAATGGTACAATATATTGACCGATATGCTTTGTAACAATTTTATTGCTAACAAGTAAATTTTCCTTTATCATTGGTCTTTCAAAATTACTTATAAGATCTTTTCTAATAGATGTATCAACAATAAAGTTGCGACCAAATCTGAAAATAGGTAAATCACTTGCTAGACATGCCTCTTTGAATATGTTGGGAGAGCATGACAATGGTGTAATTTGAATGATACTTTGTTCCACTTTCAGTTGGCTCCCCAACGCCGTGGCATCCTCTTTTTCTTCAATAGATTCGGCAGATATAATATTTGATTCGGCTTTTTCAATAACCGAATTTTCTTTCTTACCTAAATCAATACTTTTATCTTTTTGAATTTCCAAGGCCTTTCGCTCTTGTCTAATTTTAGCCCACATCTCATCTTGGCGAGCTTTAAACTTTTTCATCTCAATTTCCATCCACTCCTCATGAGATTGCCCCCCAATACTTTGAGACTCTTCCGGCAATGAGGTGCCAAAACTTTGCAATTGTTTAGGGGGTACACTGGATGGTACAACACTGGGAGAATGCATCATTTGCACAACTCTAGCTTTTACAGCAGCAAAATCATGAGGCTTCCCGCCTTCTATTAGTTCCTGTCGAATGGAGTTGCACAAATCCCAAGAAAATGTAAGCTTGTTCTCAATTACCCAGTCTGGATATGGTTGCCCCCCGATGCTTTTAGACTCTTTCGGCAATGAGATGCTCTCAAAATTTCGTAATTGTGTAGGGGGTGTTGGGGAACGTAGTAATTTCAAAAAAATTCCTACGCACACACAGGATCATGGTGATGCATGGCAACGAGAGGGGAGAGTGTTGTCCACGTACCCTCGTAGACCAAAAGCGAAAGCATTAGCACAACGTGGTTGATGTAGTCGTACGTCTTCACGATCCAACCGATCAAGTACCGAACGCACGGCACCTCCGAGTTCAGCACACGTTCAGCTCGATGACGTCCCTCGAACTCCGATCCAGCCGAGCTTTGAGGGAGAGTTTCGTCAGCACGACGGCGTGGTGACGATGATGATGTTCTACCGACGCAGGGCTTCGCCTAAGCACCGCTACGATATTATCGAGGTGGATTCTGGTGGAGGGGGGCACCGCACACGGCTAAGAGATCAATGATCAATTGTTGTGTCTATGGGGTGCCCCCTGCCCCCGTATATAAAGGAGCAAGGGGGGAGAGGCGGCCGGCCAGGAGGAGGCGCGCCAGGAGGAGTCCTACTCCCACCAGGAGTAGGACTCCCTCCCTTCCTTGTTGGATTAGGAGAAGGGGGAAGGAGGAGGGAGAGAGGAAGGAAAGGGGGGCGCCGCCCCCCCTCCTTGTCCAATTCGGACTAGAGGGGGAGGGGGCGCGCGGCCTGCCCTGGCCGCCCCTCCTCTTCTCCACTAAGGCCCATGTAGGCCCATTAAACCCCCGGGGGGGTTCCGGTAACCCCCGGTACTCCGGTATATATCCGATAACCCCCGGAACCATTCGGTGTCCGAATATAGTCGTCCAATATATCAATCTTCATGTCTCGACCATTTCGAGACTCCTCATCATGTCCGTGATCACATCCGGGACTCCAAACTACCTTCGATACATCAAAACATATAAACTCATAATATAACTGTCATCAAAACTTTAAGCGTGCGGACCCTACGGGTTCGAGAACTATGTAGACATGACCGAGACACGTCTCCGGCCAATAACCAATAGCGGAACCTGGATGCTCATATTGGCTCCCACATATTCTACGAAGATATTTATCGGTCAAACCGCATAACAACATACGTTGTTTCCTTTGTCATCGGTATGTTACTTGCCCGAGATTCGATCGTCGGTATCTCAATACCTAGTTCAATCTCGTTACCGGCAAGTCTCTTTACTCGTTCTTTAATACATCATCCCGCAACTAACTCATTAGTTGCAATGCTTGCAAGATTTATTGTGATGTGCATTACCGAGTGGGCCCAGAGATACCTCTCCGACAATTGGAGTGACAAATCCTAATCTCGAAATACGCCAACCCAACAAGTACCTTTGGAGACACTTGTAGAGCACCTTTATAATCACCCAGTTACGTTGTCACGTTTGGTAGCACACAAAGTGTTCATCCGGTAAACGGGAGTTGCATAATCTCATAGTCATAGGAACATGTATAAGTCATGAAGAAAGCAATAGCAGAATACTCAACGATCGTGTGCTAAGCTAACGGAATGGGTCAAGTCAAACACATCATTCTCCTAATGATGTGATCTCGTTAATCAAATGACAACTCATGTCAATGGCTAGGAAACATAACCATCTTTGATCAACGAGCTAGTCAAGTAGAGGCATACTAGTGACACTCTGTTTATCTATGTATTCACACAAGTATTATGTTTCCGGTTAATACAAATCTAGCATGAATAATAAACATTTATCATGATATAAGAAAATAAAGAATAACTTTATTATTGCCTCTAGGGCATATTTCCTTCAGTCTCCCACTTGCACTAGAGTCAATAATCTAGATTACACAGTAATGATTCTAACACCCATGGAGCCTTGGTGCTGATCATGTTTTGCTCGTGGAAGAGGCTTAGTCAACGGGTCTGCAACATTCAGATCCGTATGTATCTTGCAAATTTCTATGTCTCCCACCTGGACTAGATCCCGGATGGAATTGAAGCGTCTCTTGATGTGCTTGGTTCTCTTGTGAAATCTGGATTCCTTTGCCAAGGCAATTGCACCAGTATTGTCACAAAAGATTTTCATTGGACCCGATGCACTAGGTATGACACCTAGATCGGATATGAACTCCTTCATCCAGACTCCTTCATTTGCTGCTTCCGAAGCAGCTATGTACTCCGCTTCACACGTAGATCCCGCCACAACGCTTTGTTTAGAACTGCACTAACTGATAGCTCCACCGTTCAATGTAAACACGTATCCGGTTTGTGATTTAGAATCGTCCGGATCAGTGTCAAAGCTTGCATCCACGTAACCATTTACGACTAGCTCTTTGTCACCTCCATAAATGAGAAACATATCCTTAGTCCTTTTCAGGTATTTCAGGATGTTCTTGACCGTTGTCCAGTGATCCACTCCTGGATTACTTTGGTACCTCCCTGCTAAACTTATAGCAAGGCACACATCAGGTCTGGTACACAGCATTGCATACATGATAGAGCCTATGGCTGAAACATAGGGAACATCTTTCATCTTCTCTCTATCTTCTGCAGTGGTCGGGCATTGAGTCTTACTCAACTTCACACCTTGTAACACAGGCAAGAACCCTTTCTTTGCTTGATCCATTTTGAACTTCTTCAAAACTTTGTCAAGGTATGTGCTTTGTGAAAGTCCAATTAAGCGTCTTGATCTATCTCTATAGATATTGATGCCTAATATATAAGCAGCTTCACCGAGGTCCTTCATTGAAAAACTCTTATTCAAGTATCCCTTTATGCTATCCAGAAATTCTATATCATTTCCAATCAGTAATATGTCATCCACATATAATATCAGAAATGCTACAGAGCTCCCACTCACTTTCTTGTAAATACAGGCTTCTCCAAAAGTCTGTATAAAACCAAATGCTTTGATCACACTATCAAAGCGTTTATTCCAACTCCGAGAGGCTTGCACCAGTCCATAAATGGATCGCTGGAGCTTGCACACTTTGTTAGCTCCTTTTGGATCGACAAAACCTTCCGGTTGCATCATATACAACTCTTCTTCCAGAAATCCATTCAGGAATGCAGTTTTGACATCCATTTGCCAAATTTCATAATCATAAAATGCGGCAATTGCTAACATGATTCGGACAGACTTAAGCATCGCTACGGGTGAGAAAGGCTCATCGTAGTCAATCCCTTGAACTTGTCGAAAACCTTTTGCAACAAGTCGAGCTTTATAGACAGTAACATTACCGTCAGCGTCAGTCTTCTTCTTGAAGATCCATTTATTCTCAATGGCTTGCCGATCATCGGGCAAGTCAACCAAAGTCCACACTTTGTTCTCATACATGGATCCCATCTCAGATTTCATGGCCTCAAGCCATTTTGTGGAATCTGGGCTCACCATCGCTTCTTCATAGTTCGTAGGTTCGTCATGGTCTAGTAACATAACCTCTAGAACAGGATTACTGTACCACTCTGGTGCGGATCTTACTCTGGTTGACCTATGAGGTTCAGTAACAACTTGATCTGAAGTTTCATGATCATCATCATTAACTTCCTCACTAATTGGTGTAGGTGTCACAGGAACCGGTTTCTGTGATGAACTACTTTCCAATAAGGGAGCAGGTACAATTACCTCATCAAGTTCTACTTTCCTCCCACTCACTTCTTTCGAGAGAAACTCCTTCTCTAGAAAGATTCCAAATTTAGCAACAAAAGTCTTGTCTTTGGATCTGTGATAGAAGGTGTACTCAACAGTCTCTTTTGGGTATCCTATGAAGACACATTTTTCCGATTTGGGTTCGAGATTTATCAGGTTGAAGGTTTTTCACATAAGCATCGTAGCCCCAAACTTTAAGAAACGACAACTTTGGTTTCTTGCCAAACCACAGTTCATAAGGCGTTGTCTCAACGGATTTCGATGGTGCCCTATTTAACGTGAATGCAGCCATCTCTAAAGCATAACCCCAAAACGATAGCAGTAAATCAGTAAGAGACATCATAGATCGCACCATATCTAGTAAAGTACGATTACGACGTTCGGACACACCATTACGCTGTGCTGTTCCGAGTGGCGTGAGTTGCGAAACTATTCCGCATTGTTTCAAATGAAGACCAAACTCGTAACTCAAATATTCTCCTCCACGATCAGATCGTAGAAACTTTATTTTCTTGTTACGATGATTTTCAACTTCACTCTGAAATTCTTTGAACTTTTCAAATGTTTCAGACTTATGTTTCATTAAGTAGATATACCCATATCTGCTTAAATCATCTATGAAGGTGAGAAAATAACGATACCCGCCGCGAGCCTCAATATTCATCGGACCACATACATCTGTATGTATGATTTCCAACAAATCTGTTGCTCGCTCCATAGTTTCGGAGAACGGCGTTTTAGTCATCTTGCCCATGAGGCACGGTTCGCAAGTACCAAGTGATTCATAATCAAGTGGTTCCAAAAGTCCATCAGTATAGAGTTTCTTCATGCGCTTTACACCGATATGACCTAAACGGCAGTGCCACAAATAAGTTGCACTATCATTATCAACTCTGCATCTTTTGGCTTCAATATTATGAATATGTGTATCACTACTATCGAGATTCAACAAAAATAGACCACTCTTCAAGGGTGCATGTCCATAAAAGATATTACTCATATAAATAGAACAACCATTATTCTCTGATTTAAATGAATACCGTCTCGCATCAAACAAGATCCAGATATAATGTTCATGCTCAACGCTGACACCAAATAACAATTATTCAGGTCTAAAACTAATCCCGAAGGTAGATGTAGAGGTAGTGTGCCGACCGCGATCACATCGACTTTGGAACCATTTCCCACGCGCATCGTCACCTCGTCCTTAGCCAATCTTTGCTTAATCTGTAGTCCCTGTTTCGAGTTGCAAATATTAGCAACAAAATCAGTATCAAATACCCAGGTGCTACTGCGAGCATTAGTAAGGTACACATCAATAACATGTATATCACATATACCTTTGTTCACCTTGCCATCCTTCGTATCCGCCAAATACTTGGGGCAGTTCCGCTTCAGTGACCAGTCTGTTTGCAGTAGAAGCACTTAGTGTCAGGCTTAGGTCCAGACTTGGGTTTCTTCTCCTGAGCAGCAACTTGTTTCCTGTTCTTCTTGAAGTTCCCCTTCTTCTTCCCTTTGCCCTTTTTCTTGAAACTGGTGGTCTTCTTGACCATCAACACTTGATGCTCCTTCTTGATTTCTACCTCCGCAGCCTTTAGCATTGCGAAGAGCTCGGGAATTGTCTTATCCATCCCTTGCATGTTATAGTTCATCACGAAGCTCTTGTAGCTTGGTGGCAGTGATTGAAGAATTCTGTCAATGACGCTATCATCCGGAAGATGAACTCCCAGTTGAATCAAGTGATTGTTATACCCAGACATTTTGAGTATATGCTCACTGACAGAACTATTCTCCTCCATCTTATAGCTGTAGAACTTATTGGAGACTTCATATCTCTCAATCCGGGAATTTGCTTGAAATATTAACTTCAACTCCTGGAACATCTCATATGCTCCATGACGTTCAAAACGTCGTTGAAGTCCCGGTTCTAAGCCGTAAAGCATGGCACACTGAACTATCGAGTAGTCATCAGCTTTGCTCTGCCAGACGTTCATAACATCTGGTGTTGCTCCTATAGCTGGTCTGGCACCTAGCGGTGCTTCTAGGATGTAATTCTTCTGTGCAGCAATGAGGATAATCCTCAAGTTACGGACCCAGTCCGTGTAATTGCTACCATCATCTTTCAACTTTGCTTTCTCAAGGAACGCATTAAAATTTAACGGAACAACAGCACGGGCCATCTATGTACAATCAACATAGACAAGCAAAATACTATCAGGTACTAAGTTCATGATAAATTTAAGTTCAATTAATCATATTACTTAAGAACTCCCACTTAGATAGACATCCCTCTAATCCTCTAAGTGATCACGTGATCCAAATCAACTAAACCATGTCCGATCATCATGTGAGATGGAGTAGTTTCAATGGTGAACATCACTATGTTGATCATATCTACTATATGATTCACGCTCGACCTTTCGGTCTCAGTGTTCCGAGGCCATATCTGTTATATGCGAGGCTCGTCAAGTTTAACTTGAGTATTCCGCGTGTGCAACTATTTTGCACCCGTTGTATTTGAACGTAGAGCCTATCACACCCGATCATCACGTGGTGTCTCAGCACGAAGAACTTTCGCAACGGTGCATACTCAGGGAGAACACTTATACCTTGATAATTTAGTGAGAGATCATCTTATAATGCTACCGTCAATCAAAGCAAGATAAGATGCATAAAAGATAAACATCACATGCAATCAATATAAGTGATATGATATGGCCATCATCTTCTTGTGCTTGTGATCTCCATCTCCGAAGCACCGTCATGATCACCATCGTCACCGGCGCGACACCTTGATCTCCATCGTAGCATCGTTGTTGTCTCGCCAACTTATGCTTCTACGACTATCGCTACCGCTTAGTGATAAAGTAAAGCATTACAGGGCGTTTGCATTGCATACAATAAAGCGACAACCATATGGCTCCTGCGAGTTGCCGATAACTCGGTTACAAAACATGACCATCTCATACAATAAAATTTAGCATCATGCCTTGACCATATCACATCACAACATGCCCTGCAAAAACAAGTTAGACATCCTCTACTTTGTTGTTGCAAGTTTTACGTGGCTGCTACGGGCTGAGCAAGAACCGTTCTTACCTACGCATCAAAACCACAACGATAGTTTGTCAAGTTGGTGTTGTTTTAACCTTCTCAAGGACCGGGCGTAGCCACACTCGGTTGAACTAAAGTTGGAGAAACTGACACCCGCCAGCCACCTGTGTGCAAAGCACGTCGGTAGAACCAGTCTCGCGTAAGAGTACGCGTAATGTCGGTCTGGGCCGCTTCATCCAACAATACCGCCGAACCAAAGTATGACATGCTGGTAAGCAGTATGACTTGTATCGCCCACAACTCACTTGTGTTCTACTCGTGCATATGACATCTACGCATAAAATCAGGCTCTGATACCATTGTTGGGGAACGTAGTAATTTCAAAAAAATTCCTACGCTCACACAGGATCATGGTGATGCATGGCAACGAGAGGGGAGAGTGTTGTCCACGTACCCTCGTAGACCGAAAGCGAAAGCGTTACCACAACGCGGTTGATGTAGTCGTACGTCTTCACGATCCGACCGATCAAGTACCGAACGCACGACACCTCCGAGTTCAGCACACGTTCACCTCGATGACGTCCCTCGAACTCCGATCCAGCCGAGCTTTGAGGGAGAGTTTTGTCAGCACGACGGCGTGGTGACGATGATGATGTTCTACCGATGCAGGGCTTCGCCTAAGCACCGCTACGATATTATCGAGGTGGATTCTGGTGGAGGGGGGCACCGCACACGGCTAAGAGATCGACGATCAATTGTTGTGTCTATGGGGTGCCCCCTGCCCTCGTATATAAAGGAGCAAGGGGGGAGAGGCGGCCGGCCAGGAGGAGGCGCGCCAGGAGGAGTCCTACTCCCACCGGGAGTAGGACTCCCTCTTCCTTGTTGGATTAGGAGAAGGGGGAAGGAGGAGGGAGAGAGGAAGGAAAGGGGGGCGCCGCCCCCCTCCTTGTCCAATTCGGACTAGAGGGGGAGGGGGCACGCGGCCTGCCCTGGCCGCCCCTCCTCTTCTCCACTAAGGCCCATGTAGGCCCATTAAACCCCCGGGGGGGTTCCGGTAACCCCCGGTACTCCGGTATATATCCGATAACCGAACCATTCCGGTGTCCGAATATAGTCGTCCAATATATCAATCTTCATGTCTCGACCATTTCGAGACTCCTCGTCATGTTCGTGATTACATCCGGGACTCCGAACTACCTTCGGTACATCAAAACATATAAACTCATAATATAATTGTCATCGAAACTTTAAGCGTGCGGACCCTACGGGTTCGAGAACTATGTAGACATGACCGAGACACGTCTCCGGCCAATAACCAATAGCGGAACCTGGATGCTCATATTGGCTCCCACATATTCTACGAAGATCTTTATCGGTCAAACCGCATAACAACGTACGTTGTTCCCTTTGTCATCGGTATGTTACTTGCCCGAGATTCGATCGTCGGTATCTCAATACCTAGTTCAATCTCGTTACCGGCAAGTCTCTTTACTCGTTCTGTAATACATCATCCCGCAACTAACTCATTAGTTGCAATGGTTGCAAGACTTATTGTGATGTGCATTACCGAGTGGGCCCAGAGATACCTCTCCGACAATTGGAGTGACAAATCCTAATATCGAAATACGCCAACCCAACAAGTACCTTTGGAGACACCTGTAGAGTACCTTTATAATCACCCAGTTACGTTGTGACGTTTGGTAGCACACAAAGTGTTCCTCCGGTAAACGGGAGTTGCATAATCTCATAGTCATAGGAACATGTATAAGTCATGAAGAAAGCAATAGCAGAATACTCAACGATCGTGTGCTAAGCTAACGGAATGGGTCAAGTCAATCACATCATTTTCCTAATGATGTGATCCCGTTAATCAAATGACAACTCATGTCAATGGCTAGGAAACATAACCATCTTTGATCAACGAGCTAGTCAAGTAGAGGCATACTAGTGACACTCTGTTTGTCTATGTATTCACACAATTATTATGTTTCCGGTTAATACAATTCTAGCATGAATAATAAACATTTATCATGATATAAGGAAATAAATAATAACTTTATTATTGCCTCTAGGGCATATTTCTTTCAGGGGGAACATGATATGCTACGGTAGTAGGTGAAGGCATTTGTGCTCATGTAGAAGTTTCACTTATTTGGCCATGACCATTAAGGTGCGGAGCCGAATTATGGACATCAACAGTTGCGTATGGTGCCAAAAAACTAGTAGCATGAGGTGTAGCATACGATGTTTGAGGGTAATTGGCCAAATAACTAGTAGTAGCATGGCCAATTCCCCTATCCATCGGCATGTTTGGATTAACATGTTGCAAATTAGTTGCCGATGAATAAAAAGATGAAACACTATGTTGCATGCCATTGAAAGTTCCTACATGGGGTGTTTCAACTTGATTAACCGAACTCATCATGTTGTTCATCGGTATATAGATTTGTGGGGTTGCCGATGCATGGGAGTTGGGATACATATGTTGCAAGTTGCTAAAATTATATAAAGTTGAAGCATGAAGATTATTCTGAATCGGCTGTTGCACATAATTAGATACATGATTGATAAAACTAGGGCTAGCCGATACATTATGCTCATTAGACGATCTAGCAACAACATATGCATTATTTGCATCTACATAAGTGAATTGGGTATTCATATTACCTTCGTAGTTGTCAAACCCTAGATGACGATCTCTTCGTAGTAAGAACGGGCCAGAGACCGTTCAAAGCTTCGTCCCCAGCGGAGTCGCCAAAAAGTGTGTTCGCACACGAACACGTCACCATGTACCTCCAACACCGAGGGTGATGCACCGCAACTCACGTCGAAGGAGACCCGTCCGGAAGCGCGGTACGCAAGCAATTCGGCGGGCGCTTTTGATGACCCGAAACCCCACGCGCCCGGGAGGGACCCCGTCAGGGCGCGCGGCGGCTATGGGCTGCCCTAGGTCGACCTGATCGTCACTAGGGCCTCGAGGTTCGTCGCCCTGCAACAAGAAGAACGAACGAAGAACGAGGAAGAAGAAGAACAAGGGAGAGAGATAAAAGTAAAGATAAAAAGTGGTTGCTGATTTGTTCGATTGTGTGTTGTTCAATCGGCCGTCACCCCTTAGGTATATAAGAGGCGGCTGGACTTCCCGTGCAAGGAAAAGGCTTGGATTCACGTCCAAAACCCTAGTCAAATTCGGATTGGTTTTATCCGAACTTTCCAAAACTGTTCGGTTTAAACTGGCTGCACCTTGCGGGTCTTTTTTGTGGTGGTAAACGATCTCGGATGGAAACGAGCCCAAAAGCAACATTGACCGTTTTGACGAGACGAACAACTTTCATGTTGAACATTTTTTGATCAGAGGTCATCTTGAGAGTCAAATCGGTCGCACAAAACAGGCTATTATTCGCTCTACCCATCAGACAGGGTGTCTGGTGGGGCGCGCCATTTTTTGCCTCCTGACAGGGCTGTATTCCAATGGCTCTAACTTTTGCATACGAACTCGGATTGGAACGATTTTTATATCAAAATCGATCGTTTCGACGAGACGAAAACAATCCGTGTAGATCATTTTTTTCATTTGAGGTCATCTTCGGGGCTTAATCGGCCAAACTGTACTCTGAATATAAGATCTTAGTACTTTGAGTATAGTTTCGGCCTTTAAGATGAAATCGGATGGCGATGACCCAAACTTTAGAGATGTTCATATCAGCAATACAGAACTATTTCATGTAGAACACTTCTCCATTTGAGGCCAACTTAAATAAGTTCTTGACTGTGCCAAAATCTGGTGTCAACAACCGCACGTACGCCAATTGGACCGGCACAACCCCACAGTGTCTTGAGCAAGAGTTTCTTGTCTTTGTGTCTCGCGTAATGCAAGACATAGGGTTCCTGTGAACGCCATTTATGTCGCTTGGAGAAAGGCGGCAGCAAGCCAGCAACGGCAATAAACTTCTGTGCATGGGAAAGAAGATAAGCAACTAGTACATATGCCCGTGCATTGCAACGGGAGAAACAATAATATGCATTTAAAGTTAGTGAGAATTATATGTGCAAGAAAAACCCTGTGTGCATGTAAAAAAGGAACATTTAGCTTCTCGGTTTCGCCGGGTGTGAAGTAATCAATCCGCTATTTTCCGATTCATTGATCAAGGGCATTTAAGAGTTTTGTTACATCATCGAACGCCAGATAAGGGCCATGAATTATCCAATCTACTTTTCCTTCAATCGAGGAAATTTTAAGGTATAAAATTTCTGAATATTGTAGGAAACATGAACCATTTTATAAATCCTGAACAGGTTATTGAAAATTATGTACACTTTCAGAAAAACGCGAACAACATTTAAAATAGGAGCATCTTTTAAAATTCACAAACATCTTTTGATAACACCAACATTTTTTTATAAAAACATGGACATTATTTGAATTTGTGAACATTTTTTAAAACGGGAACATGTGTTGAAAATTCATAACATTTTTCGAAAATGTTTATCTTTTATACACACACATTATTTTGAATTCTGAAAAATTCACTAAACAAAGAATAATTTTCAAATTTGGAGCATTTTTTAAAATGACATTTTCTTTTCAGAAATCTCAAACAATTTTGATTTTTTTTTGAAAAACGGGAAACTTTTTTCAAGTTCCGAATATTTTTAAAAATAGCAACAAAATATTGGAATTCTGAACGTTTTACAAAATTTGATTTTATTTTAAAATTCTAAACTTTTTTTAGATTTTTGAATTTAGAAAATAAATTCTATAAGAAAAGTAAATTTGGAAGGGAAAAAAGAAATAGGAAAAGGAAAAGGAGAATAAAAATAGAAGTAAAACACAGAAATAAAGATAAATGGGCCAGCCCATTATTAGTTGTCTTGTGCGAAGGTCTGACTATTTGCCGCCCGGTGCAAAAAATAGACTTTTCCTAGATGCATGGGCAGAAAAATAAGTGGGCTGCCGTCGCTGGGCCACATACTTAGAAATTCTGGAAAAAAAAAATCTAGTTGAGGAACGCATAAGATTTTAGTACCACCTCGGATAGAGAAACAAATCTTTTCATCTGTAAACAGATGAAAAAATTGACGAAACGCACTTTGCTTTATATTAGTGTATATATATATATATATAATATAATATATAAAATAAAAAGGGGTAGGCTATAGATAATGGTGGAGTCGTGGGCCGTCATTGGGCTGAATATACTGGGCCAAGCAGCACCGCGCGGCAGCAACCCAGCAGGCCCAGGCCAGCAAGACCGAGCCCGTCCCCAAGCGCGTACGTCAGCACTGACGCCAGCCCTTGACCCCAGCCGTCATTGAACCATACCCCCTCTCCCGCTGACGCCCGGACCGGCGTGTCATCCCCGACCCCGAGCCGGTGTCCACCTCCATGGCGGAGGCCGGCCCGAGCACCGCCTCCCCGTGTAGCCCCGCGCGCCTCTCGATCCCTGCATACCGCGCCTCGACCCGATTTCGCAGCCCTATTAACCCCTCGAATCCGAGCTCCAATTCCTTGCGGTGCCGCTGCCGCCACCGCCACAGCTCCGACCGAGCCCAGCCGACGCCAGAGACCACCACAGCCTTCTCCGAGGAGAGCAACGGAACCGCCTAGTCAAGCCGAGCCTCTCGAATTCGAGCTCGAGCACTCGCCGGCACCGCTACAGCTCCGACAGAGCCCAGCCGACGCCAGAGAACACCACCGACGTCTCCCAGGAGAGAAACGGAACGGCCGACTCAAGGCAAATCTCTTAGACGCCTTCCCGAGCAGCAAGTATCACCGGAGCCAGCTCAGCGACAAGCCCCAAAGCCGCCGGCGCCGCCTGAACGCCTCTGATCCAATAGGTATGCAATCTGGACCGCCCGATCCAACTTAAATCCCGCTTCTTGGTCAACCGGTGGCGCTTCTTCAAGTGTAGCAGCTTCAGGTGAGGCAAGGAAGTTGTATGCTGGAAATCCAGCTCAAATTGAGACTGACATGCTCCCCACATTGCAAAACAGACGGTGCTTTTCTGTCAGGGTGATACTGTAGAATAAGTTTCTTGTCACAAAATGGATGACATTTTGTTTTATCAAGCCAGTCTTTCAAACTTTTCCATTTATTAATGTTATTAATCATACCATTTACTCTGATTCATAGTAGAGCAGACGAGAGGAACATTAAGTTTTTAATCTAGTTGATTCAGGGAAAATAGGTGATTATTAATTCTGTGTGATCTCTTAATTTGTGTGCCACTTGTAGTTGTGTGCTAGTCTGGTGTTTGATGGTCCTTCAATAGTGATTGTCATATATACCTGAGGCAGTTTTATTTTACTTATTTTCAAAAGCTCATTACAGTTGTTGTCTAATGTTTTTTTTACTGAGAAAAAAAAATGATTGCTGCTATCTATAGCTTGTGCATTTCAGATTGCTTGATAACTCTCTAGAACTTTCTGTGTCAGGAATCTCTGAACCTTCATGTAACACATTGACTTCTCACATAAAAAAGTACTGATAACTGCTTTTACTTTCATACTTGTAGATCAAAACGTTCTACATATATGTTGTTGAGAAACTTGCACAGCATCTTGGTATGGATGATCCTTCAAAACTTTGCCTTACACGCACATCCCGCATTTACCGCAACCGAAACATCAATACATCAAGTATAGAAGTATTGATCATCTCTCAGACATGTTACATTTACATAAGCCCAATCAGGTCAGGCACCTTTTTTTTAACGTTTTCCTATTTATTTACTACTCCCTCCGTCTCATAATGTAAGATGTTTTTTGACACTAGTGTAGTGTCAAAAAACGTCTTACATTATGGGACGGAGGGAGTACTACATTGCCTGGGATTACTTGAGCTTCCTTTTTTCTTGCAGATGTATGACATTTTATATTATGAGACACTGGACATTCCTTTGCCAGAACTGCAAGGTCTGATAACATTGAGAGTTGGGCCCCGTTCGGGAATACTCCGCTCCAGGCTCCGCTCCGGGAGCGGACGGAGCTCTAGTACAAAATCTGGGAGCCAGCAAACCGCCGCTCCGCAGATTCTAGGAGCTGGTGAATTCCTGAACGCGGCCTTGCTTTTCACCAAGCTACACACAATGAGGTAGTTTGCACCAAATTTTGTGCTTGCAGCAGCTTTTATGTGTCTGAACATATGTCCTGCAATAACCTTTGTTTATCAGGTGCTGTTTCACGTTATATGATTGCCAAAAGGCAGTACGTTTTCTGATTTGATTGACAACTTAAAATCAAAGGTGAATTCACTGTAAATACTGTTGGGTTTTTTATTTTTCTGAAAGGGTTTTTTATGTTCTGCCAACTTGATCTTGAATTTTTCTATTTTTCCTGTTCTTAGGTTGAGCTATCTCAAAATGATGCTGAACTTAGCTATTTCAGGTCAACAATAACAAGATATGGAAGGTACTTGTTGTCTCTGTTGCGCAATGGAAGTTGTAATTCCTCTAGACTAGATTTTTACTATTGAAATCTTGGTTCGGAAACAGTAGATTGTATTATCACGGAAGTCAACTTGTACCATGATGCATGTCTTTAGTTTAGTAGGTTGCAATGGCTGAAACATGGCACACCCTTATAGACGAATGCAATGGGACTGCTGATGACAGTATGTTGGCTCGAATTAGGAAGGCAGTGCACTATACCCCATGATGGGGCTACAAATCCCACTTCTTTTGCAGTCCGTGTAATAAAAATGAATTAAATATAAATTGTAATTATCTTGTCATGATTCGTGATTTCTTTAAACTTCTTCAAAGTTCCGTCTCTCTTTAAGAATCCAGTTTCATTAAGATGATGCACATACTTCACAAATAATCCGGTTGACCTTTGTATGCATTATCAGTCATTGCCTTATTTTTCAGGTGTACCAGCCAACTGAGAAAATAGATGCAGTTCATGATCCAAACCTCTTCATGTTGAGGAGGTATGCACCATAAACACAAATACTGTTTACAGTCTCCTAGAAGCTTTAAAGGCTGAACCTCGAGTCATTTGCTCCTATTACAAATCCATTCCTTATTTTCTTGCTTGGTTTGATAGCAGAGTGACATGGTCCATGTCCATCTCATGCATTATAAGCACTTCATGTAATTACTCATTCCCCTAATATGCTAGTCATTGTCTCCTTTCCTGTATTTCTCTTAGTCTCCCTCCCAAACACTTAACGATCCGACAGAGGGAGTGCAAACAACCATGGTGGCATTGTCCCCTTCGGTCGTTCATGCCACTTGAGAGGATGAAGTCTCTAGCAACATCGTGTGAAAGGCAAAGGCGCTAGCGAGTTTGCCACCATCATCCTGGCCACGACGACAATGTCGCTGATAGTGGAGGGTAGAGTAAGAAAGTGGAGCGACGATGCTGCAGGGGGAGGTGCAATCGAACGGGGGCACTGCAGTCCGTTTCTTCTTCCAGGCGAGTGACAGGCAGATAGACAAGACTCCCAACAAAATGTCGATAAAGCGTCGGATCAGACAACTGGTCAACATCAGTAGCAGGGAGCTGAACATTAAACTCCATGGGAGTCTCAAGAGTGCGCTCATCAGTGAGAGCAGCATGAGTAAGGTCATGGATTATTATTTTTGAGCAAGAAGGGACCTCAATCCCAAGAAAGTAGCGAAGAGGGCCAAGATAAGACATAAGAAATTGCTTACTAAGACGTGCCTTCACAAAGGTAACATACTCACGATCTTCGCTCGGTGATGATCATGTCATCAACATATAGAAGAAGAGTCCTACCAAGAGCAGAAAGGTGGACAAACAATGTAGGATGATGAGCACTTGTTGAAAACCAGGCGTGAGGGGCTTGCTTAAAGCCATAGAGAGAGGGATGAAGATGACAAACCATGCCATCAGGAGCAGAATACCTAGGTGGTGGCTGCATGTAAACCTCCTCATGCAACTCACCATTAAGAAAGGCATTCTTAACAACAAGCCAAGACACAGACCGGTGGAGTCATTCTTAACATCAAGCCAAGACATAGAGAAAAAGTCATCTAATCAGGAC
This sequence comes from Aegilops tauschii subsp. strangulata, assembly GCF_002575655.3. Lineage (NCBI taxonomy): Eukaryota > Viridiplantae > Streptophyta > Magnoliopsida > Poales > Poaceae > Aegilops > Aegilops tauschii. The sequence goes on from NC_053035.3 coordinate 415,415,224, forward strand.
CATGCTGCTGCTGAAAGCCACGAGCCACAAGATGAGCTTTGTAACGCACAAGAGAACCATTAGAGTGAGTCTTAACCTTGTAGACCCATCAAGTGATGGGACGAACACGAGGAACAGAAACAATATCCCATGCGCTGATGCGCTCACGACCAACAGCCTCCTTTGCGATCGTAAGATGCCATTTGGTATGAACAACATCACTATAAGAAGTCGGCTCAAGAACAACAACGCCAACGCTTGGAAGACCAAGGTAGCCAATAGGCCGAAGCGGACGAGGATGCAAGCCAGAAGTAGGCTGAGACGGGGAAGATCAGTAGGCACATCCACAACACGTGGATGACGTGTGTAAAAATTAGGAAATGATGGAAGAATACGAGCAGGAATCATCGGAATAAATTCAAGTGATGGAGACAAGGAAGCCACCGGTGATGAAGGTATAGAATCATGTGATAAGCGAGGTGAGCAAATCATCGGAGATGATGGCGTTGGTTCTACAATAATCAGGGAAGCAGGAGCAGTACAACGAATGCGTAAGGGTTTAGTAGGACTAGTAGGAGTGTCGGGAAAATTGTGGAAAGAGATATACTCCATTGAAATGGTCGAGGAAGATGGATGCTAGTAGTAGGGACGAGACTCATCAAAAGTCATATCCCGAGAAATAGGCATCCGAAGACCAACATGATCCCAATAGCGATATCCCTTATGCTCATCGTTGTATCCTAAGAAGACACATGCAACTTACTGAGCAGTCAGTTTGGTGCGTTCACGTGGGGGGCAAGAAGGACATAGCAAACACAACCAAACAATTGAAGCGCCGAATAATCAGGAAACGATCGAATAGATGCTCGAAAGTAGCGCCACCCTGCAGAGCAGTGGATTGCTGAAGGTTGATGAGATAGATGGAAGTGGAGACAGTCTTGGCCCAGAAGTGCGACGGAAGAGAGGCAGTGACCATCAACGGACGAGCCGTCTCAAGGAGGTGATGATGCTTGCGCTCAGCCATGCCATTTTGAGCATGTGCACCTGGATAAGAGAACTGAATGCAAGAGTACCCTGTTCATCAAGGATTCCACGCAACAGCTTGGGAGATATACTCTCCACCAGAGTCATCGCAGAACACACGAATAGGCGTAGAGAACTGAGTATGAACCATGTCAGCAAGACGCTTATAGATAAGACCTCACTACAAGAAGAAATAAAGTACCTCCAGGTGTGTCGAGAGAAGTCACTAGTGATGACCTCCTTTCGAGGCAAAGGGAGATGGTCCCCCGACATCAGAATGAACAAGGTTGAAAGGGCACTGAGACACTCTCTCGCTATGTGTATAAGGTAATTGGACCTGTTTACCAAGCCGGCAACCTTGACGGTTTAGAGACATCGTGTGAGACGGATCCAAGATGACCGCGTCAAACTAAGGATGAGAGATCACAAGTGACCTAAGGCGATGATGCCACTACTGAAAATAATTGATAGACAAGGCAACAGAGCAGAGACTGGTGGCGGTGGTAGCAGAGGGACTTGATCCAACATGCCACGTGCATGTGCACTCTCCGTGCCTGCCGATCCGGATTGGTGTTCTTCTCCTATTTGCGGTTTGTGGGACACGCACTTGATTAAGCACCCCAGGTTCTCCTACCGTGCGCCCTTGGCCCCGGCTTTAGGTAGCGCCGTGTCCTCGGCTCGTCCCGTGCATAATCCCGGTATGCGTCGACTGTCTGAGCTCCTGCTCACCATTGGTGGTGCTTGAGCGTGCGGTTAATGGTGCCGCACAACAAGGGAACACGGGATGTGGGATTGAGACAGCGCCCATAGCAACCCGCAGGAAGGCAAAGGATGCCCATCCATACTGGCAGGGAGTGGAGGTGGACACAGGTGGATGTTGACTTCATAGGAGTCTCAGTAATGCGCTCATCAGTAAGAGCGGCATGAGCAAGAAGATCTCAAGGAAGTAGCAATGAGGACCAAGATCATACAGAAGAAATTCACTATGACGAGCCTTCACAAAGGCAATGTACTTAGAGTCGTCACGCGTGATGATCAACATGTAGAAGTGTTCGACCACAAGTTGAATGGTGGACCGAGCAGGAAATAAAGAGGCCATTAGAGGTAGAAGAAACCTCAAGCTCAAGGAAGTAGAGAAGAGGACCAAGATCATACATAAGAAATTAATTATGACGAGCCTTCACAAAGGCAATGTGCTTAGTGTCGTCGCCAGTGATGATTGACATGTACAGTGTTCGATCATAGGTTGAATGGTGGACCGAAAGTGCAGGAACATGAGCACTTGCCAAAAACCAGCCACAATCACCACTGAGGAGAAGCGCTCAAACCAGGCACGAGGGGTTTGCTTAGGGCCATATAGAGAGTGACAAAGACAACAAACATGCCATCAGGAAGAGAATCTAGGTGGTGGCTGCATGTAGGCATTCTTGACATCAAGAGAGACAAACATGCCATCAGCGGCAAATAGAAGCCACATTGAGAAGTGTGGGAAGAGTGGTCATGTGGGCCATATAGGAGCAAATGTCTCATCGTAGTCATGACCATGTTCTCACTCCTAGTCAAGCTTTGTAACACTCAAGAGAATCACCAGTCTTATCCTTGTAGACCCAGTTATAAGTGATGAGACGAGCACGAGGAGGAGGGAAATGAGATTCCACATGCCGATGCGGGCAAGAGCATCAATCTTCGATGCAGCCATTCGGGATGAACAACAACCTCACGATAAGAAGTCGTCTCGGGAAGAGCTACACACTAACCATAGCGGTCAATAGGCAGAAAAGGGCGAGCTCGGAAGCCATAAGTAGGCTGATCGTAAGTAGGCCGAGACGGGGAAGATGGCACATCAGTAGACGCATCCACAACATGCGAACGATGTGTATAAACCAAGAAAAAGATGGAAGAATACGAGCTGGAATCGTCGGGATAAACTAAGGTGATGGAGACAAGCAAGCCACCGGTGATATGGTGTAGAATCCTGTGATAAGCGAGGCGAGGAAATCATAGGAGATGATGGCGTTGGTTTTGTAATAATCGGAGAAGCAGGAGCAGTACGACAAATGTATAAGGGCTCAACCGGAGTGTTAGGAGTGTCGGGAAAAGTCCGGAAAGTGTCCATTGAAAAGCTCGAGCAAGATGGACGCAGGTAGCAGGGACGATACCCATCAGAAGTCATATCTCGAGAAATAGGCATCTGAAGACCAACATGATCCCAATAGCGATATCCCTTATGCTCATCGTTGTATCCTAAGAAGACACACGTAACGGACTGAGCAGTCTGTTTGGTGCGTTCATGTAGCGAACACAACTAAACAATTGAAGCGTCGAATAATAAGGAAATGATCGAATAGATGCTCGAAAGTAGCACCACCCCGCTGAGCAGTGGATTGCTTAAGGTTGATGAGATAGATGGAAGTGAAGACAGACTTGGCCCAAAAGTGCGACGGAAGAGAGGTAGTGACCATCAACGGACGAGCCGTCTCAAGAAGGTGACGTTGCTTGCGCTTAGCCACGCCAGTCTGAGCATGTGCACCTAGATATGAGAACTGAATGCAAGAGTACCCTGCTCAGCAAGGATTCCACGCAACAGCTTGGGAAATATACTCTCCATCAGAGTCATCACAGAACACTAAGAATAGGCGTAGAGTACTGAGTATGAATCATGGCAGCAAAACGCTCATAGATAAGACCTCACTACGAGAAGAAATAAAGTATATCCAGGTGTGTCGAGAGAAGTCACTAGTGATGACCTCCTTTCGAGGCAAAGGGAGATGGACCCCCCACGTCAGAGTGAACAAGGTCAAAAGGACGCTTAGACACTGTCTTGCTATGAGTATAAGGTAATTGGACCCGTTTGCCAGGTCAACAACCTTGACGGTTTAGAGACAATGTCGCTGATAGTGGAGGGTAGAGTAGGAAAGTGGAGCGACGATGCCGCGGGGGGAGGTGCAACCGAACAGGGGCACTGCAGTCCGTTTGTTCCTGGCGAGTGTCAGGCAGATAGACAAGACTCCCAACAAAATGTTGATAAAGCGTCAGATCAGACAACTGGTCAACATCAGTTGCAGGGAGGTGAACATTAAACTCCATGGGAGTCTCAAGAGTGCACTCATCAGTAAGAGCAGCATGAGTAAGGTCATGGGTTATTATTTTTCAGCAAGAAGGGACCTCAATCCCAAGAAAGTAGCGAAGAGGGCCAAGATAAGACATAAGAAATTGCTTACTAAGACGTGCCTTCACAAAGGTAACATACTCACGATCTTCGCTCGGTGATGATCATGTCATCAACATATAGAAGAAGAAGAGTCCTACCAAGAGCAGAAAGGTGGACAAACAATGTAGGATCATGAGCACTTGTTGAAAACTAGGCGCGAGGGGCTTGCTTAAAGCCATAAAGAGACGGATGAAGATGACAAAGCATACCATCAGGAGCAGAATACCTAGGTGGTGGCTGCATGTAAACCTCCTCATGCAACTCACCATTAAGAAAGGCATTCTTAACAACAAGCCGAGACACAGACCAGTGGAGTCATTCTTAACATCAAGCCAAGACATAGAGAAAAAGTCATCTAATCAGGACCGTGTTGATGCTGAAAGCCACGAGCCACAAGATGAGCTTTGTAACGCACAAGAGGACCATTAGAGTGAGTCTTAACCTTGTAGACCCACCAAGTGATGGGACAAACACGAGGAACAGAAACAATATCCCACGCGTTGATGCGCTCACGACCAACAGCCTCCTTTGCCATCGTAAGATGCCATTTGGTATGAACAACATCACTATAAGAAGTCGGCTCAAGAACAACAACGCCAACGCTTGGAAGACCAAGGTAGCCAATAGGCCGAAGCGGACGAGGATGCAAGCCAGAAGTAGGCTGAGACGGGGAAGATCAGTAGGCACATCCACAACACGCGGATGGCGTGTGTAAAAATTAGGAAATGATGGAAGAATACGAGCAGGAATCATCGGAATAAATTCAAGTGATGGAGACAAGGAAGCCACTGGGTATAGAATCATGTGATAAGCGAGGTGAGCAAATCATCGGAGATGATGGCGTTGGTTCTACAATAATCAGGGAAGCAGGAGCAGTACAACGAATGCATAAGGGCTTTAGTAGGACTGGTGGGAGTGTCGGGAAAATTGTGGAAAGAGATATAAGCATCCGAAGACCAACATGATCCCAATAGCGATATCCCTTATGCTCATCGTTATATCCTAAGAAGACACATGCAACGGACCGAGTAGTCAGTTTGGTGCGTTCATGTGGGGGGCAAGAAGGACATAGCAAACACAACCAAACAATTGAAGCGCCGAATATCAGGAAACGATCGAATAGATGCTCGAAAGTAGCGCCACCCTGCAGAGCAGTGGATTGCTGAAGGTTGATGAGATAGATGGAAGTGGAGACAGTCTTGGCCCAGAAGTGCGACGGAAGAGAGGCAGTGACCATCAACGGATGAGCCGTCTCAAGGAGTTGATGATGCTTGCACTCAGCCATGCCATTTTGAGCATGTGCACCTGGATAAGAGAACCGAATGCAAGAGTACCCTGCTCATCAAGGATTCCACGCAACAGCTTGGGAGATATACTCTCCACCAGAGTCATCGCAGAACACACAAATAGGCGTAGAGAATTGAGTATGAACCATGTCAGCAAGACGCTTATAGATAAGACCTCATTACGAGAAGAAATAAAGTACCTCCAGGTGTGTTGAGAGAAGTCACTAGTGATGACCTCCTTTCGAGGCAAAGGGAGATGGTCCCCCGACATCAGAATGAACAAGGTCTAAAGGACACTGAGACACTGTCTCGCTATGAGTATAAGGTAATTGGACCTGTTTACCAAGCCGACAACCTTGATGGTTTAGAGACATCATGTGAGATGGATCCAAGAAGACCGCGTCAAACTAAGGATGAGAGATCACAAGTGACCTAAGGTGATGATGCCACTGCTGAAAATAATTGGTAGACAAGGCAACAGAGCAGAGACTGGTGGCAGTGGTAGCAGAGGGACTTGATCCAACACGCCACGTGCATGTGCACTCTCCGTGCCCTGCCGATCCGGATTGGTGTTCTTCTCCTATTTGCGGTTTGTGGGACACGCACTTGATTAAGCACCCCAGGTTCTCCTACCGTGCGCCCTTGGCCCCGGCTTTAGGTAGCGCCGTGTCCTCGGCTTGTCCCGTGCATAATCCCGGTACGCGTCGACTGTCCGAGCTCCTGCTCACCATTGGTGGTGCTCGAGCGTGCGGTTAATGGTGTCGCACAACAAGGGAACACGGGATGTGGGATTGAGACAGCGCCCATAGCAACCCGCAGCAAGGCAAAGGATGCTCATCCAGACTGGCAGGGAGTGGAGGTGGACACAAAGGTGGATGTTGACTTCATAGGAGTCTCAGTAATGCGCTCATCAGTAAGAGCAGCACAAGCAAGAAGATCTCAAGGAAGTAGCGAAGACGACCAAGATCATACAGAAGAAATTCACTATGACGAGCCTTCACAAAGGCGATGTACTTAGAGTCGTCGCCCGTGATGATCGACATGTAGAAGTGTTCGACCACAAGTTGAATGGTGGATCGAAAGGTGCAGGAAATAAAGAAGCCATTAGAGGTAGAAGAAACCTCAAATTCATGGAAGTAGAGAAGAGGACCAAGATCATACATAAGAAATTAACTATGACGAGCCTTCACAAAGGCAATGTACTTAGTGTCGTCGCCAGTGATGATTGACATGTACCGTGTTCGACCACAGGTTGAATGGTGGACCGAAAGTGTAGGAAACATGAGCACTCGTCAAAAGACAGCCACAATCACCACTGAGGGGAAGCGCTCAAACAAGGCACGAGGGGTTTGCTTAGGGCCATATAGAGAGTGACAAAGACAACAAACATGCCATCAGGAAGAGAATCCAGGTGGTGGCTACATGTAGGCATTCTTGACTTCAAGAGAGATAGACCAGCGGCAAATATAAGCCACATTGAGAAGTGTGGGAAGAGTGGTCATGTGGGCCATATAGGAGCAAATGTCTCATCGTAGTCATGACCATGTTCTCACTCCTAGACAAGCTTTGTAACACTCAAGAGAATCGCCAGTCTTATCCTTGTAGACCTAGTTACAAGTGATGAGACGAGCAAGAGGAGGAGGGAAATGAGATTCCACATGCCGATGCGGGCAAGAGCATCAATCTTCGATGCAACCATTCGGGATGAACAACAACCTCACGATAAGAAGTCATCTCGGGAAGAGCTACACACTATAGCGGTCAATAGGCAGAAAAGGGCGAGCTCGGAAGCCATAAGTAGGCTGACCGTAAGTAGGCCGAGAAGATGGCACATCAATAGACGCATCCACAACATCTGGACGATGTGTATAAACTGAGAAAAAGATGGAATACGAGCTGGAATCATCAACTAAGGTGATGGAGACAAGCAAGCCACCGGTGATGATGGTGTAGAATCCCGTGATAAGAGAGGTGAGGAAATCATAGGATATGATGGCGTTGGTTCTGCAATAATCGGAGAAGCAGGAGCAGTACGACGAATGTATAAGGGCTCAACCTGAGTGTTAGGAGTGTCGGGAAAAGTTTGGAAAGTGTCCACTGAAAAGCTCGAGGAAGATGGACGCAGGTAGCAGGGACGAGACTCGCCAAAAGTCATATCCCGAGAAATAGGCATCCGAAGACCAACATGATCCCAATAGCGATATCCCTTATGCTCATCGTTGTATCCTAAGAAGACACGCAACAGACTGAGCAGTCTATTTGGTGCGTTCACGTAGCGAACACAACCAATCATTGAAGCGCTGAATAATAAGGAAACAATCGAATAGATGCCCGAAAGTAGCGCCACCCTGCAGAGCAGTGGATTGCTGAAGGTTGATGGGATAGATGGAAGGGAGAAAGACTTGGCCCAAAAGTGCGACAGAAGAGAGGTAGTGACCATCAACAGACGAGCCGTCTCAAGAAGGTGACGATGCTTGCGCAGTGTGAGCATGTGCACCTGGATAAGAGAACTGAATGCAAGAGTACCTTGCTAAGCAAGGATTCCACGCAACAGCTTGGGAAATATACTCTCCATCAGAGTCATCACAGAACACAAGAATAGGCGTAGAAAACTGAGTATGAACCATGGCAGCAAAACGCTCATAGATAAGACCTCACTACGAGAAGAAATAAAATACCTCCAGGTGTGTCGAGAGAAGTCACTAGTGATGACCTCCTTTCGAGGCATAGGGAGATGGACCCCAGACATCAGAGTGAACAAGGTCTTAAGGATGCTTAGACACTGTCTTGCTATGAGTATAAGGTAATTGGACCTGTTTGCCAGGTCAACAACCTTGACGGTTTAGAGACATCGTCGGAGACGGATCCAAGAAGACCACCTCAAACTAAGGCTGAGAGATCACAAGTGACCCAAGGCGATGATGCCACTGCTGAAATTAATTGGTAGACAAGGCAACAGAGGCAGAGATTTGCGGCGGTGGCAGCAGAGGGACTTGATCCAACATCCATCCCACGTGCTTGTGCACTCCTCGTACCCCGCCGATCCGGATTGGTGTTCTTCTCTTGTTTGCGGGTTGTGGGCCACATACTTGATTAAGCACCCCAGATTCTCCTAATGTGCGCCCTTGGCCCAGCGCCATGTCCTCGGCTCGTCCCGTGCATAATCCAGGTATGCGTCGACTGTCCTAGCTCCTGCTCACCATTGGTGGTGCTCGAGCGTGTGGTTATGGTGTCGCGCAACAAGGGAACACGGGATGTAGGATTGAGACAGCACCCATAGCAACCCGCAGCAAGGCAAAGGATGCCCATCCAGACTTGCAGGCACCGGAGGTGGACACAAAGGTGGATGTTGACTTATAGGAGTCTCAATACTCATCGGTAAGAGTAGCACGAGCAAGATCTCAAGGAAGTAGCGAAGACGACCAAGATCATACATAAGAAATTCACTATGATGAGCCTTCACAAAGGCAATGTACTTAGAGTTGTCGCCGGTGATGATCGACATGTAGAAGTGTTCGACCACAAGTTGAATAGTGGATCGAAAGTGTAGGAAATAAAGAAGCCATTAGAGACAGAAGAAACATCAATCTCAAGGAAGTAGCGAAGAGGACCAAGATTACATAAGAAATTCACTATGACAAGCCTTCATAAAGGCAATGTACTTAAGAGTCATCGCCAGTGATGATCGATATGCAAGTGTTCAACCACAAGTTGAATGTTGGACAAAAAGTGCAGGATCATGATCACTCGTCAGAGAACAACTGCAATCACCACTGAGGCGTGACGATGCCATCACGAAGAGGACTCGGGTGGTGGCTACATGTAGGCATTCTTGACATCAAGAGAGACAGACCAGCGGCGAATAGAAGCCACATTGAGAAGTGTGCGAAGACTGGTCATGTGGGCTATATAGGAGTAAATGTCTCATTGTAGTCGTGACCATGTTCTCACCACTAGACAAGCTTTGTAATGCTCAATAGAATCACCAAGTTTTAACCTTGTAGACCCACTTACAAGTGATGAGACAAGCATGAGGAGGGAATTGAGATTCAACGTGTCGATGCAGGCAAGAGCATCATTCTTCGATGTCGTCGCATGCAACCATTCGGGATGAACAACAACCTCACGATAAGAAGTCGTCTCAGGAAGAGTTGCGTAGTAACCATGGCGGTCAGTAGGCAGAAGTGGGCTAGCTTGGAAGCCATAAGTAGGCTGAGTTGGAGGTGGTGCCCTGCCAACAAAAGAAAACATAGTAGTCGCGGGAGATGGCTCATCAGAAGAGTCCACAACACGCGGATCACGAGTGTAGTAAAGTCGAGGAACATGAGCAAAAGAAGGAACATGAAAAGTCAAAGTGCCAAGAGTGTCTTTACTATCTATTGGGAGGGAAGTACCATCGGCAGTAAGAACATGAACGAGAGAATCTAGAGGGGTATGGAGGACAAATTCGAAGAACCATAAGTCGTATGACCAAGGATACATGGGGGTGTACCTGATATTGTAAAAAAGTGGCCTCTCAGTACCACTAGAGTAAGTAGGAAAACATGTCGATGGAGAACCAAAAGAAGCCGCTACCAGGCACTAACGTCATGTAATCTCTAGCATAGTCAGGGGCTCAACTGAAGAGGTCGACGAAGAAGCATCACTAGATGCAGAACTAGACTTAGTTAGTTTTACAGAAGCCGTCGGGGATTGGGGATCGTTCCAACTTGTTCTTTTGTTTCTTCTTTTTTATCTATTTTTCTCTGTCTTCTCATTTTTTTTCTTTGTGTTCGTTTTTTCTTTTAAATTTTTTTGAACCTTTTTCAAATTTGTGAATTTTTTTATAATTCTCATTTTTCAATTTCTTAAAAAATTGGTTTCTCAAATGTTTTTCAAATTTGCCATTTTTCAAAAAATTAACTTTTCCAATATGTGTAGAGTTTTTGAAAATGTTAACGTATTTCGAATACGTGAACGTTTTTGGAAATTATGAACAATTTGTGAATTCGTCGCGAACATTTTTTGAATTTGTGAACATTTTTGGAGTTCACACTTGTCTTGAATACGTGAACATTTTTTGAATATGTGAACATTTTTGGAATTTGTGAACGTTGTTTTAGAATCCGCAAACAGTAAGAGCAACAAGAGCAAGGAGATCTTGGATTATTAGTTTTGAGCAAGAAGAGATCTGAAACACAAGAAAGTAGGAAAGAGGGCCAAGATCAGACATAAGAAACTCCTTACTAAGACGTGCCGTCACAAAGGCAATATACTCAGGGTCTTTGCCGGTGATGATCATGTCATCAACATATAGAAGAAGACTCCTACCAAGAGCAGAAAGGTGGACAAAAAACGTAGGATCATGAGCACTCGTTGAAAACCAGCGGCAACCACCCCAGAGGCAAAACACTCAAACTGGGCGCGAGGGGCTTGCTTAAAGCCATAGAGAGAGCGATGAAGACGACGAAGCATGTCGTCAGGATACCCAGGTGGTGGTTGCATGTAGATCTCCTCATGCAGCTCACCATTAAGAAAGGCATTCTTAACATCAAGCTGAGACAGACCCATGGTCAACAGAGGCCACAACAAGAAGTGTGCGAGCAGTGATCATATGGTTTGCACGAGCAAAAAGCCTCATTGTAATCAAGACCATGCTCTTGCTGAAAGCTACGAGCCACAAGACGAGCTTTGTAACGCTCAAGAGAACCATCAAAGCGAGTCATAACATTGTAGACCCACCAAGTGATGGGACGAACACGAGGAGGAAGAGAAACAATATCCCACTTGTCGATGCGCTCAAGAGCAATCTCCTCTGCCATCACAAGGTGCCACTTGGTATGAACATCACGACAAGAAGTCGCCTCAAGAACAGCAGCGCCAACGCTTGGTAGACCAAGGCGGTCAACAGGCGGAAGTGGACGAGGAAGCAAGCCATAAGTAGGCCGAGACGGGGAAGATGGCACATTAGTAGACGCATCCACAACATGCGGACGATGTGTATAAAAGTGAGGAAAAGATGGAAGAATACGAACTGGAATCATCAGGATAAACTAAGGTGATGAAGACAAGGAAGCCACCGGTGATGATGGTGTAGAATCCTGTGATAAGCGAGGTGAGGAAATCATAGTAGATGATGGCGTTGGATCTGGAATAAATCATAGGAGATGATGGCGTTGGATCTGGAATAATCGAAGAAGGGGGAGCAGTGCGACGAATGGATAAGGGCTCAACAGGAGTGGTAGGAGTGTCGGGAAAATTGTTGAAGGAGCCCACTGAAAAGGTCGACGAAGATGGACGTTGGTAGTAGGGACGAGACTCATCAAAAGTCATATCCCGAGAAATAGGCATCCGATGACCAACATGATCCCAATAGCGTTATCCCTTATGCTTATCGTTGTATCCTAAGAAGACACACGCAACGGACTAAGCAGTCAGTTTGGCGCATTCACGTGGAGCAAGGACATAGCAAACACAACCAAACAATTGAAGTGTCGAATAATCAGGAAACGACCGAATAGATGCTCGAAAGTAGCGCCAACCTGCAGAGCGGTGGATTGATGAAATAGATGGGACTCGGCTCAAAAGTGCGATGGAAGAGAGGCGGTGACCATCAATGGACGAGCCGTCTCAAGAAGGTGACGATGCTTGCGCTCAGCCACGCCAGTCTGAGCATGTGCACCTGGATAAGAGAACCGAATGCAAGAGTACCCTACTCAGCCAGGATTCCATGCAACAACTTGGGAGATATACTCTCCATCAGAGTCTATCACAGAACACACGAATAGGCGTAGAAAACTGAGTATGAACCATGGTAGCAAAACGCTTATAAATAAGACCTCACTACGAGAAGAAATAAAGTACCTCCAGGTGTGTCGAGAGAAGTCACTAGTGATGACCTCCTTTCGAGGCAAAGGGAAATGGACCCCCGACACCAGAGTGAACAAGGTCGAAAGGATGCTGAGACACTGTCTCGCTATGAGTGTAAGGTAATTGGACTTGTTTACCAGGCCAACAACCTTGATGGTTTAGAGACGTCGTCGGAGACGGATCCAAGAAGACCACGTCAAACTAAGCATGAGAGATCACAAGTGACCTAAGGTGATGATGCCACTGCTGAAAATAATTGGTAGACAAGGCAAAAGTTGTATAGACTGGCGGCGATGGCAGCAGAGGGACTTGATCCAGCATCCCACGTGCATTTGCACTCTTCGTACCCCGCCGATCCGGATTTATGTTCTCCTGTTTGCGGGTTGTGGGCCACACACTTGATTAAGCACCCTAGGTTCTCCTACTATGCGCCCTTGGCCCCGACTTTAGGTAGCGACGTGTCCTCAGCTCGTCTCGTGCTTAGAGTCGTTGCTAGTGATGATCGCCATGTAGAATTGTTCGACCACAAGTTGAATGGTGGACCGAAAGTGCAGGATCATGAGCACTCGCCAAAAGCCGCAACCACCACTGAGGCGAAGCGCTGAAACCAGGCACGAGGAGTTTTTTGCTTAGGGCCATATAGGGAGTGACAAAGACAACAAACCATGCCATCAGGAAGAGAACCAGGTGGTGGCTACATGTAGGCATTCTTGACATCAAGAGACAGACCAGTGACGAATAGAAGCCAGATTGAGAAGTGTGCGAAGAGTGGTCATGTGGGCCATATAGGTGCAAATGTCTCATCGTAGTCATGACCATGTTCTCACCACTAGACAAGCTTTGTAACGTTCAAGAGAATCACCAGTCTTAACCTTGTAGACCCACTTACAAGTGATGAGATGAGCACTAGGGAAATGAGGTTCCACGTGCCGATGCGGGCAAGAGCATCAATCTTCGATGCCATCACATGCGGCCATTCGGGACGAACAACAACCTCACGATAAGAAGTTCTCTCGGGAAGAGCTAGACACTAACCATAACGGCCAATAGGCAGAAGCGGGCGAGCTCAGAAACCATAAGTAGGCTAAGTTGGAGGCGGTGCCTTGCCAACAAAACAAAACATAGTAGTCGAGGGAGATGGCTCATCAGAGGAGTCCACAACACGTGAACCACGAGACAAACCGACTCAAAATATGTATAGGATAGGAGATATTCGGACGAGTAACATCTAGATAAAAAAGATTCCCAACAAGATGGCGATAACACATTGGATTAGACAAGGGTCACCATGAGTAGCACGAAGGTGGACATTGAGCTCCATGGGAGTCTGAACTGCGCACTCATCAGTAAGAGTAGCACGAGCAAGAAGATTTTGGATATATTTTTCTTGGGAAATAAAAAAACCATCAGAGGTAGAAGGGACCTCTATCCCAAGAAAGTAGGGAAGAGGGCTCAAGTCAGACATAAGAAACTGCTCACTAAGACGTGTCTTCACAAAGGCAATATACTCAGGGTCATCGCCATTGATGATCATGTTGTCAACATATAGAAAAGAAGCAGAATCCGACCACGATCAGAAAATATATCCATCAGAGGTAGAAGAGACCTCTATCCTAAGAAAATAGTGAAAAGGGCCAAGATCAGACATAAGAAACTGCTCACTAAGACGTGCCTTCACAAAGGCAATATACTCAAGGTTGTCACCATTCATGATCATGCCATCAACATTCTAACCTTGAGGCTGGCCAACTCGGCCTCCCAGTGCTCCCCCAGATTCAAGCTTTGTTGGCCGTTCGATGGAGTTGCTTTTGGTCAATTGGTTCATCAGGCCCGTCAGATTTGTTCTGCCAGTTTTCATCGCGCGGTTAGTTTTCAGTATCCATGATCGGTCGGCTCGTTCTTCCTCCCTATTGGCTGGGTGAGCCCTTCGTGGGTGCGAGCAACCCTGTCCTCACATGCCGCGCGTTGTGGGTGTCTCCGCTGCTGCGTCCAAACCCCATATGAACCCTAGCCTCCAATCACAGCCACCACATCCGTCTCTCCTCCATCCCTCGTCCGCCGTCGTCCATCTCCACCTCCTATCCCGTCTCCTCTTGTACCTCTTGTTTTCCTCCTCACCTCCTCATTGCTCGCCCCCTTGCCCGGATCGGACGCATGTCATCGCCGTGGGAGACCAGGGCGACAGGGTCTTCGTGGCAGGGGTGGAGTAGGGATGGTCATTAGGCTAGCGGTGGAGGGATGAAGCAGCAAGGTCCGAGCTCTAGGTAGTGCACACATCACGGGGTGGAGAGGTAGGCGTGGGGTGCAAGGAGCAGCAGGTGCGGAACGGTGGGGCTTTATCTCCCCTTGTCCAGCACAGGCTGCTGAAGAAGATGAAGGGAAGCCAGGGCACCTCAAACGGCAGCTGCTCCTCAACCCTGGCAACCACGTAAGTGCAGAGAAGCGAGCAGAGCAAATGCGCCGCCTCCTCTTATGAATTGACTCTTGCGTTGTTGATTGGGTTTTGGTTCAGATAGAAGAGCTCCATGCTTACAAATTTTTGGGTTCAGATAGATGACTCAATGCCAAGGTATATGATTGGTTTCTCTACTTCCACCCCATGATTTGCAGTTTCCCCATATGATGCATTGGTACCATTTCATTGTGTGATTTTTCTGCAGAAAATACTCATCGGGTTTTCAAGTGTAGGCATCGTGTGTAAGCCCAGTTAGTCTCTACTCCTAAAGGAGGAGTCCGTACGTCGTCTCGTTCATTGGTTAGCCCCCTCGTCGATCCCACCGATTTTTTTCATGTCGAGCCCACCTCCACCGATTTTTTTCATGTCGAGTCCACTCATCAGTAAATACCGCACCATATACTACAAAAAGCTTGGGCCACTGAGTCAGTTGTTTCCGATGGATCTTCTTGGCCTCGACAATATCAATCTACTTCCCAGGCATGTGGTTTATTTTATTCTTTAGCCCAATGGAAAACCATGTCAAGTTCTATTTTACCTTCAGGGTGTTGTGAGAAATGATTTCAGTGAGAACAATTCAGTGACTAGCCTAGGCACAAATGATGATCTCTTGTTATCTTCTGGTCATGCTTCAATGCAACAACAATGTGGTTTTTGAAATTTTACTCCCTCCCCCCCCCCCCCCCCCCCCCCCACACACACACAAAAAAAAAAAATCATATTTTAAAAATAAAATAAAAACATATAACTGAGTAAAAAATGTTTTCCTAAAGCAGGTAGAATGTGCATTCGTGAAAGATAACACTGTTTGACGAATTCGTGGGGAACGCGGTGCGGGAGTTGCTCCGTCCCGAGGGAGGCACGACGGCAGGCGGGTTGAACGTTGGCCACAGCGTAGTGTGAGCCGGGAGAGTTGCCGTCAACCTGGTCTCAGGGCGGGCAGGTGAATTTGTTCTGTTCTTCAGCTCGAGAAGTGCCACATCGGCACCAAAAGTCTTTCCCTTTTGTGGCAGACTCAAAGTGTTTATTTGGCAATTACAATGCATAACGCTCATATGAGGAAGTGCCAAACATGCATCCAGCAGGAACTGATGTATGCACTTTGATTGTTTTCGTGGTTAATTGCAGCTGGCATTCCTTGCAGGAACTAATAGTTGGATGCCAGCAACAAACTGCGCCACCATTACTCCCTCCAGCCATCTGTGCCGGTGCCGCTTCTCCTCAAATACAAGCAAAGAAGCGCGCGCCGGTTCATCGGAGACAGAGAAGGGATGTTCCGGTGCAGTACATGAAGTGTCTGTTCCGCACGGTGCAGTTCCTGAACGGAAAGGAGACACTGAACGGAAGGACATACACTGACAATTGTTATGTGAAGAAGGTACATGAAACAATTCATTCAGTCCACCTCCTGGCCGGGGATTGCTAAGTATCTAATTGTTAAACGGGGTGATTTAGCTGCACTGTGCACTCATGGTTTGGACATATATGCATGCATGTTAGACCCCCAACGATTAATGTTCAGAATTTTTTTTACCACTTGCTCGATCATTTATTAATTGAAACAGAGAAAAAGAAACAGTAACAGTAACAGTAACATAAGAAGGATTAGTGATTTCTTTTTCAAGGAACCGACTGGTGTTGCCCAAGATTTGTGGATTGGTGATCTGGTTAGCATTTATAGTATGGTATCTTTCAATTATAGAGGCATCTAAACAACAATCTCGTATGAATCTTTTCAATTGAAACTTAGCAGACGAACAGATTCATCTTTTGAATGTGAAGCTAGCACTGTGGAGTCATATGAAGTATCCAAGCAAGCTTGTCTATGGTTAGACATATGTTCCGCTGCCCCATCGTGGATTCTCTACATTCTGAGCATTCACATTTATTGGGTCTTTTGTTGTGAATAGGGGGTTAGTATTGTCTGTCACATGAGGAAGCCACAACTTTCCTTAACATACCTAAAATATTTTGTTTGATTGGTAACCAGAAGTACAGAAAACGTAGGTTTGCTGCTGAAACTAATAGATGTTCACATGGGCCCTTTCTAATTCTGACGAAGAATTGAATTCTGTAGGATTTCTACAACCAACATGGACACCATATGTTTGCTAAGTTTCTTTGGACGGAGTCATGCTATTTCCTTCTTTTGCCATATATATCTATTTTTCCATGTCTAGCAATAGTGGTTATATATTATTGCTGTGTTGACATGCCTATATGGCTGGCTCTTCCTTCATCTACTAGCAGTAGTGATTTATGTCCCTGATCCATGTAACTTAATCGTCTCTTTGATTCATCTACTTGTGCTATCACTCGTAGCAGAGACTGGTGAGGTTGTTGATGTCTGTGTGGTTCCCCATGAAACTGGTTATGTTGGATTTGCTATGGCTGAAGCTTCTCGCAAGGTAATGCTTCTGTTCTATTGATAATCCCTTCTGAATTTTGCCAGTTTTAGATTTTATTCCTTGTTATCTTAGCCTAATTATGTCATTGGCATTCCTCCCATAGACCGGTAAAACACTCTTTGCTATATGAAGCTATCGGTGGCACCGGTAGATGGATATAAATTAGATGGCAATAAGGAAATAGTCGGCATGGGGTCCATGAAAGTAGCAGGATTCTTATCATCATGATATGCGGCAACATGTTAGCAGAAGTTATACACACATTATTCTGCAATTGTTCGTAGGCTCTTTCTCCAAATAACTTGTTATTCTTTCCTTGAAATGTTCGTTGTGTTCAACTTCATGATTACAAATTACTAGCAGACTAGCACCAAAGTTACTTGCATCAAAACTGACATGTATCTATATGTGTGATGAAGGCATTTTTTTCTTTCTATTCATCACTACTTGATGATGCTTCCTGCTATGAAGAAAGAAGAAAAATAGTTTTTTCGGCCCATCTTTGTATCTCACACTCCATTATGACGCTTCCTAGACCTGGGATGTCAAAGTATAAATTTTCCTCAAAATTTAGACTAAAAAAAATAGAATGACTCTTCTTATCTGATTGTTAATACTATCATTTACTTTAAAGTTGGATTGCCTTGATCAATTGAGCAATGAACAAGAAAATGGTACCATCTCTTTCTTTGTGGACACAATCTACGTACTAATTTTCTTCATCCATGAGAAGCATCTTTTTTTCATTCATGACAAAAGATCCACCGGGGATGAGATGCGGCGACAACCATTGACTGGCTGGCTGTGTGGTGGAGTAGAAGGTGGCCGTGCGGCGAGTTTGGAGACGAGTGACTACTTTTTCCCCATCAAGAAAAGGAGAAAAGAGCAGCTTCTATGCGACCAGGGTTCAAACCCCGTCGGGGTTGAATTTTCTGGTGCCTCGCCCCGGGTGGGCTTCTTCTATAAAACTATGTCCTGGGTGCTAGTGCCCATGGATCTCATTTTTTTACATCAATTTCACATAACCTAACAAGTCATTTTTAGGGAAAATACCAACCAAATTATTTATAGGTAGCCTAGAATTTAAAGCTCACTAAAATCAGGATGCGACTCATATTGTACCATGCAAATAAAGCTAAAGACAATGTTCCTCGCATTATATGTAAATATCTTAAACACATCAAGTAGATTTTAGTTTGTAAAAAATAATTAGCTCTATGTACACATCATTTTTTATCAACTTACATCACGAGTGAAGTGGATTTTTGTCAGGAAATATGCAACTTGTATTACTAGGAGGCCAAAGCCACCATATGTAAGATGTACATGAGAATGCCAAAAGGCAAGAATACAAAAGCCCAAAGGCCATCATCAATATAACTTTAACACCCCCCCCCCCCCCCACTCCCTCAAACTCATGGTGGATCCACAACACTGAGTTTGAAGAGGTGAAATCTATGTTGCACTCTAGTCTGTGCCTTCGTGAAGAAATCCGCTACCTGTAACTCGGAAGGCACATACTAAAGAGCAATAACATGATCCTGCACAGCAGCGCGCACATAATAAGCATCAACATCAATATGTTCCGTAAGCTCATGCTTCACGGTCCCGCGCAATACTGATAGCACCTGTACTATCGGACAAGAGGGTGGTAGGTGTAGTACCAGAAACACCAAAATCCTCCAGTAGCCATCGTAACCAAGTCACCTCTGCCGTCAGAAGAGCCATAGCTCTCAACTCGGCCTCCGCACTCGAACGAGAAACTACAATATGTTTCTTCGTCTTCCGGGCAATGAGAGAACCACCAAGAAAAACACAGTAAGCAGGAAGTGAATGGCGATCTGAAGGATCACTGACCCATGTAGCATCCGAATAGGCCTGGAGCTGTAACGAGCTAGAGCGAGGAAAGAAGAGACGATGAGAGATCATGCCACAAAGATATAGTAGAACACAAAGAAGGTGACTATAGTGAACGTAAGTGGGAGCGAAAACAAACTGACTCAGAATATGGACATGATAGGAGATATCCGGATGAGTGACAGCAAGATAGACAAGACTCCCAACAAGATGACGATAACGAATCGGGTTAGACAAGAGCTCATCATCAGAAGCGCGAAGGTTAATATTGAGCTCCATAGGAGTCTCAACAGTGCGCTCATCACTAAGAGCTGCACGAGCAAGAAGATCCTGGATATACTTTTCTTGGGAAATAGAAAAGCCATTAGAGGTGGAGGAAACCTCAATCCCAAGAAAGTAACGAAGGGGTCCAAGATCAGACATACGAAACTGCTCACTGAGACGGGTCTTGACAAAGGCAAATGTACTCAGAATCGTTGCCAGTGATTATCATGTCATCAACATATAGAAGAAGAGTGTGACCACAAGCATAAAGGTGGAAAAACAGTGCTGGATCATGAGCACTGGGCGAAAAACCAGTTGCAGTGACCACAGAGGCAAAACGTTCAAACCAAGCGTGTGGGGCTTGCTTAAGGCCATATAGAGAGCGAAGAAGACGGCAAACCATGCCGTCAGGAACTGAATACCCAGGTGGTGGCTGCATATAAACTTCCTCACGCAACTCACCATTAAGAAAGGCATTCTTAACATCAAGGTGACCAGTGGCGGACAAAGGCCACTGCGAGAAGTGTGCTGACAGTGGTCATATGGACCACAGGAGTAAAAGTCTCATCGTAATCACGACATGCTCCTGCTAAAAGCCACGAGCCACAAGACGAGCTTTATAACGCTCAAGAGAACCATCAGAGCGAGTCTTAATCTTATAGACCCACTTACAAGTGATGGGACGAACGCGGGAGGAAGAGAAACCAGGTCCCACGTGCCGGTGCGCTCAAGGGCAGCAATCTCCTCTGCCATCGCAAACTACCATTCAGGATGAACAATAGCATCCCGATAAGAAGTCGGCTCAAGAACGGTCGAAAGACCATAGCGAGAAGGAGAATATCTGTCAGGAGGCGGACAAGGCCGAGAACGAAGACCATAAGTCGGTTGAGAGGAGGAAGACGAAACACCAGAAGTAGAGAGGGCGCATTGGTAGACTCATCCACAACACGTGAACGACGAGTGTAATGGAATGGAATGGACGAAACAGGTGGAATCACTTGAGGTGGAGACGGGGAATGTATCGGTGATGAAGGTGGAGAAGGGGAAGGTATCGGTGATGAAGGTGGAGAGTCATGCGATGAGGGAGGAGAAGAAACCGTAGGAGAGGGTGGCGTCAGATCTGCAACAGCGGGGCGAGGAGTAGGAATACTAGGCACAAAGGGAGGTGTATCCGGAAATGTAAGAAAAGAGATGTCCTCTGTCGAAAAGGCCAAGGAATATGGGCGCGGGTAGAAGGGACGAGATTCATCAAAGGTCACATCCCGGGAAATACGCATCCGGCGACCGACAGGATCCCAACACCGATCGCCCTTGTGCTTATCACTGTATCCGAGAAAGACACATTCAACAGACTGAACTGTTAGTTTGGTGTATTCACGAGGGGCAAGCAAAACATAGCAAACGCAACCAAACAAACGGAGCGCCGAATAATCAGGAGAAAATGACCAAAAAGACGCTCAAGAGGAATACCACCCTGTAGAGCAGCAGATAGTTGAATGTTCATGAGATGGGTGGAAGTAGTAACAGCCTCAGCCCAGAAGTGAGGCGGAAGAGAGGCGGCGATAATCATCGCACGCGCCGTCTCAAGAAGGTGACGATGCTTGCGCTCAGCCACACCATTCTGAGCATGAGCACTAGGGCAAGAGAACTGAGTAAGAGTACCCTGCTCGGCAAGAAATCCTCACAGCGCATGGGAGATATACTCACTAGCTGAATCTGCACGGAAAACACGAATAGGAGTGGAAAACTGGGTATGAACCATGACAACAAATTTTTTATGTATAGATAAGACCTCACTACGAGAAGACATGGAATAGATCCAAGTGTACCGAGAAAAATCATCTATAGAGATAATATAATAGCGATGACCCCCTTTTGAAGCGAAGGGAGCCGGACCCCAAACATCAGAGTGAGCGAGATCAAGAGGACGCTCGAAGACTGACTCTGTGAGGGTAGGGTACCTGAATTTGCTTACCAAGCCTACAACCCAGACAGTCCAACGAAGCGTTACCGGAGACAGACCCCAGAACACCGCGATGAACCAAAGACGAGAGACAAGAACCACATAAATGGCCAAGATGATGATGCCACTGCTGAAAAGAGCTGGTAGATGCAACAACAGGGGTTGCGAGACTGGCGGCGGTGGCAGCAGAAGGAAGACGAAGCTAGTCAAGCTCCCAGAGACCATCAGAATATCGAGGGCCAGCACCAAGCAGAGCGCCCGTGCGACGATCTTGAACAGAACATGAATCAAAGTCGAGAATGACCCTACAACTAGAGTCAACAATCTGACCACCAGAAATGAGCTACATGGTAAGTCGAGGAACATGAGCGACAGAGGGAACATGAAATGAAGAAGTGCTAAGAGTGCCTCGACTAGCTACAGGGACGGGAGTGCCATCAGTCATAAGAACACGAACAGGAGATTCGACAGGTCGAACGGAGGTCAAAGTGGAAGAATCATAAGTCATATGCAAAGATGCTCCAGTATCAAGAATCCATGGGGATGTACGTGGATGAGTAGAAAGTGGTTTCTCGGTGCCAGAAGAGTCAGCCACGGAACCTGCAGAAACTGTCGGTGAAGAATCCCAAGCATCAAGTAGGCATCGCAGCTGTACAATCTCACACGCAAATAGGGACACTGCGGAAGAGGTTGAAGTAGAAACATTTCTGATGATGAGCAGTCGCCACCACCCGTGGAAGCCGCGTGCAGAGTCTGACAGAGAGGTGTCGAAGTAGAGCGACAACCACCACCTCCAAGTGGGCGAGCACCAGCACCGAGCAAAATTTACAATGTATTATTGGTATATATGCAACTGGCAAAAATATAACCCTACTACTCCAATGACTGTTTATAATCTAAAAAAGAATCTTCTAAAGATTCATGATACTGTGGCTGCATTTCGGAATATTACTAGCGCAGCATGTCTCTCACTACAAAAGAAAGGCATATATCCATATGATACAGAATCAGATTCAGGCTGTGGTGAAGGTTCTAATGATGACATCGGCGACAGCTACACTAACTATTAGCGATCTCCATAGCCATTAAATTAATGTTAGGCACTCTGTTATGCTCTAGCCCAGTATATCTTGAACACTATGTATTCTGCCCGCTTGAAAAACTTCTCGTATCCCCTGTGTTAGTTGAAGTTGCTTAGATAATATTTGCATTTGCTATGTATTGAACCTACCATCAATGGACCATTCTGTACCAGCATTTCCCTTTATGCTTGTTGTTGATCGTCTTATGTTTTCTTCAGCACTGATATGTCCTCTTTCAGTACAATTATATTGTTCCTTTTGCTTATGTAAGAGTATACTTCTATTCTTTGTTTGAATGCCCTTCATACCTTCATTTAAACTTTTGTGTACTCTAATTTTCCCTGTCAAAATTCATGCATTTGAATAAATCTCTGGAACATGAGCTGTCAAAATTCATGCATTTGAATAAATCTCTGGAACATGAGCTGAAAGAAAAAGAAGGAATAATAGACTATCTGAGTAGCAGCTGGTCGAATGGTCTAAGTGGAAACTACACGGAAGTAAAGGAACTTTACCACATCATAAATACCAACTTCACGGGAGGATCAATGCCTAAAAAACAATGATTTGAACCATATTCTCTCGCAGATCAAGTGTGTTGCGGATCGCCTTGACGATACGACATTACAATCAAAGGACATTCTACACAAAACAGACAAGTATAATTGGGCATTCCACACAAAACAAACAAGTATTATTGGGGAAGTCATTTCTGCTTTTGTCAATGACAGCCCACCAAGCACACCCACCATGAAGAGCTACTTAGACGATGAAGTCATTTTCGATGCCAATGGCTCAGGCAGCGAAGTTATTACCATAAGCTGGCTGACCAAAGTTATCTATATGACACATCTCCGCCTATTTGGCTTTGCTTATATCATGAACTAATCTCATGCCTCTGTTTTGTCATATGAACCTACCATTAATGTAATATATAGTGTCATATACGAACATCTTACCAATATATATATATATGAAAATTTTAAGAGTTTAGCAAGAGAATATCATCTCTATAAATTTTAGAGCTTAGTTTGTTTTTTTTTTTTTTTTTTGCATATGCATGTAACAGCAACTCTTTTGTGTTCTGGTCTTAAATATCCTATTCATGATACAGTAATCTGCACCAAGCTTACTATGTTGAATTTCGGTAAGGGCAATCCCATGTTTATGCATCTTCTTAAACAGAAGAACGATATTTGGGGTATCATCTGAGATGTGCTTGATTAATGTCTTTCAGGCAATGTGTGATGCCATTTGCAACCTTCTTGTTGAGCAACCTGAAACAGGAGTAACTCCATTAATCATTATGTAGGTATGTTAATAATCATTATGTCACATTGTAATTCCATCACAAGAATCATCTCTCCTATTTCATTCTCTGAATTTCTGTACTGGTGATGCTTACATATATGTATATTTTGCTTCTGCTTGATGTCTCTCGTGCCTGATCCGGTCTTGATGATCTATGTGGCCGGAGAAAATACATTGCCTATGAATTTGTCTAAAGATGCATTATGATACCCAGCTGTGTTGGTATGGCTTAAAAATATGTCTGCAGAGTATTATTGATGGTTATTTTGCATGTTGGGTCATGTTAGTAATGTACTTTGAAATTATTTTCCCTCCTCGTCTCAGTTTTGTTTTTCTTTTAGGAAAGACCCTACGCGGTTTTATGGTATAAATATGTGTATATGTTTTAGGCAATATTATGGTAGCTGCAGGAGTGGGCGGTGCTCGGCTGCCGACAGGCGCTGATGACGGTGGCCGAGTTGGACCCCGTCAGGGACAGGGCGCGCATGTACGTCGAGGTGCTCCAGGGCAGCGCGTGAGGCAGTGAGAAGGTCGTGCTGTATGAGGTGGGGCGCAAGGACCACATGTATTACTTCCTGAAAATCGCGAGATCCAACCCTGTCGTGGCGTTTTTCCACTCAACCGTTCAAATTATACTGTTTTTATACTGAGTTTCAGGTTCGTTTGTACCCGACTACAACTTCAGAGAAGTGATCATGTATTTCTTGTCTTATCAGATTATATTGTGCAGATGTATGTCTTGTTTTTTTTTTTTTTTGCGGGGCAGATGTATGTCTTGTTGATTAGTAGTAGTATCATTCAGAAGCTTTCTAAAGATGAATAGATCGGAAGTTTTCTCCAAAAAAATGGGTTGGCCTTGCTGACTTGCCCCACTTGCCACCACTGTACCACTGTAGTATCTGAGATGTTTTGCTGTTCAGCCAATAATTACCACCTATGTAAAGTTTACAGAGGGAGTAATTAATTAGATCTATTCTATTAGCCAATATTTCTATTCTTTTGTGTCATTCTCAGATTTATTAGTATTTTCTATTCCCATCTCTTTATTTGATGTCATGAACTCTGAAAAAAATGCTTTATGTTTTGTTTGCATTTCCTTCCGGTTTGTGGTGGTCAATGCATGTAGAACGTGCAGATTTACCAGGAATTTTATTTTTAGTTCTTTTTAGTTGTTATTTTTATTAGTTCACTAGTGAATCATAAAATTTTAAAAAGGAATTCATAAAAAACTTGTCAAACAGAACTCCTGAACTTGAAAAAACTTCATGAATTTGAATAGGTTTATACAAACTGATAAAGTTCACAGAAATGAAAAAAGTTTATTAATTTTTAGAAAAGTTCATGATTTTTTCAAGTTCATAGATTTGAAAATTTTTATGAATTAAAAAAAGCTCATGAAATTTGTAAAAAGTTTTTGAAAAATGAAAAACACATGAATATGAAAAAAATTATGAGCTTAAGTTCATGCATTTGAAAAAGTTCACAATTTTTCTAAAAAGAGTTCACGCGCTAAAGATTCACGAATTTTTAAAAAGTTCATGAATTTGGGGAAACAAGTCCACAAATTTAAAAATTGTTCAGAAAAAATAAAGGATAAAAAGGAAACCGAAAAGCAAAAAATATGAAGAAAAACAAAGGAAAAAGGGGAAATCTAAGTTATGACGCCGCATCGCGTCCTTCCCGTGCGGCGGGCGGCACAGTGAATGTGCGCACAGCTAGCCGCGTTTGCATGTGGCGGCCTTGTCGCTGTCGGCCTACGGTACTTCTACTACATGAAGCCATGCAACACATGCGCATAGTGCGCTAGAGTGCGCACATACACTGCGCTTAAGGGCATCTCCAACGTTGATCCTTAAATATCCGCTATATGTATGATTTTATGTCTGGATGTGGTCCGATGATGCGGGAGGCAGTCATCCAATGCTAATCGCAATGTATCTGGTTTGGAAGGAGCATGTCCAACTCGGGCAAAGCCTCCCCTCCCCCCGGAAATGTATCTGGTGCCCCTGCACTTGTGATGCTACCGGTGTACCGGACACCATAGAATGTTTTAAAAAATCTGAAAAAAAATCTAGCACGTTAACGTAACATCAATGTATAATGTCACAAAAATTTGTATACAAATTTGAAATATTTTTTGAGATACAAAAATGATAAATTTGACATCAGTGTGATAATGGGCCAAATCTAAAGCCCAAGTTGTGTTTTGTACTATTCAGTGTTGAATTTATCGTTTTTATTTTTTGAGTTATGTTTTGAATTTTGGCTTGAAATTTTGTGACAACATACATTGATGTTGTGTGAGTGGGCTAATTTTTTTTCCAGAATTTTTTGTTTTAAAAGCACAATGTGAGTTCGGTGCACTGGTAGCACCACAAGCTCCGGTGCACCAGATAATTCCCCCCCCCCCCCCCTCTCTTTGCTTTCTTTGTTTTTCCACCCGTTTTCTTTGGATTTTCTTTTTTCCTTGGTTATACTTTGTTTTTATTGGTTTTCTTTTATTTTTATTACTTTGTTATAATTATGGTTTTACTTTGTTTCTTTTTGGTTTTTATGTATTGTTTGGGTTTTTTTTTGCTTTTCTCTTTGTTTCTTTGTCAGTATTAATTGGTTTCCTTTATTTAACCCATGTCTACTTTTTCTCAATAAAAAATATACATTTTTAGTGCACACATGAAACATTTTTTATACACATTGGACATTTTTAAATATACGTTGTAGATTTTTTTATGATACATATTTTGAACACTTTTTTGAATACACAGAAACATTTTCCAAATACATGTTCTAAGTTTTCTTAATGACAATAAATATATTTTTTACATTTTGCAAAATTTCACTGTCATTTTTTGGACACACGTGAATATTTCTTTGAAGTGTCACGTATATTTTTGTAATGAAATTATGGCAATAAAAAATTTAACGTACGGGAAATTTTAACATTGCATTAAATATTTTAAATTGTCACGATTTTTTTAAAATCACTGGAAAATTTCTTTAAAATGTCATGTACATTTCTTTATGGCAGGAAACACTTTTATAAATGCGCGTACATTGTTGTAAGCGTGTGGCATTTTTTAGATGTTACAAACATTTTTCATACAGATGATTAACATTTTCCTATACATGTTTAGCATTTTCCAAATGCATGATTAACATTTTTTTCAAAATTTATGTAGAGTGTTTGACGAAAACAAAATGTGAAGAAAAATTGAAGGAAAAAAGCATTAGTCTTTTTTTAGAAAGGAAAAAGCATTAGTCCCGTCTTTATAACGCGGCCAGGTCGTTATTCGGCCGGGCTAGCAACTGACCGGCAATGAAAGTGTCATATAGCCAAGCCCAGTACAGTAAGTTTTTTTATTTTTTTATTTTTGCTTGAGTAGAGAGGGCACCTAACTTTCAGCGGTGTCGTGCAGCTTAGCTCCCCGATTCTCCGGGACGAGAAAAGCAGACGGGTTGCCCACCCATCACCATCGGCACCAGCCTTCGCCCCGTCGTTAACTAAATTGTTGACTAATACTCTATGCTACTACTATTGTGTTGTTTCCCAACTTCCGGGACAACAAAGTGACGACGACCGTCCTACAGCCACGGGTCTGTTGTGTTCTGATTAACACTAGCACTAACAGTGGATATCCGGCACAGTTAGGCCACGAACTGCACGCGCTTCACGGCCACAGCGCATGACATGACCGTGTCTACCTTAACCAAGCCTCGATGGCCGGCCGGGCCGGGAGGTCCAGCACCGCACGTAATCTTACGCGCGTTAATGGCCCAGCCAATTCCATGGTTGGAAACACGTACCCATCACCAATCAATGGACGCGTTGCCGTGCCAGAAAACTCCAGAGCAAATTAGGAGGCCGGACAACGACGGCTAGTCGACGGCGGCGTCGCGCCAGATCGCCAGGGTTTGGAATTGGACCCTGTAATTAACGTGTGATGTGGACGCTGGCGTTGCGTGGTGGTAGTAGTAATATGCATTTCTCCTACTGCCTCGTCTCCGCGCGCCGAGGGTTTTCGATGATCTTTGAGTACGTGCGTACGTGGTGGTGACGAGCGGGACAAAGGACGGATGGAGAGTGGCTTTCGTTGAGCCATTGGTCACGTCTCGTGTTTTGGAACTTGGATTTGGAAAACCCCTGTGGACTAGAGCGCGTATGTAGTAACTTGTAAGGGCATCTTCAACGCTTATCCCGAAATCTGCTCCCGTGTCCATCACTGAACACCACAAAGGACGAGTCGAGTCGGCGAACACGGATGCGGGAGCTAGCCATCCAAAAATAGCCACATATGTCCGGTTACATTTTAAATGAAATTCAACGAATAAACAAATTTGATTCAAAGCCAAACAAACCGGACAATATTCATTCACGCTTGGATGATTTTTACATAAAATCTGATGCTTTTTATCTAAACCCGGAGCAAATTAATTACATTTAGACATGTTTCAAATAGACCGAACTCTAAACCTAGACTAAAATGACCGCCGACGCCCGTTCCCCCACCTCCGAACGGCCATGAGCCCTGGAAAACGAAACTCCGCCCCCTTTGCAGCCCTCCGCTGACATGTCTTTCCCATGTCCCGCAGCCTGCTCCTTTGACTGTCGGATGCCCTGGAGGGATATGCTTCAGCAAGAGCGAAAGAATAGCCTCCGCTTCCCCTGTACCTTCCCTATATCCGGTTGTGCCGCTCATCGGAGTGTCCTCCGCTTCCGTGAGCACGGATCAAGGTTGGTTTTGGGGGCGAGGGGCGACGGTGGCATGCAAAGAGGGCAAGACGCTGGTTGTGTATGCTGGCAATGCATCAGTGGTGGTGGCCTTCATGGAATCCAAGTTGCGGTGGCCTCCCATGGTCTACCTTTTCTCGCTGTCGGCGTCCGTCGCGGACGTGTTGGTCGCCTCGTTGCTATTCGCGAAGCCGGCTTATTTCTCCCCCGGTAGGGTACAGTACCGCGAACATTGACGCTGGATGGCACGGGAGGAGCGGTACGACACGACCTCATCCACGGGAGCCACGATGGCTGCGCCGTCGTGCTCCCGCGCATGTCGACCTAACTCGCCACTCCTACGCGAGCTGGCTTGGAGCGGCGAGTTGATGAACCACGCGCCGTTTTGGAGCGGCTACTTGCTCCTCCGCGTGCCATCGTGGAGCAACTTGCCACTCCTGCTAGAGCTGGCTTGGAGCGGCGAGTTATTGAACCACGCGTCGCCTTGGAGCGGGCACTTGCTCCTCCGCGCGCCAGATTGCAGCCTCGCCCATGCTACCGACGGCCTGAAGCGGCGAGAGAGATGGAGCAACGAGTTGCCTGGCTCGTATCCAGCGAGCCACCCAGCCGCCTTTTTATGCCGGAGAACACCTCTTCCTACTTGTCGGATGCCAGGAGAGTGTGGAGAATATGGTGCAAGGAGGAGATGATAAGCGGAGGTGTGGTGCGGTTCTTGCCCGATGTTTGTCCTCGTTTAAATAGCGGCGAACGCGAGGAGCCAAATGGGTTGTGTTTGATGCCCGTAGGCTCGCGAACGGACGTGTTGAAGGAAATATGCCCTAAAGGCAATAATAAAGTTATTATTTATTTCCTTATTTCATGATAAATGTTTATTTTTCATGCTAGAATTGTATTAACCGGAAACTTAGTACATGTGTGAATACATAGACAAAACAAAGTGTCCCTAGTATGCCTCTACTTGGCTAGCTCGTTTATCAAAGATGGTTATGTTTCCTAACCATAGACATGTGTTGTCATTTGATGAACGGGATCACATCATTAGGAGAATGATGTGATGGACAAGACCCATTCGTTAGCTTAGCATTATGATCGTTACAGTTTCATTGCTACTGCTTTCTTCATGACTTATACACACTACAAAAAAAAGACACATCAGTGACATTTTGGGCCGAACGAATTTTTTTTCTGTCATACATATGACACTTCTATGACGATAATTGTGACAAAACCCGGTATCATCATAGATGTGGTGGGCTCCTACTTCTATGACAAAAAATCATGACAGAAAATGGGCTTTTCATCCTGGGCGGGCCGGAGACGCAGCTGCATGACATTCTTTGGGGCCGTCCATGACGGAAAAAACCGTGGTAGAAGCGAGGGCGAGGAAAATTTCGGGGAGTTCCCGGTTACGGTGGGAGGTCGGGGGCCGAGCGATGCGCGTTTCTCTCGTACACGTACGCGCATGTGTGCGAGGCGTTGGTTCTAACTGAACCCGAGCGAGGCGTTGGGCTCTAACTGAACCCGAGCGATTGCACTGCAGGCTACGCGTTACTGAAACCGAGCGATCGATCGATGGCTGTTAACTGAACCCGATCGAGCGATTCCTTCGCTATTGCTGCTAACTGAAACCGATCGATGCTGCCTCTGGGATGAACAGTGAGCGTTGCGGGGGGGGTTTGGATGAACAGTGAGCGGTAGCGTTGCCTCTGGATGAACAGGACCCCGTGGTGTGGTGGAGGGCGGGATGAACAGTAAACGGTGGAGGGGTGCCCGTGGAGGGGTGGTTGAACAGGACCCCGTGGTGTGGAGGGCTGGATGAACAGTAGACTGTGGAGGGGTGCCCGTGGAGGGGTGGTTGAACAGTAGCCGGTGGAGTAGCGCGCAGTGGAGGCTGGATGAACAGGAGCCCGTGGAGGCTGGAGGAGGTCGACGGTAGCCCGTGGAGGCTGGAGGAGGTCCACGGTGGAGATGAACAGTATCCCGTGGAGTCCTGTTTGCGGTACGCCACACCCCTCCCGATGAACAGGACCCCCGTTTCGACCGTAGGAGGTCCGTTTCGTCCGTTTTGCGGTACGCCACACCCCTCCCGATCAACAGGACCCCCGTTTCGACCGTAGGAGGTCCGTTTCGTCCGTTTTGCGGTACGCCACACCCCTCCCGATCAACAGGACCCCCGTTTCTACCCTAGGAGGTCCGTTTCCTCTGTTTTGCGGTACGCCACACCCCTCCCGATTAACAGGACCCCCGTTTCGACCGTAGGAGGTCCGTTTCCTCCGTTTTGCGGTACGCCACACTCCTCCCGATCAACAGGACCCCGTTTCGACCGTAGGAGGTCCGTTTCCTCCGTTTTGCAGTACGCCACACCCCTCCCCATGAACACGACGCATTCTGTTGCCTCCCGTTGAACACGACGCATTCCGTTGCCTCCCCATGAACACGACGACGACGCTGTTTCTCCGTTCCGACCCAGCCATGTACACGAGCCCTGGCCGTACGTATGCGCGAGTAGGCGTTCGAGACCCCGCCCGTATGTACACATACGTGGTCGTATTTTCTTTCTGGCACCCTGGCCGCTGTACGTGCGTGTACATGCTACGTGCGCGCCTCTACTACGACACGTACGCGCCTCTACTACGACACATGCGCGCCTCTACATCCACCAGTATATATGTGCGTACACGTTCGCGACCAGAATGACAACGCTACGTACGCTTCGACCAGGTGGGTCCCGACTGTCAGGCACTTTCTTGCGTGCGAAGATGTAGCTGGTGGGTCCCAGCAGTCAGGGGGGCGAATCGTTTTGTTTTTTTTGCCCGGACGCACTTCCTTGCGTGCGAAGGTGTAGCTGGTGGATCCCAGCAGTCAGGGGGGAAACGTTTTTTCGCGAAATACGGTGGCCCGTCCGGTGGGGCCCCACTGTCAGGTGGAGGAATAATTATTTTGCGCGTAATAAGGAGGCACTTCCTTGCTGCGGCCATGGACCCAGCTGTCAGCTTCTCCACGCACAGTACTCTTCCGATGGAAGTCGGTCGTTGACCACATTGACCACGCCGTGCCGAGAGCACCACGGCGGTGGACGACGGCGAGGCCTAGGAAGGGGACGACACGGAGGCAGGGAAGACTCGGCAGTTGTTTCCCACGCGGAGGGGAGTACGACTGTACGAGGGTTTACTGGTTCGTCTGCCATCGCCGGAGAATAACAACAGGTGTGGGTGAGTAGAGGGATGGCTAGGCCAGCGATGGGAGTACGGTGGGGCGGTGAGGCCTGCGCGGCAGCACAGCCGGCCGCGGGGAGGAGGGAGCAGGCAGTCCCGCCGGCGCTTGTTTGAGCGGCTGGAGCAGGAAGAGCAGAGATTGAAGAAGCACGACGGCCGTTGGATGGACATCCAACAGTCAGTGCTTGTGCGTCAACCTTTTTTTAGGAAAGCCTCAAATCTGTGGAAAACAGCATACAGCCCATCTGCCATTATTTCTAATAATTTACAGCCCATTTGCTAATTCTTAAGGTTTTTTTGGAGCCCATATTCTTTTTGTTAGCATTACAGCCCATATTGTGGCCACGGTTAAAAAATTATATGAAATTTTGCATATTTCGGTGCGGTCCGAACTATTTTTAATCCCGAAATTTCGACTCACATTCAAACTGATTTTAAAAATAAATGTATATCAATATAAAATCCAACAAATTCTCCACGCATAAAAATTAATGTAATTTAAAATCTTGAAATAAAAAAAAGATATTTGAAACTAATTGCCGGTTTGATGTGTTTTAAAAATGTACAGCCCATTTCTCATTACTGATGGGCCATTTTCTCGGCCAGCCGAATGAAAGCTCTCCTCGTCTTGAAAGATTTGCAGCCCAACAGGCCTGACAAAGCGACTTACTTGGCAAATCACAAAAAAACTGGGCTATGGCCGTAGACCCAGCTGTCAGCCTCTCCATGTACAGTACTCTTCTGATGGAAGTCGTTCCTTGACCACGTTGACCACGCCGCGCGGAGAGCACCACGGCGGTGGACGACGGCGAGGCCTAGGAAGGGGACGACGCGGAGCCGGGGAAGACGCGACAGTGGAAGCCCGTGCGGAGAGGAGTACGAGGGTTCACTGGTTTGGCTGTGGTGTGAGGCTGCCGTCGCCGCAGGGCCTGGCCAGCGGTGGGAATAGTAGGGGGCGGTGAGGCCTCTGCGGCAGCATAGCCGGCCACGGGAGGCAGGAGCATGCGGCACGACCGGCGCTGCTTTGGGCGGCTGGAGCAAGAAGACCAGAGGTTGAAGAAGTACTACGGCCGTTGGATGGACATCGTACGGTCACTGGAGCTAGAATCATTCATATTGACTAAGTTGACAAAGCCCTTCGTCCCCGTCAACTTAGTAGGCCCACAAGTCAGCCTCCCACCAAGGTGGGTCCCAGCTAGCCGGGGGAGTATTCATTTTTTTGTGCGTAATAAGGAGGCACTTTCGGTGGGTCCGAGCTGACAGCTGGGGGAACGTTTTTTTCGTGAAATACGGTGGCCCGTCCGGTGGGTCCCAGCAGTCGGGGGAAACGATTTTTTCGTAAAATACTGGTGGCACGTCCGGTGGGTCCCCGCTGTCAGGTGGAGGAATAATTATTTTCCACGTAATAAGGAGGCACTTCCTTGCGGCTGTCGTGGACCCAGCTGTCAGCCTCTCCACGTACAGTACTCTTCCGATGGAAGTCGGTCGTTGACCACATTGACCACGCCGCGCCGAGAGCACCACGGCGGTGGACGACGGCGAGGACTAGGAAGGGGACGACGCGGAGCCGGGCAAGACGCGGCAGTGGATGCCCACGCGGAAAGGAGTACGAGCGTTCACTGGTTCGGCTGCGGTGTGAGGCTGTCGTCGCCGCAGAATAACAGGGGGTGTGGGTGAGTGGAGGGATGGCCTGGCCAGCGGTGGGAGTAGTAGGGGGCGGTGAGGCCTCCGCGGCAGCACAGTCGGCCACGGGAGGCAGGAGCAGGCGGCACGACCGGCGCTGCTTTGGGCGGCTGGAGCAAGAAGACCAGAGGTTGAAGAAGCACGACGGCCGTTGGATGGACATCGTACGGTCACTGCAGCTAGAATCGTTTATATTGACTAAGTTGACAAAGCCCTTGGTACGTCAACTTTTTTTTGAATGCATGCAGATCAGCTTAGTAGGCCCACAGGTCAGCTTCTGAAACGGTGCGCCCCAGATGTCAGGGGGAGGAATCATTTTTGGGCGGGTGAAGCTAGAATATCCGAGATTGAAGAAGAAGCACGGCATCCGTTGGATGGACATCCAATGGCCACTGCTGCTAGAACCATGTGTTGACTATAAGTTGACAAAGCCTTGCATACGCATCAACTCTGTTTTTTTAGGGGACGCGTCAACTTAGTAAGGCCAGAAGTGTGTGGCAGAGAACTTATAGCCCATTTGAGATTTGTAAGAATGTGTAGCCCATTTTTGAATTCTAATGGAATTTACTACAGCCCATTTACAGTTTGTTAAAAGTACAGCCCATTTCAACCAACCGTTCAAAACAGAATTCAATAAAATTTCCCACATTTTGATGGGATCCGAAATATTTTTATCCCGAAATTTCTAGTCAGATTAAATAAAATTTCAATATAAATTTATATTACGTAAAAATCCAACAAAACATTGCGCTCGCAACAATTAATGAAATTAAAATTTTCAATATCCAAAAATAATATTTTATAAAGTAATCACGTGTTTGGTGCATTTTTTTATAGTTACTGCCCAGTTTTTATAATTACATCCCATTTATTATTTCTTAAAGCCCATTTTCTTGTTAAGCCTAATGCATCCCTCCTAGGAAATATTTGCAGCCCAGCGGGGCGGAGAATAACAACTTGACCTTGCCTGAGTATTCCTAAAAAAAAGAGTATAGCTGGGCTAGCCATTTTCAGCTTGAAAAAAATTAATATCTGGGCTAGATATCTGGCCTGGGCTAAATGGGCCACAGCCCGCCCAGTTAATATCTGCAGCGATGTTTTCGTTGTTGTTCAGAGGAGAAAAATTAATATCTGGGCTAAACATCGAAAAACTCTGCAGTGCTCACACCTCAAAAACACAAATACTGCTCGAGCTGCTTGGTCCCAGCCGTCGGCCGCTTCTTGTGCAATTCTCTCGTTTATTGACTACTACATAGGTTGACAATGGTGTGGGACCGTGATGTCAGGAAACCAGGAGGAAGCAAAATAAATTATAGTTATATATATATATAATAAGGAGGCACTTGTGTACGTGAGGCTATGGACCTGGTGGGTCTCCATTGTCATCATCTCCAAGTAAAGTCATCTCCTCGCCCGCGTGCGCTTTCTGCCCGAAACAGTCAGCGCCGCCCGCCCCGCTTCCCGATGCAGGCGATTGCTCCGCCTTCAAACGACACAAGTGTCGTCCATCCGTCCATCTGCCGCCCACATTAATGATACGCGGTTGCCGAGGCGGCTACTCCGGCGCCACACGTCCGTCCCTCCGCCCGCCCACCATTGTTATATAAACTGCTGCGCCGGCCATAGCCGCAGTCATCCGCATCCGTTCCCTTTCTCCTGTCCACACCACTACTGCCCACCATGGCTTCCTCGCACTCCAGCGCTCTTCGGGACGGGCGGACGACGGACCACAAGGAGATGGCAGCCATTGCTGCCGACCGGCTGGCCGGCAGGCAGCCGGAGGACGACGACGTCCCAATGGAGAACATGGTAGTCGACGATCCGGCGCCAACCCCCTCCTCCGCGCCATCCTCGCCGGTGCATTGCACCATGACCATCGGCGAGGCCCGTGCCCAATATATGGACAGGGTGAGGCAGATGCGTGAGGAGCAGTTCCGGGAGGCGCAGGCCGACGCCGCCTACAACCACTATCTCCTCCAGGAGCACCTGCAGGCGGAGGAGCAGATCGCCGCGGAGCGGGCGGAGCAGGAGGCGCTGCTCGACTCGTATCGCTCCGCCCGCAAGGGCCGCCTCGAGCGCTGGCGGTACCGCATGCGGGTGGCGGAGGCTGCAGCCGCCTACAAAGAGGCTAGCAAAGAGGGCGATGAAGCGGGCGAGGCACTGTTTGGCGAGACCAAGGACGAGGCAGAGGACAATGCCGGCTCCGACGAGTCCCCGCTCCGCTGGCGTCGACAAGGCCCTGCTCCGCCGAGGCCCCGCGGCGCCAACAACGAGGCAGAGGACACCGCCGGCTCCGCCGAGGCCCCGCCCCGCCAACAACGAGGCAGAGGACATCGCCGCCTCAGCCGAGGCCCCACCCTGCCAGCAACGTGGGGGAGGATTTCCACTGCTCCGCTGAGGCGCCGCCCGTCGGCAACGAGACAGAGGACATCGCCGGCTCCGCCGAGGCCCCGCCCCGCTGCCAACGAGGCCGCGCCACACAGAAAACGAGGAAGGGTAGAACATGATAGGTCGCCGCCGCTCGGGTCCAAGTAAGGCCACCGCTGCTACCCTCCGGTTGAAGCCAAGCTAGGCGGGTTGACCATTGACGGCCGGTTAGCTTCTTGGCGGCGACGTGGAGTCGGAGAGTTGCGCTGGAGAAGAACGCTGCTTCTACTTAACTGCTGGTGCAGTTGGCTGACTGACACGTGGGCCCAACAGGCCACATGTCAATTACGCAACTGCACCTGCAGTTAAGTCACTGAAGCTTCTGTTCGGCTCAGCGGGACACGGGTGGGTAGCTTCGGTTAATTAATTATACCTCCAGCGCACCCCTTTTTAGTTGAAGAATGTATGAAATGTAATGAAATCCGGCATGTTTATATGAAATCCGACTGTGTATGAATGAATTTATTTCGATTAGTTCGAATTCCTGTATCACTGGCATTGGATGAACATGCAAAACAATACGTACTAGCATTATTCCCAGGGTGATCACCTCGTTTGCAACAGTTTCACATGTACTCCCTCCGGTCCTTTCTAGTCTGCATACAAGTTTTGTCTGCAGTCAAAGTATCTCTACTTTGACCAATCTTATACAAAAAAGTATGCACTTTCACAATGTGCGAAGTAAAAAGGAACAGAAGGAGTACAAAGAGTTTGAGCAGCTTTTTAGCGTTTCTGTACATTGCAATCAAACACACAGGCCTGACAATTCATAGAGAACATTCAAAACAATCGATGATTATGCATCTCAGCTACTCACATGTCAGAGGCAATATTTACTTCACAACTAAAGAATAAAGAAAAAATTGATCGACGCTGCTGACAGCAAAGGGCGTCCCATTCGAAAATATCAAACACATGTCTTGCTAAAATCAATGAGCAAAATTTGACAAGGTTGTCCCATTCCAAAATATCAAATGCCTACGATTGTGGAATGGGCAGGGTTTGCCATCAGTTCGGACATTGACATGGCACCTCGTGCTAAATAAACCAATTGTTCTTTTTGTGCAGTTCCACCAAAATCAACCAAATTCGTGCGTAGCTTGTATGATTTCGCCCTTATATGTTGCAACGCCTTGAACTTATCGGCACCTCCTTTCTTGTGGTGGAAATGAATGATTCGATGTATTCATGAACATTTTGTGCAGTTCCCATTGAAATCAAGCTGAGCACCCCTGTTTGCACAAATACAAAAAAGTGATTAGTATAAAGCAAACTGTACTATGAATTGACAGTTTCAACAGGCACATACATGGTCCATGTAGAGCACACTTTTAGAAAAATGGAACTCACCAGAAAGAATCCTAGAACAACATTGTACTCGCGCATCACAGCAAAAAAATGGAGATTTGTCAGTCCTTCTGAGCTGAAGTTAGTTTGGTCTTGTGGGGAGTAATGTAACCATCCTTCAACTGCTCCTTGTGAAATATCCTTATCTTACCTCAATGGGATATTACGGTGCACATACAGATTGGAAGTGTTGTCTCCATTTGTGCAGTTCACTAAAATCAAGCAACATTATCGTACAAGTAGCACAACACATGAAAGCACACTGCAGAATCATGTGAAAGAAGGCTAGTACTGACCTCTCATGATGCGGAATTCAAACAACTCACAAGAAGAAGATCTGAACCAAATTCGCCTTAACGGATAGGAAGTAAGATCTCCTCTTGTGCAGTTCCACTAAGATCAAGCAATCAAGCAACGTTGTTGGTGTGATATTTTGGTTGAACTGCACAAAACACTCTTAAAACAAAAGTGTTTTGTGCAGTGCAACAAAAGGTCACAATGGCAACGAGGTGAAGTAGATAACCCTGTTTACACAGAGGTGCGAAGGAAACAATTAGTGGTCAATAACGGTGGATGACACAGAAGCCAACAAAAAGAAGCATCTACCTTATCTAAATGGGAAAGAAAGCAAGACAGTAGCATTTCTCAAATGGTGGCATTGATTAATATTAACATAGAGAATATATTAACAATAAAATTCGTTAAACATGTAATTTGCTTTTAACTGTGGCATTGCATCAATTTTCCAGCGGCATTATTAGAGGGTGTTTGTTTACAGGGACATTTTGGTGTAGGGACTAAAAAAACTCCGTGTCAGTCCCATCTAAACCAAACAGGAGGGACTTTTAGGGACTAAAAGTGGGCATTTGGGACTAAAGAAAGAAGACCCCGAGGGAGTCTTTTTGGGACTTTTTCCAACAGTTGCCCCTGCCACGCATCGCACATTGTCTCTATTAGTTCATTACTAGGGGTAACATGGTCTTTTAGCATGTCATTTAATAACCTCTAGTCCATGTTTAGTCCCTGGAACCAAGCAGGTAGGGACTAGGGAGTTTTTAACCAAACAGGGCCTTAGATTAACAACAGCAAATGAGTTGCACGGGACAGTGGACGCACCAGCACCATGTGCATCTACCGATGTACTGTGGTCATGCACAGTCTATTGCAACAAAGAGCAAACAACCAAGGAGCATATTTGTGTTGGTCCCAGTTTTGTTATCTTTAGACACCTTTCCCTATGTGAGCGCAGCAAATCTAGTCCTGCTCAAACTCTACAGCCTTGTCCCTTCCTTTCCTTTTTAAACTAGTACTTTCGCCCCTTCCTTTCCTCTTTGAACCACGTCCTAGATTTATGCGATACAACTTTCCCACTACTTTCCCCCATTCCTTTCCTCTTTGAACCACGTCCTAGATTCATGCTATACAACTTTCCCCCTTCATTTCCTCTTTGAACCACGTCCTAGATTCATGCTATATACAACTTTTCCCACTACTTTCCCCCACTCCTTTCCTCTTTGAACCACGTCCTAGATTCATGGTATACATGCAGCTAGAGCAATGCATGTGGAGTAAGTAAATTATACCTTAAGGTTCTTGGGGCGTGGTTCGGTGGGCGACGGGACGGCGGCGAAGAAGAAGGGGTCAGAGGCCCTCCCGCGCCGCTGCTGGGTGGAAAGTGAACAGCTGCGCTGGTAGTCCCTCGCCGATGGCGACAGCGTTAAGCCTCCTTCCCTTCCCGGCGGACGGATCCTGCCGGCTCTTTGAGTAGCAGTGAGGGGAGAGAGAGGCCAACGAAGTCTTGTTTAGATCTGGAGAGGGCGAGAGAGTGTGAAGAGAGCAACTACAAGCGCTGAGGCTCCAGCGGGAGAGGGCAAGAGAGTGTGAAGAGAGCAACTACAAGCGCTGAGGCTCCAGCGTGTATATATATACTGGAGAGAGAGTGTGAAGCATGCAAACCCTAGAAAACATTTTGACCAGTCAAAGAATCCTCCTGGCACAAATTATGCTCAAGTGTAGTTATCGAACCCGAGACCTCAAGTTTGATGAGCGAACAGGCTAACCAGCTACACAACCCTCCCGTTATGTTCAACGAGAGGGAAATAACCTTTTATACATTCCTGCATTCGTGTGACAAGCATGCCGTGTTTTTTTGTGTGTGTGGGAGTCATTGGGATTTCAATCATAATCGTGTCATGTGGCTTTGGTGGTAAGACTATCCACAGTGGTGCAGAAATAATGCAGCCTTAGTCACCTTACCTCTCTCCATGTAGTACGTTGGGTCCCACCAGTCAGAGGGTGAAGCAAACAAATTAATAAGAAAAATTAAAAGCGCTAGCGGTGTATCTTACCTCACACATCTCGCTACTGCTCGGGAACACTGTCCAATTGATCCCTCTGTTCGCTCACGTACTATTTTAAGTGAATCCTTATTATAACATGCACACAAATTTTGGGCACTTGTATTCAACTTAAGTCAGTGTGCCACCGTATCTCGTATACTTACTACTCCCTCCGTCTAGGTGTAATAAGTCACGTTAGAAGGTGCAACGGGACCAAGGTGCGTGCGTGTGTGTGTGTGTGTGTGTGTGTTTAACAGCATGTGTGTGTTAGAGAGAGTGACAGATCGACCTACTCCTACAGAGAGATGTTGTGTAGTGTACGAGTTTAGCCGCGAGAGTCGGTGCATCCTCTCGTTTCCGGGCGTGTCCGGTAGGGACATGCGGACAGCTGCCACGCCCGCTCCTGACCAGCCTGGCCCACCCAAAGCCCCTCCATCGCGCGCGCGCTTCCCGCCCGAAACAGTCAGCGCCGCTCCAAAGAATCGGTGTCGCATTCATGCCCGGGCAGAGCGGACGCGACCTCTCACTGGCGCAAGAGTGATGGTTGATTCGTCCGTCCAACTTACTGCTGGGTCTATGTGATTTGACGGCTCATTGGTCTTTATTACTGAGGTGGTAGGACTGCTGGATGTCCCACGCTTTCGGCGAAAGGAGGTACTACTACTAGATTAAAATTTTCTCCATTCTTACAGCGGAGGCGTGCAAGAGCAGTGAAAACACGTAGGCTCAGTGATTACATGGCCCACCTCACACTATCACCGTGCGACACCTAACTCTTTACATAGTACTCCCTCCGTTCCTAAATATTACTAGATGAGTCCCCGCGCGTTGCCGCGGAACAGCAGTGTATCTCTCTGCGCAAAATTATCGATTTCATAGAACTAAAAAAAACTATATAACCGCATGACAAATGTGGTAGCCAAACTAAATAAACTCCCATCATCATTTAGATCATCCCACGTAAGGAAAAAAGATCAGCCAACTCCTACTGCATAATGGGATTATATTTTTCTTTTTGACATGTTAATGGGACTTAAAAGCTCACTTACATGCATGCTACCGGTGCATGCTTGCATGCAGACATGTTGATGAGATTTAAAACCCACTCACATGCATGTGCCATGGTATTTCTGCATGCTTGCATGTGGCTTAGTGCGGAGCCTCTCAACGTCTAGATCAGACGGCTATTATGGACTGATTTACTTCATCTAACGGCTACATCAATTTTGATGATGTGGCTCAAGGAGAGGATAGAGAATTCCTAGTAGTGGGGGCTAGCTATTACTAGTAGATAAGTCTTTGTAGAGATTCCAATACATACGGAACAAAATGAATGAATCTACACTTAAAATGCATCTATATACATCCGCATGTGGTTCATGGTGAAATCTCTACAAAAGACTTATATTTAGGAACGGAGGAAGTACTAGTATAGTACGTACTGTAATTTATCAGCGAGATAAATTTGTACAATGCTATGAAGCTTCCAGCTTCTGTTACATGTATCTTGCGTCCAAGGTTGCCCGTTGCAACATTTCATCAAATACAAAGGAGACTAACATGCATGCTATTGCATCTCAATGATTGACATATCATAGCAAATATGTACTCCCTCCGTTCCAAAATAAGTGTCTCAACTTTGTGCAAACTTTAGTACAAAGTTGTACTACTACTAAAGTTGACACTTATTTTGGAACAGAGGCAGCTAAAGAAAAAAACGATGCATGCAGTCCCTAGCCCTTGAACCGTGAACCCTGACCAGGCTTCAATTTGCTGGCAACGTTCGAGCTTCCTAATAAATGAAGTTTGCAACCTTTTGACCATCGGATCATTTTGTGCAGTTTCACCAAAATCGAGATGAGCATCCCTGTGGAAAATAAATTGAAGAAGCGTGATTAGAATAAGATTACTGGGACTAGTTGATGAGACATAAACTCATCACAAATACAGTACGTAGAAGCCAGTAGAGGTATGTGCGGGGCAAAGAAGTAGAGAAATATCCACAGGGAGTGATGTGGGCAGCTGGAGCAGTGGTGCAAGCCGGCTATAAAGGGAGTTGTTGTTGGAAATATGCCCTAGAGGCAATAATAAATGGTTATTATTATATTTCTTTGTTCATGGTAATTGTCTATTATTCATGCTATAATTGTATTGTCCGCAAATCGTAATACATGTGTGAATACATAGACCACAACGTGTCCCTAGTAAGCCTCTAGTTGACTAGCTCGTTGATCAACAGATAGTCATGGTTTCCTGACTATGGACATTGGATGTCATTGATAACGGGATCACATCATTAGGAGAATGATGTGATGGACAAGACCCAATCCTAAGCATAGCATAAAAGATCGTGTAGTTTCGTTTGCTAGAGCTTTTCCAATGTCAAGTATCTTTTCCTTAGACCATGAGATCGTGCAACTCCCAGATACCGTAGGAGTGCTTTGGGTGTGCCAAACGTCACAACGTAACTGGGTGACTATAAAGGTGCACTACAGGTATCTCCGAAAGTGTCTGTTGGGTTGGCACGGATCGAGACTGGGATTTGTCACTCGGTGTGACGGAGAGGTATCTCTGGGCCCACTCGGTAATGCATCATCATAATGAGCTCAATGTGACTAAGGCGTTAGTCACGGGATCATGCATTGCGGTACGAGTAAAGAGACTTGCCGGTAACGAGATTGAACAAGGTATTGGGATACCGACGATCGAATCTCGGGCAAGTAACATACCGAATGACAAAGGGAATTGCATACGGGATTGATTGAATCCTCGACACCGTGGTTCATCCGATGAGATCATCGTGGAACATGTGGGAGCCAACATGGGTATCCAGATCCCGCTGTTGGTTATTGACCGGAGAGGCGTCTCGGTCATGTCTGCATGTCTCCCGAACCCGTAGGGTCTACACACTTAAGGTTCGGTGACGCTAGGGTTGTAGAGATATATGTATGCGGAAACCCGAAAGTTGTTCGGAGTCCCAGATGAGATCCCGGACGTCACGAGAGGTTCCGGAATGGTCCGGAGGTGAAGAATTATATATAGGAAGTCCAGTTTCGGCCACCGGGAAAGTTTCGGGGGTTGCCGGTATTGTACCGGGACCACCGGAAGGGTCCCGGGGGTCCATCGGGTGGGGCCACCTACCCCGGAGGGCCCCGTGGGCTGAAAGTGGAAGGGAACCAGCCCTTAGTGGGCTAGGGCGCCCCCCTTGGGCCTCCCCCCATGCGCCTAGGGTTGGGAACCCTAGGGGGGAGTTCCCCCTTGCCTTGGGGGGCAAGGCAACCCCTTCCCCCCTTGTGGCCGCCGCCCCCCCTTGAGATCCCATCTCTTGGGGCCGGCGCCCCCCCAGGGGGCCTATATAAAGGGGGGAGGGAGGGCAGCAACACAACAGCCTTGGGCGCCTCCCTCCTCCCCTGCAACACCTCTCTCTCTCCCGCAGAAGCTCGGCGAAGCCCTGCCGGAGACCCGCTACATCCACCACCACGCCGTCGTGCTGCTGGATCTCCATCAACCTCTCCTTCCCCCTTGCTGGATCAAGAAGGAGGAGACGTCGCTGCACCGTACGTGTGTTGAACGCGGAGGTGCCGTCCGTTCGGCACTCGGTCATCGGTGATTTGGATCACGGCGAGTACGACTCCGTCATCCACGTTCATTGGAACGCTTCCGCTCGCGATCTACAAGGGTATGTAGATGCACTCCCTTCCCCTCGTTGCTAGTACACTCCATAGATGCATCTTGGTGAGCGTAGGAAAATTTTAAAATTATGCTACGATCCCCAACAGTGGCATCATGAGCCAGGCCTATGCGTAGTTACTATGCACGAGTAGAACACAAAGCAGTTGTGGGCGTTGAGTTTGCCAATTCTTCTTGCCGCTACTAGTCGTTTCTTGTTTTGGCGGCATTGTAGGATGAAGCGGCCCGGACCGACCTTACACGTACGCTTACGTGAGACTGGTTCCACCGACTGACATGCACTAGTTGCATAAGGTGGCTAGCGGGTGTCTGTCTCTCCTACTTTAGTCGGAACGGATTCGATGAAAAGGGTCCTTGTGAAGGGTAAATAGAAATTGGCAAATCACGTTGTGGTCATACGTAGGTAAGAAAACGTTCTTGCTAGAAACCTACAAACCACGTAAAAACTTGCAACAACAATTAGAGGACGTCTAACTTGTTTTTGCAGCAAGTGCTATGTGATGTGATATGGCCAGAAGATGTGATGAATGATATATGTGATGTATGAGATTGATCATATTCTTGTAATAGGAATCACGACTTGCATGTCGATGAGTATGACAACCGGCAGGAGCCATAGGAGTTGTCTTTATTATTTTGCATGACCTGCGTGTCATTGAATAAAGCCATGTAATTTACTTTACTTTGTTGCTAAACG
The DNA here is from genome assembly GCF_002575655.3 of Aegilops tauschii subsp. strangulata. Taxonomy (NCBI): domain Eukaryota; kingdom Viridiplantae; phylum Streptophyta; class Magnoliopsida; order Poales; family Poaceae; genus Aegilops; species Aegilops tauschii. The sequence goes on from NC_053035.3 coordinate 415,459,039, forward strand.
CGTTAGCCATACAAGTAGAAGTAATCGTTGGCGTGACGACTTCATGAAGACACAATGATGGAGATCATGATGATGGAGATCATGGTGTCATGCCGGTGACGAAGATGATCATGGTGCCCCGAAGATGGAGATCAAAGGAGCATGATGATATTGGCCATATCATGTCACTATTTGATTGCATGTGATGTTTATCATGTTTTTGCATCTTATTTGCTTAGAACGACGGTAGTAAGTAAGATAATCCCTTATAATAATTTCAAGAAAGTGTTCACCCTAACTGTGCACCGTTGCGAAGGTTCGTTGTTTCGAAGCACCACGTGATGATCGGCTGTGATAGATTCTAACGTTCGAATACAACGGGTGTTGACGAGCCTAGCATGTACAAACATGGCCTCGGAACACACGCAATACACTTAGGTTGACTTGACGAGCCTAGCATGTACAGACATGGCCTCGGAACACGGAGGACCGAAAGGTCGAGCATGAGTCGTATAGAAGATACGATCAACATGGAGATGTTCACCGATCTTGACTAGTCCATCTCACGTGATGATCGGACACGGCCTAGTTGAATTCGGATCATGTTTCACTTAGATGACTAGAGGGATGTCTATCTGAGTGGGAGTTCATTAAATAATTTGATTATATGAACTTAATTATCATGAACTTAGTCTAAAATCTTTACACTATGTATTGTAGATCAAATGGCCCATGTTGTCCTCAATTTCAACGCGTTCCTAGAGAAAACCAAGCTGAAAGATGATGGCAGCAACTATACGGACTGGGTCCGGAACCTGAGGATCATCCTCATAGCAGCCAAGAAAGATTATGTCTTAGAAGCACCGCTAGGTGAAGCACCAATCCCTGAGAACCAAGACGTTATGAACGCTTGGCAGCAGCGTGCTGATGATTACTCCCTCGTTCAGTGCATCATGCTTTACAGCTTAGAACCGGGTCTCCAAAAGCGTTTTGAGAAACATGGAGCATATGAGATGTTCGAGGAGCTGAAACTGGTTTTTCAAGCTCATGCCCGGGTCGAGAGATATGATGTCTCCGACAAGTTCTTCAGCTGTAAAATGGAGGAGAACAGTTCTGTTAGTGAGCACATACTCAGAATGTCTGGGTTGCACAACCGCTTGTCTCAGCTGGGAGTTAATCTCCCGGATGACGCGGTCATTGACAGAATCCTCCAGTCGCTTCCACCAAGCTACAAGAGCTTTGTGATGAACTACAATATGCAGGGGATGGAAAAGACCATTCCCGAGGTATATTCAATGCTGAAATCAGCTGAGGTAGAGATCAGAAAAGAACATCAAGTGTTAATGGTGAATAAAACCACTAAGTTTAAGAAGGGCAAGGGTAAGAAGAACTTCAAGAAGGACGGCAAGGGAGTTGCCGCGCCCGGTAAGCCAGTTACCGGGAAGAAGTCAAAGAATGGACCCAAGCCCAAGACTGAGTGCTTTTATTGCAAGGGAAGTGGTCATTGGAAGCGGAACTTCCCCAAATATTTAGCGGACAAGAAGAAGGCCGGGAACACCCAAGGTATATGTGATATACAAGTAATTGATGTGTACCTTACCAGTACTCGTAGTAGCTCCTGGGTATTTGATACCGGTGCGGTTGCTCATATTTGTAACTCAAAGCAGGAACTACGAAATAAACGGAGACTGTCAAAGGACGAGGTGACGATGCGCGTCGGGAATGGTTCCAAGGTCGATGTGGTCGCCGTTGGCACGCTACCTCTGCATCTACCCACGGGATTAGTTTTAAACCTCAATAATTGTTATTTAGTGCCAGCTTTGAGCATGAACATTGTATCTGGATCTCGTTTAATTCGAGATGGCTACTCATTTAAATCTGAGAATAATGGTTGTTCTATTTATTTGAGAGATATGTTTTATGGTCATGCCCCGCTGGTCAATGGTTTATTTTTGATGAATCTCGAACGTGATGTTACACATGTTCATAGTGTGAATACCAAAAGATGTAAAGTTGATAACGATAGTCCCACATACTTGTGGCACTGCCGCCTTGGTCACATTGGTGTCAAGCGCATGAAGAAGCTCCATGCAGATGGACTTTTGGAGTCTCTTGATTACGAATCATTTGACACGTGCGAACCATGCCTCATGGGTAAGATGACCAAGACTCCGTTCTCCGGAACAATGGAGCGAGCAACCAACTTATTGGAAATCATACATACCGATGTGTGCGGTCCAATGAGTGTTGAGGCTCGCGGAGGATATCGTTATGTTCTCACTCTCACTGATGATTTAAGTAGATATGGGTATCTCTACCTAATGAAACACAAGTCTGAAACCTTTGAAAAGTTCAAGGAATTTCAGAGTGAGGTTGAGAATCAACGTGACAGAAAAATAAAATTCTTACGATCAGATCGTGGAGGAGAATATTTAAGTCACGAGTTTGGTGCACACTTAAGGAAATGTGGAATAGTTTCACAACTCACGCCGCCTGGAACACCTCAGAGAAATGGTGTGTCCGAACGTCGTAATCGCACTCTATTGGATATGGTGCGATCTATGATGTCTCTTACCGATTTACCGCTCTCATTTTGGGGCTATGCTTTAGAGACTGCCGCATTCAATTTAAATAGGGCTCCGTCGAAATCCGTTGAGACGACACCGTATGAATTATGGTTTGGGAAGAAACCTAAGCTGTCGTTTCTAAAAGTTTGGGGATGCGATGCTTATGTCAAGAAACTTCAACCTGAAAAGCTCGAACCCAAGTCGGAAAAATGCGTCTTCATAGGATACCCTAAGGAAACTATTGGGTATACCTTCTACCTCAGATCCGAAGGCAAGATCTTTGTTGCCAAGAACGGGTCCTTTCTAGAGAAGGAGTTTCTCTCGAAAGAATTGAGTGGGAGGAAAGTGGAACTTGATGAGGTGATAGTCACCCCTTCTGAACCGGAAAGTAGCGCAGCCCGGGAAAATGTTCCTGTGGTGCCTACACCGACTGGGGAGGAAGTTAATGATGATGATCATGAAGCTTCAGATCAAGTTACTGAACTTTGTAGGTCCACAAGGACACGTTCCGCACCAGAGTGGTACGGCAACCCTGTCCTGGAAATCATGTTGTTAGACAACGGTGAACCTTCGAACTATGAAGAAGCGATGGCGGGCCCGGATTCCGACAAATGGCTAGAAGCCATGAAATCCGAGATAGAATCCATGTATGAAAACAAAGTATGGACTTTGACTGACTTGCCCGATGAGCGGCGAGCCATAGAAAACAAATGGATCTTTAAGAAGAAGACGGACGCAGATGGTAATGTGACCATCTACAAAGCTCGACTTGTCGCTAAGGGTTATCGACAAGTTCAAGGGGTTGACTACGATGAGACTTTCTCACCCGTAGCAAAGCTGAAGTCCGTCCGAATCATGTTAGCAATTGCCGCATACTATGATTATGAGATATGGCAGATGGACGTCAAAACGGCATTCCTTAACGGCTTCCTTAAGGAAGAGTTGTATATGATGCAGCCGGAAGGTTTTGTCGATCCTAAGAATGCTAACAAAGTATGCAAGCTCCAGCGCTCAATCTATGGGCTGGTGCAAGCATCTCGGAGTTGGAACATTCGCTTTGATGAGATGATCAAAGCGTTTGGGTTTACACAGACTTATGGAGAAGCCTGTGTTTACAAGAAAGTGAGTGGGAGCTCTGTAGCATTTCTCATATTATATGTGGATGACATACTATTGATGGGAAATGATATAGAATTCTTGGAGAGTATAAAGGCCTATTTGAATAAGTGTTTTTCAATGAAGGACCTTGGAGAAGCTGCTTATATATTAGGCATCAAGATCTATAGAGATAGATCAAGACGCCTCATTGGTCTTTCACAGAGTACATACCTTGACAAGATATTGAAGAAGTTCAATATGGATCAGTCCAAGAAGGGGTTCTTGCCTGTATTGCAAGGTGTGCAATTGAGCACGGCTCAATGCCCGACCACGGCAGAAGATATAGAAGAGATGAGTGTCATCCCCTATGCCTCGGCCATAGGGTCTATTATGTATGCCATGCTGTGTACCAGACCTGATGTAAACCTTGCCGTAAGTTTGGTAGGAAGGTACCAAAGTAATCCCGGCAAGGAACACTGGACAGCGGTCAAGAATATCCTGAAGTACCTGAAAAGGACTAAGGATATGTTTCTCGTTTATGGAGGTGACGAAGAGCTCGTCGTAAAGGGTTACGTCGACGCTAGCTTCGACACAGATCTGGATGACTCGAAGTCACAGACCGGATACGTGTATATATTGAATAGAGGAGCAGTAAGCTAGTGCAGTTGCAAGCAAAGCGTCGTGGCGGGATCTACATGTGAAGCGGAGTACATGGCAGCCTCGGAGGCAGCACAGGAAGCAGTCTGGATGAAGGAGTTCATTACCGACCTAGGGGTGATTCCCAATGCGTCGGGCCCGATGACTCTCTTCTGTGACAACACTGGAGCTATTGCCCTTGCGAAGGAGCCCAGGTTTCACAGGAAGACCAGACATATCAAGCGTCGCTTCAACTCCATTCGTGAAAGTGTTCAAAATGGAGACATAGATATTTGTAAAGTACATACGGACCTGAATGTAGCAGATCCGTTGACTAAACCTCTCCCTAGGGCAAAACATGATCAACACCAGGACGCAATGGGTGTTCGATTCATCACAATGTAACTAGATTATTGACTCTAGTGCAAGTGGGAGACTGTTGGAAATATGCCCTAGAGGCAATAATAAATGGTTATTATTATATTTCTTTGTTCATGGTAATTGTCTATTATTCATGCTATAATTGTATTGTCCGGAAATCGTAATACATGTGTGAATACATAGACCACAACGTGTCCCTAGTAAGCCTCTAGTTGACTAGCTCGTTGATCAACAGATAGTCATGGTTTCCTGACTATGGACATTGGATGTCATTGATAACGGGATCACATCATTAGGAGAATGATGTGATGGACAAGACCCAATCCTAAGCATAGCATAAAAGATCGTGTAGTTTCGTTTGCTAGAGCTTTTCCAATGTCAAGTATCTTTTCCTTAGACCATGAGATCGTGCAACTCCCGGATACCGTAGGAGTGCTTTGGGTGTGCCAAACGTCACAACGTAACTGGGTGACTATAAAGGTGCACTACGGGTATCTCCGAAAGTGTCTGTTGGGTTGGCACGGATCGAGACTGGGATTTGTCACTCGGTGTGACGGAGAGGTATCTCTGGGCCCACTCGGTAATGCATCATCATAATGAGCTCAATGTGACTAAGGCGTTAGTCACGGGATCATGCATTGCGGTACGAGTAAAGAGACTTGCCGGTAACGAGATTGAACAAGGTATTGGGATACCGACGATCGAATCTCGGGCAAGTAACATACCGAATGACAAAGGGAATTGCATACGGGATTGATTGAATCCTCGACACCGTGGTTCATCCGATGAGATCATCGTGGAACATGTGGGAGCCAACTGTCACGACCGGTTTTCCAATAAAATAATTATTGAGAAACCAGTCCCTGTTACGGACCAGCGAGGAAGAATTCCTTCTCACTGATAGACAATACATTGGTCACAGAAGAAAAACACCAGGAGTACTAAATATAATACAAAGTTGAGTAGAGACTGCCCAACAATTTATTACATGCACGCCGATAAAACAACACGGCGGATAGGGTGGCAAACTACTAACTCACGATAAAAAAAATGGTGGAGATATCATCGCGAAGCGAGTGACATGGTTCCAGAAAAACTACAACTCTTCGAGCGCCGGAGTGAGGCTCGAGAAGACTTATTGCGAGTGGCGGAAGCGTAAACGATACAAGTGACCAATATCCGGGATCGCGCAGGACTGACTGGGACTCCTCTAGGCGTCGGACGCGCTATCAAACTCTTCATCCAAGAGATCGCCTTCGTCAACATCTGGCCAAATCAACAAGCCAGGTGAGTACTATGAAAGTACTCACAAGACAGTTTGGACATAAGGTATAACAAATGCAAACATGAAGCACATGAATAAGTTAACCAGTGCGATCAGACACAGAGATAATAAATACTGTGTGCCAAGCGAGGGTCTGAATGACGCCTCGAGCGGAAACTGCAGAATAGTAATGCGGGTGCCAAACGAGTGTCTAAAAGACTCCTCGAGCGGAAAATGCGGAATAATAATACTGGTGCCAAACGAGTGTCTGAAAGACTCCTCGAGCGGAAAATGCGGAATAATAATACTGGTGCCAAACGAGTGTCTGAAAGACTCCTCGAGCGGAAAATGCAGAATAACAATGCCGCAGTCGGGCGTCGAGGCGACACCACATAAAGGGCTTATAACAGAAAATAAAGACAGTACATGCCACAGTCGGACGTCTGAGCGACATCGCATAAAGGGCTTATATTTAAAGTGAGAAACGAGTACACGCCACAGTCGGACGTCTGCGCGACGTCTCATAAAGGGCTTAAATTGTAACACAACAATACAATAGTTCGGGAATATAACTCATCACAAGCACGAGACAAATATAATGTTAGTCCATCCACAGGAATAACAATGAAATTGAATTTACCACTTGAGCTTGTTCACCGGGGGCAAGTTTTCGCACGGATAGATTTGGATGTAAGGTCTACATTACTGATCATGGATACGATGATTTGGAAAGAATTGACTCTGCAGAGTTTGTACCTAACCACAGCCAACGGATTTCGGTAGTCACGGGGACTAGTTCCGTCTACGGTGTTCTGGAAGGAACACGTCTAACCAGTACACACCCAATTTAACCATCCGAAGCCAGGGATCACCCTCGGCAACATTCAGGAAAAACCCTGAGTCGGGGAGGCTACAACCTCACGTAGCATGGGATCAAATTTCTATACGCGCGCTATAAGGGGGTGCCCCCCCTCTCGGTCCCAACCGGAAACACCCATGCCCCCTGACCGAATGACTGGCTTTAATCCTGGGCCAAGGTACCATCATCCCGGCCTCTCTATTTGGTGTGTACACGGAAAGAGGTTACCAACTTACTAAACCGTATCCTGGCAATGAGACATGTGGTAGCACGGAAAGGGGAAGGGACGATAACACGGCTCCAACCATGTTAACGTCGAAAAAGTCGGATGACACAAGGCTGGCATGCTACAACAGTACCACCTTGCTGCCCTTCATGTCACCACATGATTAGGCCACCTCTCATCAGAGGTCATCGCAACCTTGGAACATGCGGGGAAAAGATCGATAACGTGGCTCCAACCACGTTAACGCCGAAGAAAGTCGGATGACACAAGGCTGGCATGCTACAACAGTACCACCTTGCTGCCCTTCATGTCACTACATGATTAGGCCACCTCTCATCAGAGGTCATCGCAACTTCGGAACAACCGGGTCGTTGCCTTACAAGCAACGAGGTATTTATCGACACTCACATGCCACGCACAACTTTCACATGAACATGCAAAACATCTGCCATATCAAAAGTTCAAACAAGCTTGCCTGGTTTGGAGAAGTCGGAGTCTAGCTCGGCGAAGTTCGCGGCTCCGTCACCTCTCCCGGAACCTACGGCAATCACGAAACGGGGTACTAACGTGAAAACCAACACATGCACAGAAACCTTGCCAAATATTTTTCAAATAAATCCCATAAAAAACTAGATAAAATTTGAAGATTGTCAGAAAAAGAATCACTCAAAAATACCTTTTCATTACAAAGTTATAAAGGTTTCTGTCCAGGGACCTTTCTGTAATGAAACAGAAAAGTTCCAGGGTTTTAACTGAGAAAACAGAAAACGGTTCGTTTGGAAATGCGCAAGCGCAAGAGAGAAGACGTATTTTGCCCGAAGGCGCCAACAGAAAACGTTTCGGGGAAATAAAACAGAGGCTGACACGCGGGGCCCGCGTGTCAGGTTCGAAAGCTCGCCGGCGCCCGAAGACGGCGGTGGATGCCGGCGTCGAACCACGGCGAGTTAGGAGAAACGGAGGGTACCAAGAGCTTCAGTGTCTTCTTCCGCGTCGGTGGGTGGTGGACTCGTCCAACGGGGAGCACCACGTCGACGGCGACACTATCTCCGGCGGACGGCGGTTCGGGTGAGGTTGGGGAACTCCGGTGGAGGGCTGCAAAGAACGAATTGAGGCGCGGGTCAGAACGGGTGATGCAAGGAGAAGCTACTGGCAAGAGAATGGAGGCGGAGGAGCACACACGGGGGCGAATCGGGCTGGATCCCGTGGCGGACCGCGGCGGCCGGAGTCGAGGAAGGAGACCTCCTCGGGGCTCTTCCAGTGTCTGGGCGTGCTCTAGGGGAAGTGTAGGGCTGGTGGGTGCTCGAGTTGAAGCTCGGGGCCCCTATTTATAGGCAGCTCGACGGGGTGGCCGTGAACGGAGAATCTCCGGCGAGCGATTACGGCGGAGCAGTGGGTTGGCAGGGGGTTTGAGCGGTCGAGCAGCATCAGTGGATGTTACTGGACTCGATTTGCAGCTGAACGGGGTTGGTCTTGGCGTAATGGCGTCTGCCCGCGGTGAGGTGACCGCACGGGCTCAACGGCGGCAGAGAGCGCGCTCCGCGCCCTGCGGTTCACGACGAGAGCGGCAGCGCGTTCGGGGGAGTGGAAGGCCACGCGGCGGGCTCCGGTGGTTTGGGCGGCGTTGGGTGGAGTCGGCGGCGCCGTGTCTCCCGCTGGCGTTCGCAAAGCCGCCGCCGGCGTCGGTCACGGGGCGGCGCACCTTCTGCTGCTCGTCGCCGACGCCCGCAAGATGCCAGGCACTCGTGCGGTGCAGGAACGAGAGGGCGAGGACGAGGAGCAAGGCGACGCGAGGGTACTGGCGAGATCGACGCCCGTCTCTGAAGAAAACGACAGTGAGCACTGACTGAACTCTGAAGTTAACTGAACTTGACAGTGACCATGCACTGCAGGTGTTCGACAGTAGGTTTTGGTAAAGAGATAAATTTTTCTGGAGCTGTAACTTGGTGAGATGATCACTCCAAACACCCAGGGGCTGCATGAATTTACTTGGAATTTTTGGAGAAAGTTTTGAATGAATTCCACCAAATTTGGCAAATCTGGTCCAAACTTGCAGCTGATGTAGTTTGAAATTTTTGAACTGGAGACCAGTGGATCTTCATGGTTCCAGGTTGAGGGTTCAAAGGACTAGGAGGGGAAAGAAGTTTGGTGGTAAAAGTCCAAACAGAAAATGGAGTTCCTTTGTAAATCTCCAAGTGGTGGAATAGAAGGCAGAAAATATTTGAATAGAATTTGAATGGAAAATAAATACATGGGGAGGTCCAACTTGCTGGATTTGATGTAAATCATGATCCAGAGGTGAGGGATGAGTTAGGGGAGATCATTTGCACTAGGGCCATGGCAAGAAAGAATAGTTGAAAGTGGCAAAGGACTTTCCAAAAGCCATAGTGCAAACTTCAAAAAGTTTTACAAAAGTTATTTTCCCAAATGAAAACCATTTTGTCTTGAGTCCAAAAGAAAAGCAAGAACCTCCAAGGTCAAAGGCAGATCTTGGGTGAACCCAAATAAAAATTTTGCCATAAAGAAAATATATGAGAGGAAGAGTTCTCTTGAAGAAAAAAAATTTAAATCACTCCCCCCAAGTCAAAATAAAAATCTTTTTTTTTGAAAAATCCAAACAAAAACTTGGGCGTCACAACACCTACCCCCTTAGGAAAAATCTTGTCCTCGAGATTTCTGCTGATCCTCAAATAGATATGGATACTCTGCTCGAAGGAAATCTTCCCTTTCCCATGTGGCTTCATCCTCAGTGTGGTTGCTCCATTGAACCCTGAAAAATCTTGTCGTTTTCTGACAGGTCCTCCGTTCAGACTCTTCTAAAATCTTTACTGGCCTTTCTCTGTAGGTGAGATCTGGTTGCATATCAATGTCTTCATGAGGTACATGTTTCTCCGGGTTACTCACACATTTCCGCAACTGCGAGACGTGGAATACGTCATGGACGTCTGACAGCTCCTTGGGCAGGTCTAGTTGGTAGGCTACCGTGCCTCTTCGTGCCTTCACACAAAATGGTCCAATAAATCTTGGGGCTAGTTTCCCCTTAATTTTGAACCGTTGCAGACCCCTCATAGGAGATACTCGGAGGTATACGGAATCACCAGGTTCAAAGCTGACCTCACGATGCTTCTGATCATAGTAGCTCTTTTGTCGGCTCTGTGCTGTCTTGAGTCTGTCCCTGATTTGTTTAACTTTTTCCTCGGCCTCCTTAAGCATATCTGGGCCAAAGATACGGCTGTCACCTATTTCTGACCAATTCAACGGGGTACGACACCTCCGTCCGTACAATGCTTCAAAGGGTGCCATTTGCAAGCTGGCTTGGTAACTGTTGTTGTACGCAAATTCGGCATACGGCAAACTCTCTTCCCAACTGGATCCATAGGTGAGCACACAGGCTCTTAGCATATCCTCTAGGATTTGGTTTACACGTTCTGTTTGTCCATCTGTCTGAGGGTGGTATGCTGTACTGAAAGCTAGTTGCGTGCCCAGAGCTTGTTGTAGGTGATCCCAAAATTTGGAGACGAATTGGGTGCCTCGGTCTGATATTATAGTCTTTGGGACTCCGTGCAAGCAAACTATACGGGAGAGATAGAGTTTTGCCAGTCTTTGTGTGGAGTAGGTAGTCTTTACGGGAATGAAGTGAGCAACCTTGGTTAGTCGGTCTGTGATGACCCAGATGGCGTCATTTCCACGCTGTGATCGGGGTAATCCGACAATGAAGTCCATTCCGATTTCATCCCATTTCCACTCCGGTATCCTGTTAGGCTGGAGTAGCCCTGCTGGCTTTTGGTGCTCGGCCTTGATGCGCTGACATGAATCGCAACACGCAACAAATGTGGCTATATCTCTTTTCATACCGTGCCACCAAAATCTTTCCTGGATGTCCTTGTACATTTTGGTTCCTCCAGGATGGATCGAGTATGGGGCGGTGTGGCTTTCCGTCAAGATCTGTTGCTTGAGTTCCTCAATGTTAGGTACGCAAAGCCTGTCCCGGTACCATAATGTTCCTTCACTGTCTGTGACGAATTCTGAAGTCTTACTACGGTTCATTTTCTTCTTTATGCCTTCGATGCTGGGATGTCCCTGTTGAGCCTTCTTGATTTGTTCCACTAGGGTGGGTTGTATCTCCAGGTTCGATATGGTGCCCTCAGAGACTAACAGCATGTTGAGCCGAGTGAACTCTCGCTGAAACTCAGGCCTCAAGTTTTGCTGACCGTTACTGTCCGGGCTGGGGTTTCGACTAAGGGCATCGGCCACTACATTTGCTTTTCCTGGGTGGTAGTGGATACCGACGTCATAGTCTTTGACCAGTTCCAACCAGCGTCGTTGGCGTAAATTCAGCTCTGGCTGTGTGAAAATATATTTGAGGCTCTTATGGTCTGTATATATTTCACAGCGATTTCCCAACAGAAAGTGCCTCCACTCCTTGAGTGCATGTATAACTGCTGCTAGTTCCAAGTCATGTGTTGGGTAATTTTCCTCATGTTTTCGCAGTTGCCTGGAGGCATATGCGACAACTTTGCCATCCTGCATTAGTACACATCCGAGACCTTTTCGGGACGCGTCACAATACACTTCAAAACTCTTGTGTATGTCCGGCACAGTTAAGACTGGTGCGGTTGTCAGCTTTTTCTTGAGTTCTTGGAAGCTCTACTCACATGCTTCCGTCCATACGAATTTCTTGTCTTTCTTGAGTAGTTGGGTCATAGGCTTTGCCACAGTGGAGAATCCTTCAATAAATCTCCTGTAATATCCGGCCATTCCTAGGAAACTCCGCACATCTGTGACGTTCGCAGGTGGCTTCCAGTCTAGTATGGCCTTGACTTTTTCTGGGTCTACGGCCACGCCTTCTTGGTTCAAAATATGGCCCAAGAAACCAACTTGTCTTAGCCAAAATTCGCATTTGCTAAATTTGGCGTACAACTGATGTTTCCTCAATTCTCCCAAAACAATCTTGAGGTGCTCAGCATGCTCTTCGGGTGTCCTTGAGTAAACCAGAATATCATCAATGAATACCACCACAAATTTGTCCATGAATTTCATGAACACTTTGTTCATGAGGTGGACGAAAAATGCGGGGGCGTTTGTTAGTCCAAAAGGCATCACTGTGAACTCGTATAACCCATATCTGGAAGTGAATGCTGTCTTGGGGATATCCTCTGTTCGTACCTTCAGTTGGTGGTATCCTGACCTCAAATCAATCTTTGAAAATACTTTAGCTTGTGCGAGCTGGTCAAACAAATCATTTATCCGTGGCATGGGGTATTTGTTTTTGATGGTGACCATATTGAGGGCTCGATAGTCTATGCATAGTCTCAGTGTCCCATCCTTCTTCTTGGCGAACAATACGGGCGAACCCCATGGTGAGGAGCTGGCTCGTATAAACCCCTTGTCCAGTAATTCCTTTATCTGCTTCTTCAACTCCACCAATTCTGAGGGTGCCATTCTATACGGCTTCTTGTAAATGGGAGCGGTGCCAGGTGCTAATTCAATGCTGAATTCGATCTCTCGATCTGGTGGCATACCTGGTAGTTCTTCCGGGAACACATCAGAGAACTCGCATACCACTGGAACTTTTCTCAGTTCTGCAATGTCCATTTTGTTTAGTTTTGGTTTCTGTGACCGTGGCCTTTCTTGAGTGGAGACTCTTATAGTCTTGCCGTGATGGTGGGTGAGAATCACTGTCCGATTGAAACAGTCAATGAATCCTTTGTTGGTGGTCAACCAGTCCATCCCTAAAATGACATCCAGTCCTTTACTTTCCAACACGATGAGATTTGCGTGGAATGGTAGTCCTTCGAACTCAATGACCACTCCTTGGCAGTAACCCTGAGCAAATTGCTTGTTTCCGGGGGACTTGATGATCATAGATTTTTCCAAGGGGAGTATCGGAAAACCATGTTGCGAAACAAAACTCTTCGAAACGAACGAATGGGAAGCTCCAGAATCAAACAAAACCGTGGCAGGTACTGTGTTGACAGGGAACGTACCGAGCACAATGTCTGGGGCATTCTGCGCTTCTTCCCTGGTCACATGGTTCAAGTGACCCTTCCTGTGGTTGTTGTTGGGATTGAAGTTGTTGCGCTTGGGGGCGGGATTGTTTCCACCGTTGTTCGGCTTGGGTGCCGAGTCTCTTGGCTTCGGGCACTGTTTAGCATAATGCCCTTGCTGACCACAAGCATAGCAGGTGACTCCTGGACGGTACGTGAACTCTTTGTCCCTGGCATGAAACTATCCGACGGGCCTTGGCTCAGTAGTCGTGGATCTCCTTGTGTCTGTCCTTGGGACCTCAGCCTTGCCTCGGTTGCTGCGGGCAAGATTCGTCTTGTCCCTCTTCCGCTTGCGGATATCTTCCAGACTACGGCGCTCATTTTCCAAGGTAATGGCCTTGTCTACCAGCGTCTTAAAATCCGGAAAAGTGTGTACAATCAGCTGGCATCTTAGCGCTGGTGCCAGGCCGTCCAGGAATTTTTCCATCTTCTTGTTTTCTGTCATGTGCTCGTCGTAGGCATAGCGAGACAGTTGGGTAAACTGGCCGTTGTATTCTGTGACGGACATGCCTCTTTGCTTCAGGTCATCAAACTCTCTTTTCTTGATCTTTAGGATGCTCCTGGGGATGTGTGCCCCATGGAAGCCTTCCTTGAATTCTTCCCAGGTGATGTTGTGTTCCCTGGGGTGCATGTGTAGGAAGTTTTTCCACCATGCTGCGGCTGCTCCAGTAAGGTAGTGTGGTGCATAAAGCACCTTCTCATGATCTGAGCATTGAGCGATAATCAGTTTCCTTTCAATCTCACGAAGCCAATCATCGGCTTCCAGCGGCCTATCGGTGTGAGCAAAAGTTGAGGGGCGAGTCTTCTGCAACTCGGATAACTTGGAATGTGGTTGATAGTGTTCACGGTGGTTTCCCATGTTGATGACATGGTTCATCATCTCTTGGTGTTGTTGCTGACTTTGCTCGAAGAGACGGCATACTTGAGACAGTGCTGCTTCGCTGTCTTGTTGGCTGGACTGACCCCGAGTGAAATTCTTGCTGGTCTGTGTCCCGTAAACCTCTTCTGGCTGATTGGGCATGGAGCGAGTCCAAGGGCGAGACATTATTCCAGTCTGGGGTATCATTTGCAAAACCCATGAGAAAAACTATGTAGCACGAGGAAAACCCTTGCAAAGGTAATAATCAAAAAGGCTTCTAGGTTTTCAAAGAAACGCAAATAATTTTTCATGGAGGGGAAGTGCTTAACATAAAATCTTACATGCGAAAGCAAATACAAGATACAGCACTCAGGTTGTGCGTACACAATCCTGACATGTTATTAAAACTAGCGTACTACTCCGGAAGGCAGCAAACACACCAATACAAACTAGCGTACAGATAAGAACAACACATCATACAAGCAGACATAACACGCGGCTACTTGGTGCTCTCAGTCGGAGATGGTGAAGATCTCCTTCCCCTTGCCGACGGCAAGGCTCAGCGGTCCAGGAGAATCAACCTCCTCCTCTCTAGCTGGATCCTGGCGTGCGACGCTGCGGTGATGGTGCGGGGGCGACTGGTGGTAGAGCGCGTGCGGCAGGCGGTGCGGCTCTGACTGGAGTAGGAGCGATGACTCGGTCGAACTCCTCAGTGGTAGGCAGACGGCGAGCAGTGGCCAAAACGGCCGGTGCATACGAGGCTGAAGACGAGACGAATGTCAGAGGCGGCGCCGTGTGGAGAAGCTCCTTCCTGCTGGCAGGACCGCCCCGGAGTAAGTCCATGCGGGCAGCCACAAGATCGTCTACGAGGTTGTCGAAAGACTCCTCCAGAGCCTTGAGATACTCCACAACCATCTCGATGGCTTCGTCTCTTTCTCCCCGATGGCAGGCGAACGCATAGTGGCTGGTGTATGGCACATGGCATGGGAGGTAGCGGTAGCGACGAGTCTTCATCGTAGGAAGGATGTCCCGAAGGCGAGCTATCGCCTCACGGGCAGCCATCTGCATGGCATGCCTCTCCGTAGGCATGGCTCTTCCCGTAAAACGGAAGTGGCGAGCAGCAGATCGTCCTCCCCTGAACTGCACCACGGCTTGGTGCATAGACACGTCGTCACTGAGCTTGTGCTGATAGAGGGTGAATTCCGGGCGAGCTGCTGGCCCAATCGCGAGCTTGGTGATGGAGACGAGGAGCTTGATAAACCCCTCGGGCACGTTGGTGAACACTCGATTCTCACAGCTGCTGCCAGCCATCTACAAAAGTAGGCAAAAATTCTGAGTAGTCATGTCATAAATTTATGATGACCAACAGAAAATAGCTACAATTGCAAAATGCTGAAAAAGCACAAAAGACGCTAATAACCGATTAGCGATCGCACCTAGTGGCTTCCTACAGTCAGCCTGGCTCTGATACCAAGCTTGTCACGACCGGTTTTCCAATAAAATAATTATTGAAAAACCAGTCCCTGTTACGGACCAGCGAGGAAGAATTCCTTCTCACTGATAGACAATACATTGGTCACAGAAGAAAAACACCAGGAGTACTAAATATAATACAAAGTTGAGCAGAGACTGCCCAACAATTTATTACATGCACGCCGATAAAACAACACGGCGGATAGGGTGGCAAACTACAGTGTGACACCCAAGTTTTTGTTTGGATTTTTCAAAAAAAAAAGATTTTTATTTTGACTTGGGGGGAGTGATTTAAATTTTTTTTCTTCAAGAGAACTCTCCCTCTCATATATTTTCTTTATGGCAAAATTTTTATTTGGGTTCACCCAAGATCTGCCTTTGACCTTGGAGGTTCTTGCTTTTCTTTTGGACTCAAGACAAAATGGTTTTCATTTGGGAAAATAACTTTTGTAAAACTTTTTGAAGTTTGCACTATGGCTTTTGGAAAGTCCTTTGCCACTTTCAACTATTCTTTCTTGCCATGGCCCTAGTGCAAATGATCTCCCCTAACTCATCCCTCACCTCTGGATCATGATTTACATCAAATCCAGCAAGTTGGACCTCCCCATGTATTTATTTTCCATTCAAATTCTATTCAAATATTTTCTGCCTTCTATTCCACCACTTGGAGATTTACAAAGGAACTCCATTTTCTGTTTGGACTTTTACCACCAAACTTCTTTCCCCTCCTAGTCCTTTGAACCCTCAACCTGGAACCATGAAGATCCACTGGTCTCCAGTTCAAAAATTTCAAACTACATCAGCTGCAAGTTTGGACCAGATTTGCCAAATTTGGTGGAATTCATTCAAAACTTTCTCCAAAAATTCCAAGTAAATTCATGCAGCCCCTGGGTGTTTGGAGTGATCATCTCACCAAGTTACAGCTCCAGAAAAATTTATCTCTTTACCAAAACCTACTGTCGAACACCTGCAGTGCATGGTCACTGTCAAGTTCAGTTAACTTCAGAGTTCAGTCAGTGCTCACTGTCGTTTTCTTCAGAGACGGGCGTCGATCTCGCCAGTACCCTCGCGTCGCCTTGCTCCTCGTCCTCGCCCTCTCGTTCCTGCACCGCACGAGTGCCTGGCATCTTGCGGGCGTCGGCGACGAGCAGCAGAAGGTGCGCCGCCCCGTGACCGACGCCGGCGGCGGCTTTGCGAACGCCAGCGGGAGACACGGCGCCGCCGACTCCACCCAACGCCGCCCAAACCACCGGAGCCCGCCGCGTGGCCTTCCACTCCCCCGAACGCGCTGCCGCTCTCGTCGTGAACCGCAGGGCGCGGAGCACGCTCTCTGCCGCCGTTGAGCCCGTGCGGTCACCTCACCGCGGGCAGACGCCATTACGCCAAGACCAACCCCGTTCAGCTGCAAATCGAGTCCAGTAACATCCACTGATGCTGCTCGACCGCTCAAACCCCCTGCCAACCCACTGCTCCGCCGTAATCGCTCGCCGGAGATTCTCCGTTCACGGCCACCCCGTCGAGCTGCCTATAAATAGGGGCCCCGAGCTTCAACTCGAGCACCCACCAGCCCTACACTTCCCCTAGAGCACGCCCAGACACTGGAAGAGCCCCGAGGAGGTCTCCTTCCTCGACTCCGGCCGCCGCGGTCCGCCACGGGATCCAGCCCGATTCGCCCCCGTGTGTGCTCCTCCGCCTCCATTCTCTTGCCAGTAGCTTCTCCTTGCATCACCCGTTCTGACCCGCGCCTCAATTCGTTCTTTGCAGCCCTCCACCGAAGTTCCCCAACCTCACCCGAACCGCCGTCCGCCGGAGATAGTGTCGCCGTCGACGTGGTGCTCCCCGTTGGACGAGTCCACCACCCACCAACGCGGAAGAAGACACTGAAGCTCTTGGTACCCTCCGTTTCTCCTAACTCGCCGTGGTTCGACGCCGGCATCCACCGCCGTCTTCGGGCGCCGGCGAGCTTTCGAACCTGACACGCGGGCCCCGCGTGTCAGCCTCTGTTTTATTTCCCCAAAACGTTTTCTGTTGGCGCCTTCGGGCAAAATACGTCTTCTCTCTTGCGCTTGCGCATTTCCAAACGAACCGTTTTCTGTTTTCTCAGTTAAAACCCTGGAACTTTTCTGTTTCATTACAGAAAGGTCCCTGGACAGAAACCTTTATAACTTTTTAATGAAAAGGTATTTTTGAGTGATTCTTTTTCTGACAATCTTCAAATTTTATCTAGTTTTTTATGGGATTTATTTGAAAAATATTTGGCAAGGTTTCTGTGCATGTGTTGGTTTTCACGTTAGTACCCCGTTTCGTGATTGCCGTAGGTTCCGGGAGAGGTGACGGAGCCGCGAACTTCGCCGAGCTAGACTCCGACTTCTCCGAACCAGGCAAGCTTGTTTGAACTTTTGATATGGCAGATGTTTTGCATGTTCATGTGAAAGTTGTGCGTGGCATGTGAGTGTCGATAAATACCTCGTTGCTTGTAAGGCAACGACCCGGTTGTTCCGAAGTTGCGATGACCTCTGATGAGAGGTGGCCTAATCATGTAGTGACATGAAGGGCAGCAAGGTGGTACTGTTGTAGCATGCCAGCCTTGCGTCATCCGACTTTCTTCGGCGTTAACGTGGTTGGAGCCACGTTATCGATCTTTTCCCCGCATGTTCCAAGGTTGCGATGACCTCTGATGAGAGGTGGCCTAATCATGTGGTGACATGAAGGGCAGCAAGGTGGTACTGTTGTAGCATGCCAGCCTTGTGTCATCCGACTTTTTCGACGTTAACATGGTTGGAGCCGTGTTATCGTCCCTTCCCCTTTCCGTGCTACCACATGTCTCATTGCCAGGATACGGTTTAGTAAGTTGGTAACCTCTTTCCGTGTACACACCAAATAGAGAGGCCGGGATGATGGTACCTTGGCCCAGGATTAAAGCCAGTCATTCGGTCAGGGGGCATGGGTGTTTCCGGTTGGGACCGAGAGGGGGGGCACCCCCTTATAGCGCGCGTATAGAAATTTGATCCCATGCTACGCGAGGTTGTAGCCTCCCCGACTCAGGGTTTTTCCTGAATGTTGCCGAGGGTGATCCCTGGCTTCGGATGGTTAAATTGGGTGTGTACTGGTTAGACGTGTTCCTTCCAGAACACCGTAGACGGAACTAGTCCCCGTGACTACCGAAATCCGTTGGCTGTGGTTAGGTACAAACTCTGCAGAGTCAATTCTTTCCAAATCATCGTATCCATGATCAGTAATGTAGACCTTACATCCAAATCTATCCGTGCGAAAACTTGCCCCCGGTGAACAAGCTCAAGTGGTAAATTCAATTTCATTGTTATTCCTGTGGATGGACTAACATTATATTTGTCTCGTGCTTGTGATGAGTTATATTCCCGAACTATTGTATTGTTGTGTTACAATTTAAGCCCTTTATGAGACGTCGCGCAGACGTCCGGCTGTGGCGTGTACTCGTTTCTCACTTTAAATATAAGCCCTTTATGCGATGTCGCTCAGACGTCCGACTGTGGCATGTACTGTCTTTATTTTCTGTTATAAGCCCTTTATGTGGTGTCGCCCCGATGCCCGACTGCGGCATTGTTATTCCGCATTTTCCGCTCGAGGAGTCTTTCAGACACTCGTTTGGCACCAGTATTATTATTCCGCATTTTCCGCTCGAGGAGTCTTTCAGACACTCGTTTGGCACCAGTATTATTATTCCGCATTTTCCGCTCGAGGAGTCTTTCAGACACTCGTTTGGCACCCGCATTACTATTCTGCAGTTTCCGCTCGAGGCGTCATTCAGACCCTCGCTTGGCACATAGTATTTATTATCTCTGTGTCTGATCGCACTGGTTAACTTATTCATGTGCTTCATGTTTGCATTTGTTATACCTTATGTCCAAACTGTCTTGCGAGTACTTTCATAGTACTCACCTGGCTTGTTGATTTGGCCAGATGTTGACGAAGGCGATCTCTTGGATGAAGAGTTTGATAGCGCGTCCGACGCCTAGAGGAGTCCCAGTCAGTCCTGCGCGATCCCGGATATTGGTCACTTGTATCGTTTACGCTTCCGCCACTCGCAATAAGTCTTCTCGAGCCTCACTCCGACGCTCGAAGAGTTGTAGTTTTTCTGGAACCATGTCACTCGCTTCGCGATGATATCTCCACCGTTTTTTTTATCGTGAGTTAGTAGTTTGCCACCCTATCCGCCGTGTTGTTTTATCGGCGTGCATGTAATAAATTGTTGGGCAGTCTCTGCTCAACTTTGTATTATATTTAGTACTCCTGGTGTTTTTCTTCTGTGACCAATGTATTGTCTATCAGTGAGAAGGAATTCTTCCTCGCTGGTCCGTAACAGGGACTGGTTTCTCAATAATTATTTTATTGGAAAACCGGTCGTGACACCAACATGGGTATCCAGATCCCGCTGTTGGTTATTGACCGGAGAGGCGTCTCGGTCATGTCTGCATGTCTCCCGAACCCGTAGGGTCTACACACTTAAGGTTCGGTGACGCTAGGGTTGTAGAGATATATGTATGCGGAAATCCGAAAGTTGTTCGGAGTCCCGGATGAGATCCCGGACGTCACGAGAGGTTCCGGAATGGTCCGGAGGTGAAGAATTATATATAGGAAGTCCAGTTTCGGCCACCGGGAAAGTTTCGAGGGTTGCCGGTATTGTACCGGGACCACCGGAAGGGTCCCGGGGGTCCACCGGGTGGGGCCACCTATCCCGGAGGGCCCCATGGGCTGAAAGTGGAAGGGAACCAGCCCTTAGTGGGCTGGGGCGCCCCCCTTGGGCCTCCCCCCATGCGCCTAGGGTTGGGAACCCTAGGGGGAGTTCCCCCTTGCCTTGGGGGGCAAGGCAACCCCTTCCCCCCTTGTGGCTGCCGCCCCCCCTTGAGATCCCATCTCTTGGGGCCGGCGCCCCCCCCCAGGGGGCCTATATAAAGGGGGGAGGGAGGGCAGCAACACAACAGCCTTGGGCGCCTCCCTCCTCCCCTGCAACACCTCTCTCTCTCCCGCAGAAGCTCGGCGAAGCCCTGCCGGAGACCCGCTACATCCACCACCACGCCGTTGTGCTGCTGGATCTCCATCAACCTCTCCTTCCCCCTTGCTGGATCAAGAAGGAGGAGACGTCGCTGCACCGTACGTGTGTTGAACGCGGAGGTGCCGTCCGTTCGGCACTCGGTCATCGGTGATTTGGATCACGGCAAGTACGACTCCGTCATCCACGTTCATTGGAACGCTTCCGCTCGTGATCTACAAGGGTATGTAGATGCACTCCCTTCCCCTCGTTGCTAGTACACTCCATAGATGCATCTTGGTGAGCGTAGGAAAATTTTAAAATTATGCTACGATCCCCAACAGTTGTACCTGAGGGACGTAGCACAACCTTGAGGAGGGCGGCGGGAGGCGGCAACTGCCCACGTCGCGGTAGTGAGCAAGGGACGAAGGAAACCTCACCGGCTTTGTGAGAGAGAATGGCGGGGACCCCTGATCGGGACGTGCCGACAGTGGGTTTTCGCCGTCGGCGACGGCCACCACATCTACACTAAGCATCCACCCCTTCCCCAAGCGGACGTGATCCGCCGGGATGTTAGAGATGTGGCCACAGTCGTTTTGTGCGAGAGAGTGTGAAGAGAGCAACCCCAGCAAGCAACCGTGTAGGCTGGCCCGTCCTGACTATGTATATAGTGGAGCGGTTTCCTTTTCTCTCCATATGAACCTATCATATTGCGTGCGTGCCACTGAAGAAAAAAAACTTTATTTATAAATGACGCGGCACCTACTACTCGTTCTCCTATAACCTTGCGCTTGGCATCTTCAAAATATTAACCTTGCGATTAGCTCTTCGCCTCTTCGGGAAGTCGAGCAATAATGGTAGTGCAGTATATATCGTTCTGGCTATATGAGACCGAATGAATTGCTGCACGTCCACCACGTGGGCGAGGGTCGAGGGGCGAGGGAGAGTGCTACATACGGAGCAAAATGAGTGAATCTACACTCTAAAATACGTCTATATACATCAGTGTTTGGAGTATGTACTAGTAGTTCATATTGAAATCTACTAAAGGACATATATATTCCAAACAATATGATATAATCTCTATAACCAAGGTAGTAGGGACGAGGAGTAAACGGAGGGAGTAGTAAATTTTTCTCCTCGTCCTGCGAGCCACCGCGCGCATGGGCGAGGGAGAGGGCGTAAGGTGGAGCAAGCTTCACCTCATCCTGCGAGCCACCGCGCCCGTGGGCGGGGGAGACGGCGTACTAAGCAAGCTTCTCCTCGTTCTGCGAGTTGATGGGACACATCAAAAGTACTCCAGTGTATAGAGCCTTGCCTCTAAGGTAGGCCCCACATGGTTTGCCTCTTTTTTTAACATAACACGTCAAGTCGCAATTTGTTTGTTCAACCGTGGTAGATGATCCTCCCTCCACCAAGTGGACAACCAATACACGTGCCAAATTACCACGTGGGCTGCCTTTTTCGTACAGAAATGAGCTCCACCGTGTACCTCGCGGGTGTGGTTGGGAAAGAGACGGGAGTACGTGCGCCGTTCATGCACCTCTTCTCTTCGTGCACGTCCCCCACCTACGTGGGTGTGTGTGAGAGATACAAACCGCGTTCGTGAGTGTTTTTTGTTTTGGGGTGGGGGTGGAGTGGGGGTTGATTTCGTGAATTATTTGTGGGAACATGTGTCGATGACATCTCAAACAAAATTTTGCATGCAATGTGTGTGAAATGGAGGTCTATCCATATCATACATAGAGGGTCGGGCAATCCATGAGAAGAGAGGGAGGGGTCATAGCTATCGATAGAGTCGAAGAGAGGATCAAGTGGGTGGGTGCGAGATCGATGAAGAGAGCCATCGAAATTGTGTGTGTGTGCAAGTCAAAGATATAGGGCGACTGGCCTACCGGAACGTTAGAGGGCACATGTCAAGTTTGTGTGTGGCAGGGAGACATGACTAGAGCGCTCGATGTATCGGTGTGTGGGGGGGGAGGGGGTGGGGGGAGATGTAGGCAGAGGCCTAACTATAGAGGTAGAACGACTCGTATATGTGTTGAGAAGGAGAGACCCAGCTATGTCTTGAGGGAGATCGGTCGACATCCATACATAACTGAAGGACGGGAAATATGATGGGACAGAGAGAGAGAGGAGAGAGAGGGGGAGGGAGAGGGGTAGAGTGCTGGATGGGTGATGGAGTTGCTTCTCGAAGATGGTGGGAGAGGCCTACTAGACAAACTGAGGGTGGAACTGCAATGTTATCAATAAGAGTGGGGATGTGTTTCTGTGTGTGTGCCTGTGCGTGATAGATCTGTCGGGACGCATCCATGGATGATGAAGGGGAACTATGTGTTTGGTAAGCAAACCTAACTAGATCGGTAGATCAATTGTTGTTTGTCGGAGGAAGGGAGAGACACAACTAATGAGGTAGATCGATTGACGTGTGGGTAAAAACGAGTTATAAGGACCTAGCTAGCTATATGTATAGCGAGAGATCGGTCGGTGTACGTCCATTTGTTAGAGGCAAATAAGGCCCAGCGAGACGGATAGATAGAGAGAATGGAGCTAGGAGGTGGTGCGAGAGGCCCAACTACTAGCTAGATAGGGGGAGGAGTGTGCGGTTGTGAGATCGATGAAAAGAGGGGCGAGAGTTTACACGTGTGTCTGACCGTATGAGAGACACGAGGCAAGGACACATAAAGGAGGAGATTGAAGGTGTGTGTGTATGTTGTAGGCAGGCATCGCTGGAGAGGTTTATCGATCGGTGTGTGTCGGAAAGGAGTTGTGGAGACTCTGGGAGAACGACCTAAAGAAAAAAATGAATGTGCCCGGTGGATAGAATGCCGAGGGAGGGGGAGGGCGAGGAGGGCGTGTGCATGCACGAGAGAAAGTTAGTGGTAGCTACAAAGGTTAGAGGATTGTGTGGGTGTAAGAGACTAACAAAGATCATAATTTGATATGAAAGCGGATTCATATATTTGAATAGGAGATCATAGTGTTTTAAACATTGCATGCATGAATATAGTGGTGATACACGTGCTGTGCACATGTTATACCATAATGTGATAATGCATGGCGTTTGCAACTCACAGCTAAATGCCGAACAATCTAAACCGTACTATACATCAAACAATCTCACATTTTATTTGAATTTGTGATAATGTGTGGCGTTTGCAGCTTACAACTAAATATCGAACAATCTAAACAATACTATATATCGAACATTCTCACATTTTATTTGAATTTGTGGTAATGTGTGGTGTTTGCAACTCACATCTAAATACTTGTAGGCGTAGGGGGCGGGGCACCATACATAATGTGATAAACACATTATACATATGAGACATGGTTTAGATTATGAAGATCTAGCTAGAGCTAGAAATGTAATGTGATTTGAAATCAAAATAAAGTGGATTCAAAAAATCTAGTTCGAGTTCATATAGTACACATAGTTCATATGTAACTCGAGACTAATCATGTGGTGTGATGTGAAGATAATACACAAACGATGGTTTAACTTGACAATAATGATGATTGTAGATCTTATTAAAACATAGAAACGAATTCAAATGCTTTGACTTCGCAACAATCATTACTGTAGATCTTATTCAAATAGAGAAACGAATTCCAATTTAGTTCATATTGAAGCGGTAGTATATACGTTTGGAATGCACTAAAACGTTCATTTGAGTAGTAGGTTGCATGCATTATACATGTAGCAAAATATTTTAATTGAACATAACATGAATTCAAAGTTTTGAATGACATTTGTAGTGCGCATTGATTTGGTACAGTACACGCTAGGCTTGTCCGGAAATTTCAACCCGCGCCTTGTTAGCCCGAAATATTTAAGATATATCTTTGTCTCGTTGTGCTCCGACAACTCCCTCCATCTCAACCCGCACCTTGCTATTCCGAAATTACAATGCGCGCGAAAACTCCCACCTCCTGTGAAATCCCGACACGCGAAATGCCCGTGCTACCCCTGAACCGAAAGAACCGCCTCAAACGGTGGGGGTACTTTCGTAACTTACCCCACATTTCGGACAAGCGCGTCTCTAAGCCATGGTTCCCCACTGCCATCCCATCCGCCCACCCATTCATACACCGAGGCCGCAAAAACCCGCGACGAAACCCCACACCCTGCTCCATCTGCCACCCAACCGGAGCCTCTTCCCCGACGACGTCATCCACAGCAACACCTCGACGTCCCTCATCCACCGTACCGGATGAGGATCCGTCGTCGATCTCATCGTCCTGCCGGTTCAGCCACCCCGTCCTCCACCTCCAAGGAGCTGCCCCGACGTTCCCCTCGTCTTTCACGCCACCTCCATTCCCACACCGCCGTCTTCACCTGCACCACCGGAAGAGCATCGTCATCACCGTTTCCTCAGATGAAGCTGCGGCCTAATCGGCGCCACCAAAGAGGTTGTACACTAATCGCCGCATTTTATTCTTGATTCGATCTCATGGTGCTGCCGGCGCTCAGTCCCGAGCCGACACGGCGCGGCTCCATCCACGGCGGCGTCGCCGGCCACTTCCTCCACGGCGTCGCTCCCTCGGTGGCGACGTCCACATCAGTAGGAGCTGCTGCTGCTTTAGCTCTCGCTCGCGCTGCTGCTCTGCTCTTGCTCTCGGTCCCCTGTCTGGTCTGCTTTTGCTATTGCTCTTGCTCGCGCTGCTGCTCTCGCTCTTGCTCTTGCTTGCGATGCTGCTCCGATTTAGCTACACTTCAGTCAACTGAATCGACTTTTGGGTCAGTCGATTTTCAGGGGGTGGGGGGCTCGCCGGGGTGAAGGAAGAACCAGCCGCAGCGGGGAGGGGGGCTCGCCGGAGAGGTACCCCACTATCTATCTTAGGGTTCAGGATGGGGGCGGTGGTCGCCGGCGGTGGCGGGGCGTTGGCGAGGCGGTGGCGTGGGGATCGCCGGAGAAAAAGCTCGGCACGGGGGGGCTAGAGGGATGGCCGGGGCGGCGGCGGACCGGCGGTGGGGAGTGTTTTCGGGGCGGGCGGGGCGGCGCACCACCGGCCGCGGGCGGCGGGGGGCTGCTGTTTGGCCGGTGGTGGCTGGCGGCTCAGGGGGGTGGAGGTTGAAGATGAACCGCAGGCCCTTGATTTCGTATCCAACGGCTGCAAAATCGACTGACCAGAGATGAAAAAGTCAGTCGACCGACGTGTTGCCTCACCTTGCTAGTGCTTTCAGTTTCAACAGCAAAATTCAGTTTCGACAGCAAAATTCAGTTTCGACAGTTAAGTTCAGTTTCGACAGTTAAGTTCAGTTTTGACAGTTAAGTTCAGAGATGAGCGGCTGAAGTATTTTACATCTAGCACTTTGTGGTTATGTATTTTACGTCATGTATTGGAGATGCTATTAGAATTCCACTCAGGTTAACGTTGTTCGTTGTCTCTCTTGTCCTGCTTCAGCCTCGGCGTCGTACAACTCACAGGAGCTGCTCCAACGACGAAACCCTCCATCACAGCGGAGCAGTACCTCGGGCTCCATCTCCAGACGCCTAAGATCTTCTTCCCCTCCTCCGACAGCAAACTCAGCCGGAGCATCCTCACCGGCCAACCCAATCACGCGGAGATCGACATGGCTTCGCCAAAGAGGTTGTACACTTGTTGCATCTCTTTTTTACTCTACATGTTATATATATTGTCCACTGAGCACACGGATTTGTTCCTTTAGTGTCTCCTTGAAAGAAAAAACGTAGGAATTTTAATTTTCACTTGTCCTCCTTTTCAAATTCCTATTCATGAAGCACAAGACTAAGAGATAGTAGCATAATAGCATTATAACCGTACATTTTCTTGTGGTTTGACTTAATCTCACCATGCTTCTTTGCATCCTGTGATCTTCCAATTGTTGTGAATCAAACACCCAGATTGGCAGAAATCCTGTGTTTTTAAATTCTCTGTTTTGCACGTGCATTCCTATCATATTCCTGTCTATTTCCTATCCCTGCATTGTTGGAATCCTCCAATTCAAACGAGCCCTTACAGAATTACTTCTCTTACAAATAGTTGTCAAAGAAAACCTTGCGTGGTTTGTCCCGCTCCTGCTGCGTCGTCCTCCACCCCAGCTTAGCTGCTCCAACGACAGAAGGGTCCAGCACAGCAGGGATCCGGCCTCCAGACTGTCTTTCGCCGCCTCAGATCTTCTTCCCCGCCGCTGGCAGCCATGAAAACTGCATTACCATCATCAACCGAGCAGATGACCTCAAGGACTACACGGGTCCGCAAGAGAGGTCGCACTCTTTCATGTTTGCTTACGTTATGCATCGCTTAATATTACATGCTACTTTATCGTCCTGTTCACCGATTAGACTCTGAGTCAGCTCCAAACTAATGGTCAAACTTGAGTTTTTAAATGGTTATGGGGTACATATCGGGCCGCTATCAATAGTATTTATCTACTATCTGGTTAATCTCCAGTGTCTACTATGAGTTTCATGTTGGGTGGGAAACAAACAGTAAAGAAGCCATTATCTGTATTTTTTTAACTGAAGCCATTATCTGCCTGCTATTATTGGTTTTGGGTCTATCCACAGGTTGCTACCATCACTCTGGATTTCTGCATGCACTCCTTACATAATCTCACTATGTTTTATTCCTATGCATGACAGTTATTGTAAACAATGGAACTGAACATGTAGAGCAAAAGAGACGAGCCTTGCATGGCAATAAAATTTCATGCAGACGTCGCTCCATGGTAGGCACAAAGGCAGCCCCCCTCCACGCATTTCGGATTGTAATCGAGAGGAAGATATCTGTTCTGAGGGGGATTCAGAAGGAGAGCCAACTCCTATTTACCCCCTGAGGTCTTCGCTCTAACTTGGCATGCTGATGTTGGTTATATCATGCATATGGTGTCTTGCATTGCTTACTTTATACATCAAATATGTCATCTGCTTAGTTTAGACATCCTTTGTGCGAATGCCATCTGTTTAGTTTATTCATCGTTTATGTGAATTATGCAACGCCATCTTGTTTAGCCAGGCATCATATATGTGAATTTTGCAATGCCATCCTACTTAGCCAGTCATCTTATATGTAAATTATATCAGGCCATCCTTTTTTTCCGTTACATATTACATTTGTCAACAATGTTAGTACATTCAACTGCTCTTCGTGTGCATCAGCCATTTGACACGGTGATGGCAAATTCTGGAGTGAAAACAAGGTCTTCAGAGCAGACTATGCTATCTGACGAAGCGCATATCTCGCTGGTTACGGATAGCTCCTCAGAGGAGGATTCAGAGACAGATACCAGTCCTATTCCCCCCCCCCGAGGTGTATGCTCTAACTTGGCAGGGTTATGTTGCTCATATCGTGCGTATGGTGTCTCGCATTGCTATGTCATTTGATTAGTTTAGACATGCTTTGTGTGAATGCCACCTGTTCAGTGTCTAATTACCATATATGTGAATTATGCATTGCCATCTTGTTGCAAGACATTATATATGTGAATTATACAATGCTATCTTGTTGCAAAGGCATTATATATGTGAATTATGCAATGCCATGCTGTTTAGTCAATCATCATGTATGTGAATTATATCATGCTATCATTTTTTTTGTATTACGTGTTCCATTTGTCGACAACGTTTGTATATTCAACTACTCTTCCTGTGCATCAGCCATTTGAAGCGGTGATGGAAGTATCTGGAGTGAAAACAAGGTATTCAGAGCAGACAATGCTACCTGCTGAAGCAGACATCTTGCTGGTTACAGGGAGCTCCTCAGAGGAGGATTCAGAGACTGATGACCAATCCTATTTCCCCCCTGAGGTCTATGCTCAAACATGGCAGGGTTATATTACCCATGTCATGCATGTTGTCTTGCATTGCTTAGTTTTTACATCATATATAGATTGCCATCTGCTTACTTGCTTACTATATAAATCATATATTTGAATTATATCATGCCATCATGTTTACATAGTACATACACATCATCTATCTGAATTATGGCATGGCAACCCATTTAATAAAGACATCATATAGTTATATCATCTCATCCTGTTTAGTGTTTACAGTCATCATATTTTGAATTATGGCATTCTATCCGTGAATGTATGTGAATTATGGCATGCCAACCTATGTAATAAACACATTATATAGTTATGTCATGTCATCCTGTTTACATAGTCTCATATTTTGAACTATGTCTTTCCATCTTTTTTAGTTAGCCATCATAATGTGAAATTGTGTCATGCTATCCTGTTTAGTTAGCCATCATATATGTGAAATTGTGTCATGCTATCCTGTTTGGTTAGACAACATAAATATGAATTATTTCATGCCCTCTTTTATTCCCCACTATCCATTGCACCTGTCTATCATACAATGTCTATACTTTCAATTACTTTTCTTGTTTATCAGCCATTTGAATTGGAGAGCGTGATGGCAGTATCTAAGGGGGTAACAACACGGTCTTCAGAAAAGATAGTGCTACCAGTTGATGCAGATAGAACCACGGTTGTACTTGCCCAAGGACCAGATCCACCACACATAACCCAGACTCTCGCAGATTGTACCCCTACCCAGTTGGACAGAGAACCATCTACACCCCTTCTAAACCCAACCCCGGCAGATAGTAACCCAGTTCTAGTTGACACAGCACCGTCTCCACCACAGAGCACCCAAACACGAGCAGTTAGTAAGGGAACTGTAGTGCCCAAAGCACGAGGACCACCACTCCGAATCCCAACTCAACGCTTAAAGGAGAAGAAGATTTGTTCTCAGTTCAGGTTCTGTAGCTATGGTTCATACTCCTTTGCTCTTGCATTACTGTATTTACTCATACCAACTATTTTCAAATTTGAAGGATGGAATTGAAACTCCAATGGCACAACAGGTATGTTTTAAACCTGTTTCTTTAACTGGTTTGCTGTTGTAACCTGCTCTATGTTGATTCCAGTTTCAATTGAATAAATAGTTATGTTCTCATGTCATGCACATTACAAGTGTTATTATTGCTCTATAGTTACCCACACTTATATTCTGTCTATTCTGCTTTGTCTTGAACAAATATTGTTTGAACTGTGTCTCTATCTTGATTTGGCAACAAAAACTAGAATGATATAGACCATAAAGTGACCATGGTACATAGATATATGTTTGTTTCATGCTGTTATCCTGTCCACTTTACTACTGAACTCATTTACCAAAATGAGTTTCATATATAACATGGTAAACATGTGATGTGTCTGCTTGTTTCTCTTTTAGAATGCGGACAAAATATTGGAGAACAGTACCGCGTTATCCAATGGTAAAGGAAGTAATGCAGATAAGGTTCAAGATAGTGAGACATCCCTGTTGGTCTCCAAGAAAGCTGATAAAAACTATCTTGACGACAGTGAGGGAACCCAAAAGTCCTGTCTTGATGTAGTGTTCGAGTTACTGGCCACTACTGCTGGCACAAGCTCTTCGAACTCACTGCCTGAATCAGTTCGTCTTCTTGAGTCTCAACTTCAAGTTGAAAGACATTGATTAGATGTGCTGCGACAGGAAGCTGAAGGACTGAGGAAGTCCCTGCAGAATTCAGATGCATATTTTCTGGTGCAACAGCAAGCGCTGGAGGATTTAAGCGCCAAACAAGAGAAAGTTAATAAGCTTGCTAAGCATCTTGCTAGCATTATGGGTACCCAGGATATTGTTTCTTGAGATCTCCTGAAGTGGTTTCAGTTCTGGATTTGTTTTGCTGCAGCGTTTATTTGCGCTGGTCGCCAACTTTGACAACCAGTGTATATGATATGCTGCTTTGTTCCCTATATTTGCACTAGTGGCGAACTTTGATGCCCAGTGGATGTAATATGTGTAATAGTAGTGATAGCCTAGCGTTAGTTGCTTGCTTATTTATTTCCTTGTTGTCTTGTTTATTTGTTTGCTTGTAGTCATTGCAGTTCTTTTTCCGCGGTTAGCTAGTGGCTGCAATAACCTATTTTTTAAAACTAGGCCACAATAACCATGGGCTAATATTTACTGTAGTGACACTGGGCCTCCTACTGGCCGTAGAAATAGTGGGCCTTCTATGGGCCGTAGAAACAATGGGCCTTCTACGGGCCGTAGAAACAATGGGCCTTCTGCGGGCCGTATGATCGATTGGCCAAACATGGGCCAAACAGACCGCATTATGGCCGTAAACAGGCTAGAGTTGGAATCGTCCGTTCATGGGCCGACCATAACGGGCCATCGTTAATAGGCCGTATTTGATGACGCTATGAAAACGACCCAACGTATTAACAGACCACAAATGGGCCGACTGTAACCACGGGCTGAATTTGGCCCACAAGCAGAAAATGACAGTAACGGGCCGTAAGTAAACGAATGCTGGAAATGAGCCCAAGAATAAATGGGCTCTGAGAAGGCCGAAAGATAACATGGGCTGGAAACGGCCCAACGGAATAACGGGCCGTTAATGGGTATAAAGTGATACACTGTTCATTACGGGCCAGTTTCACCATGGGCCGTTAATGGGTGTAAAGTGATACACTGTTCATTACGGGCCAGTTTCACCACGGGCCGTTAATAGGCCAAGAGTTACATAGGGCCTCATATGGGCCGAAAGACGTCATGGCCATACATGCACCGGAAGTGAAACGGGCTGGAATCATATTGGATGGCCCAGATGACGCTACTGGGCCTAATTCGGATAGAGCGTAACGGGCCTTGGGTTAGCGGGCTGTAAATGGGCTATATGCGAATAGGCCATTAACAGGCTTTCCATGGGCTGGCCCGCCACCTTTTGACCAAGTCAAATGGGCCGGCCTTTTCACAGGAATGGGCCTCTGTTGGGCCGTGCCATGTGTCGACGTATCATAGGCGCCTTCCGTCCAATGAGTGGATGACATCTGTCCCAACGATGAGCCGACACGTGTTTCCTCCAGCCACACGTGGAAAATCCCCATTGGTCGGGGCTGTTAACGGGTTATCGGATCCAAAACCCGACCCGATAGCTTAACGGTGTTCCGTTACGGTGGATGCCACGTGTCGGTCACCCTTGACGAAAGCACTTCTGTGACGCGCGATTTATCGTCATGGAAGTGGACACTTCCGTGATGATAATTTTGGCAATGTCATGGAACACTTCTACGACAACACAGGTATGACTATCTTGATTCTGTCATAAATTTGTCATGGATGTACATGCATGACAGAAAACGCGACCTACTGTGACAAACACGTATCATCACGGAAGTGTATTTTTTTTGTAGTGACATGTTCCTCAGACTATGAGATTATGCAACTCCCAAATACCGGAGGAACACCTTGTGTGCTATCAAACGTCACAACGTAACTGGGTGATTATAAAGATGCTCTACAGGTGTCTCTGATGGTGTTTGTTGAGTTGGCATAGATCGAGATTAGGATTTGTCACTCCATGTATCGGAGAGGTATCTCTGGGCCCTCTCGGTAATGCACATCACTATAAGCCTTGCAAGCATTGTGACTAATGAGTTAGTTGCGGGATGATGCATTACGGAACAAGTAAAGATACTTGCCGGTAACGAGATTGAACTAGGTATGAGGATACCGACGATCGAATCTCGGGCAAGTAACATACCGATGACAAAGGGAACAACGTATGTTGTTATGCGGTTTGAGCGATAAAGATCTTCGTAGAATATGTAGGAACCAATATGAGCATCCAGGTTCCGCTATTGTTTAATGATCGGAGATGAGTCTCGGTCATGTCTACATAGTTCTCGAACCCGTAGGGTCCGCACGCTTAACGTTTTGTGACGATTTGTATTATGAGTTATGTGATTTGATGACCGAAGTTTGTTCGGAGTCCCTGATGAGATCGGGGACATGACGAGGAGTCTCGAAATGGTTGAGACGTAAAGATTGATGTATTGGAAGGCTATATCGGACATCGGAAAGGTTCCGAGTGATTCGGGTATTTTTCGGGTACCGGAGAGTTACGGGAATTCGTCTTGGGCCTTAATGGGTCATACGCGAAAGGAGAGAAAGGCCGGTGGTCGCGCCCCTTCCCCATGGACTGGTCCGAATTGGACTAGGGAAAGGGGGCTCCCCCTTCCTTCCTTCTCCTTCTCCCTTACCTTTTTCCTATTCCATGTGGGAGATGGAATCCTACTAGGACTAGGGAGTCCTAGTAGGACTCCACATTTTGGGCGCGCCCTATGAGGGCCGGCATCCTCCTCCCTCCATCCTTTATATACGTGGCCAGGGGCACCCCATAGACACACAAGTTGATCATTGATCTCTTAGCCATGAGTGGTGCCCCCCTCCATCATAATCCACCTCGGTCATATCGTCGTAGTGCTTAGGCGAAGCCCTGCGCCGATAGCTTCATCATCACCCTCATCACGCCGTCGTGCTGACGAAGCTCTCCCTCGACACTCTGCTGGATCGTGAGTTCGTGGGATGTCACCGAGCCAAACGTTTGCAGATCGCGGAGGTGTTGTACTTTCGGTACTAGGATCGGTCGATCGTGAAGACGTACGACTACATCAACGGCGTTGTCATAACGCTTCCGCTTTCGGTCTACAAGGGTACGTGGACAACACTCTCCCTCTCGTTGCTATGCATCACCATGATCTTGCGTGTGCGTAGGAATTTTTTTGAAATTACTACGTTCCCCAACAGTGGCATCAGAGCTAGGTTTATGCGTAGATGTTATATGCACGAGTAGAACACAAGTGAGTTGTGGGCGATAATAGTCATACTGCTTACCAGCATGTCATACTTTGATTTGGCGGTATTGTTGGATGAAGCGGCTCGGACCGACATTACGCGTACGCTTACGCGATACTGGTTCTACCGACGTGCTTCGCACATTGGTGGCTGACGGGTGTCAGTTTCTCCAACTTTAGTTGAATCGAGTGTGGCTACGCCCGGTCCTTGTTGAAGGTTAAAACAACACATACTTGACGAAAAATCGTTGTGGTTTTGATGCGTAGGTAAGAACGGTCCTTGCTCAGCCCGTAGCAGCCACGTAAAACTTGCAACAACAAAGTAGAGGACGTCTAACTTGTTTTTGCAGGGCATGTTGTGATGTGATATGGTCAAAACGTGATGAGATATAAATTGTTGTATGAGATGATCATGTTTTGTTGAAGTTATCGGCAACTGGCAGGAGCCTTATGTTTGTCTCTTTATTGCATAAGATGCAAGTGCCATGTAATTGCTTTACTTTATCGCTATGCGATAGCAATAGTTGCAAAAGCAATAGTTGGCGAGACAACCATATGACGACACATTGATAGAGATCAAGATGATGGAGATCATGGTGTCATGCCGATGACGATGTAGATCATGACGGTACTTTGGAGATGGAGATCAAAGGCACAAGATGATGATGGCCATATCATGTCAGATATTTTGATTGCATATGATGTTTATCTTTTATACATCTTATTTTGCTTAGTTCGGCGGTAGCTTTACAAGATGATCCCTTACTAAAATTTCAAGGTATAAGTGTTCTCCCTGAGTATGCACCATTGCGACAGTTCTTCATGCTGAGACACCATGTGATGATCGGGTGTGATAAGCTCTACGCTCACATACAACGGGTGCAAGCTAGTTTTGCACACGCAGAATACTCGGGTTAAACTTGACGAGCCTAGCATATGCAGATATGGCCTCGGAACGCTCGAGACCGAAAGGTCGAGCGTGAATCATATAGTAGATATGATCAACATAGTGATGTTCACCATTGAAAACTACTCCATCTCACGTGATGATCGGACATGGTTTAGTTGATTTGGATCACGTGATCATTTAGATGACTAGGGGATGTCTATCTAAGTGGGAGTTCTTAAGTAATATGATTAAATTGAACTTTAATTTATCATGAACTTAGTCCTGATAGTATTTGCATAACTATGTTGTAGATCAGTAGCTCGCGATGTTGCTCCCCGTTTATTTTGATATGTTCCTAGAGAAAAACAATGTTGAAAGATGTTAGTACCAATGATGCGGACTTGGTCCGTGATCTGAGGATTATCCTCATTGCTGCACAGAAGAATTATGTCTTTGATGCACCGCTGGGTGACAGACCTATTGCAGGAGCAGATGCAGACGTTAGGAACGTTTTGCAAGCTCGGTATGATGACTACTTGATAGTTTAGTGCACCATGCTTTACGGCTTAGAACCGGGACTTCAAAAATGTTTTGAACGCCACAGAACATATAAGATGTTCCAAGAGTTGAAATTGGTATTTCATACTCATTCCCGTGTCAAAAGGTATAAGACCTCTGACATTACTTTGCCTACAAGATGGAGGAGAATAGCTCAACCAGTGAGCATGTGCTCAGATTTTCTGGGTAGAACAATTGCTTGAATCAAGTGGGAGTTAATCTTCCAGATAAGATAGTAATTGACAAGGTTCTCTAGTCACTATCACCAAGTTACTAGAACTTCATGATGAACTATAATATGCAAGGGATGACGAAAGTAATTCCCGAGCTCTTCACGATGCTGAAATCAGTGAAGGTAGAAATCAAGAAAGAGCATCAAGTGTTGATGGTTAACTGTAGCGACCAGACCTCAAATGGTCTGTGCTGCTGTGCACCAGTGTCATCCCTGGAGCAGTAATGCTGACACGCACAGTACAAATGGAGGATTTATAACAGAGTAGCAATCACACACTTATTACATGGAATATCTCCAAAGAGAATAAGTATGTTAAATATGGCTTAAGGCCATCTAAAAACGATAACAGCGGAAGACTTGGAAGATAAGTGAGTCCATCAACTCCAACGGCATCACTGAGTATAAGACCACGACCTAAGGCACCTTACTCGTCATCTGAAAAGTCTGCAACATGAAACGTTGCAGCCCGAAAACGGGTCAGCACATGGAATATGCTGGCAAAATAACACATAGAGAATAATGGTAATGCTATACTACATGCATATATGGCTGGTGGAAAGCTCTATGGTTACAGTTTTGCGAAAAGCCAATTTTTCCCTACTGCAAAGGAATAAATTTTATTTAACTATCATGGTGGTTGTGAAACATTGAGATGGTTGACAGCATCTCAATCCCAATTAAGTATCATCATTAACCCAACAAAATTAATTAAAGTAACATGGTGATGAGATTCACATGATAATCCAGGTACTAGATACTCAAGTTGTCCATAACCGGGACACGGCTAACCATGATTAGTTTGTACACTCCCACAAGACTCCATCGCCTCCGCTTGATTCTCGCACTACATGATGTTTGAGAAACGGATGACCGAGACACAGTCTTTCAGAAATGTTTGCACCTTACGTATGGGTAGACAGTTACACCTACTTTCCCCTACATCTGCTAGTCTACCACTGTAAGAGTTCACACAACTTAATCAACTATGCTAGAGCCCATAATAGCTTGCGGGTGCACACGGAAGTTTCT
This sequence comes from Aegilops tauschii subsp. strangulata, assembly GCF_002575655.3. Classification (NCBI taxonomy): domain Eukaryota; kingdom Viridiplantae; phylum Streptophyta; class Magnoliopsida; order Poales; family Poaceae; genus Aegilops; species Aegilops tauschii. Next base: position 415,494,790 of record NC_053035.3, read on the forward strand.
AGCATGAATAATCTTATGATCCCTTTGAACCTGGGTGGCGGTCCAAAAAGAAAAACAGGCAATCCTGGAATACCCAGGTACCTCAATCCACCCAGATGTGAGTTTTAGTTGCCACCTTAAGTAAACCATTATTAACAATCTCACATCTGTCATGAATATCTCTCAAACCCAATCCACGTCTACGAGCATAGCATGGCAATATAATAGCAACGCAGAAGTAACTCCCAAGGGTTTGATAATAAACAGGGCAATAGGTACTACCTCAACTACTTCCCAAAACCCACAATTTAATTAGATCCTAATCACGCAATGTTTGAGGAATTGATCTAATGCAATAAAAACCGGGTATGGAAGGTATGATCAAAGTGTTACTTGCCTTGCTGATGATCCGCGAAACCTAGCGATTCGAAGTAACAAGCGGCGCACTCCGGGTACTCTATCGCAAACAAACAAGCAAACAATAAGTACTCATCTAAGGCACAGGTAAAACTCGAATGAAAGATCCAACCAGAAAGTTCAACTTAAGAACTCCGGTTTGCAAAAAGAATCAACTCGAACGAAGCAACGGAAGTCAAACGGCGAAAGAAACAAGCTTCGTTTACTAATCTGGATCTAGGTCAAATTTTACAGTAGCAAAAACTTGTTTGAGTAGGTTAAACGGAAAGAGAATTTCGAGACGAAACTCTAGGCGCTTGAATCGCCTGATTCCGATAAACGAGCGAAAAGTTAAACGAAAACGAAGATCCGATCAGAAATCGAGATCTGAAATAACCGGGAAAAATCCGACGAAAAAGAAAAACTGACGAACGGTTTAAGAACGGACGTTCGTTAACAGAGAAAATCCGACGAACACGTTCGTTGAAACGAACGGGTCGGTGAACGTTCACTAAATAATAAAACCGAAGAAAATAAACCGATCTAGGGTTTTTTTTTTAACGAACGATTTTTTTTCTTCAGAAAACCAGCAAACGGCATCGGATCGATACCTCGTCAGGACGGGGCTCCGGCGGGGTCCGGCGAGGGGGCGGCGAGGGCGGCGGGGTGCGGCGGGGCTTGGGGTGGCGAGGGGGCGGCGAACGGCGGCGGCCTTCGGGCGGCGGGGCTCCGGCTCCGGCGGGCTCGGCGGGTACGGGGTGAAGGGGGGGCGGCGGCAGTATATAAGGAGGGGGGCTGCTTGGAGGAGGGGTAAGGCGGCGGCGACGGCGTGTCCGAGCCGGACACGGCGGCGGGCGGCGTACGCGCGGAGGAGACGCGGGGATGGGCCGGCCGCTCGGCTGGGCCTCGGCCCGGTCGGGCGCGGCGCGCGTTTTTTTTTAAACATTCCGCCGAGAAAATTTATAGAAAAATAAATAAAAATCCAAAAAAAATAAAGCAAATTTTCCCCGTCTAGTTAAAATAATTAGAACAGGGTGAACATTTTTTTGACACAAAAATGCAGTTTTGAAAACGTGCAATTTTTTTAATGCAATTAAAATTGCAAAATAAAATCCGGATAAAATCCAATATATGATTTTAATATTTTTCCTCCAATATTTCAATTGTTTTGGAGAAGTCATATTTTCTCCTCTCATTTATTTTTAAATGAAATATTTTTCTGGAGAGAAAATAATTAAAACCAAAATCCTCGTTTTATTATTTGATGAAAATCAAATATGAAAAAAAATCGAGAAAATCCCCAACTCTCTCCGAGGGTCCTTGAGTTGCTTAGGATTTATCGAGGATTTGTCAAAATGCAATAAAATTATGATATGCAATGATGATCTATGTATAACATTCCAAATTGAAAATTTGGGATGTTACAAATCTACCCCCCTTAAGATGAATCTCGCCCTCGAGATTCAGGTTGGCTAGAAAACAGGTGGGAGTGGTCCTTCCGTAGATCTTCCTCTCGCTCCCAGGTGGCTTCATCTTCCGTGTGGTGACTCCACTGGACTTTGCAAAACTTGATAACCTTACTGCGGGTGACTCGGCTGGCATACTCAAGAATCTTAACTGGTTTCTCCTCATAGGTCAAATCACTTTCCAGCTGAATCGCTTCCAGCGGCACTGTATCTCTCAGCGGTATCTCAGCCATCTCTGCGTGGCACTTCTTCAACTAGGAAACGTGGAATACATCATGAACTCCAGACAATCCTTCGGGCAATTCCAGCTTGTAGGCAACTTCTCCCATACGTTCCAAAACTCTGTATGGTCCGATAAAACGGGGCGCTAGCTTTCCCTTAACTCCAAAGCGCTTCACTCCTCGAAGTGGTGATACTCGAAGATACACTCGGTCTCCGGATTCATGAACTGTCTCCTTTCGTTTAGAATCAGCATAACTCTTCTGCCTGGACTGGGCTACCTTGAGCCTATCGCGAATCAGCCTCACTTTCTGTTCAGACTCCTTAATCAAATCTGGTCCAAACAACTGACGGTCTCCAACCTCGTCCCATAACAACGGTGTTCTACACCTTCTTCCGTACAAAGCTTCGTAAGGGGCCATCTTCAAACTGGTTTAATAACTGTTGTTGTAGGAAAACTCCGCATATGGCAAATTGTCGTCCCAACTAGATCCATAATCTAGTGCACAAGCTCTCAACATGTCTTCCAAAATCTGATTGACTCTCTCGGTCTGTCCATCTGTCTGTGGGTGAAAGGCTGTACTAAATTCTAGCCTGGTTCCCAATGTTTCATGTAACTGCTTCCAAAACTTCGAGGTAAACTGGGTTCCTCTATCTGATACAATGGTCCTCGGAACTCCATGCAAACATACGATCCTGGTCATGTATATCTTTGCCAACTTAGCACTGGTGTAAGTGGTCTTCACTGGAATGAAATGAGCCACTTTCGTCAAACGGTCGACTACAACCCATATTGAGTCATAGCCTGAACGAGTCCTCGGCAATGGTGATAAAATCCATGCCTATTTTATCCCACTTCCATTCGGGTATTGGCAATGGTTGTAGCAATCCTGCTGGCTTCTGATGCTCTGCCTTCACTCTCTGACATACATCACAAACTGCTACGTACTCCGCAATATCCTTCTTCATTCCGGTCCACCAGAAAGTATTTTTCAGATCCAAATACATCTTGGTATTTCCTGGGTGAATCGAGTACGGTGAATCATGGGCTTCTTGCAAAATCAACTTCCTGATCTCCGGATCATTGGGCACATAAACGCGGTCCTCAAACCATAAAGTATCGTGCTCATCCTCACGAAATCCCTTGGCTTTTCCTTTGCTCATCTTCTCCTTTATCTCGTCAATCTCCTTGTCTGTCTTCTGAGCTTCTCTGATCCTTTCCATCAAGGTAGACTGAATCTCCAGAGTCGCTAAATAGCCTCTTGGGACTATCTCCAAATATAGCTCGCGAAGGTCCTCGGCTAACTCCTGAGGTAACTCTCCTGTCATGAGGGTGTTGACATGACTCTTGCGGCTCAACGCGTCTGCTACTACATTAGCCTTTCCTGGGTGATAATGCAATCTCATATCATAGTCCTTAATAAGCTCCAACCATCTCCTCTGTCTGAGATTTAACTCCTTCTGCGTGAAAATATATTTCAAACTCTTGTGATCCGTGTACACCTCACAATGGTTTCCGATGAGAAAATGTCTCCATGTCTTCAACGCATGCACCACGGCTGCTAACTCCAAATCATGCGTAGCATAATTCTTCTCATGGGGTTTAAGTTGTCGTGAAGCATATGACACAACTCTTCCTTCCTGCATAAGCACTGCTCCAAGTCCTCGACGAGAAGCGTCGCAATAAACTTCATAATCCTTGCGTTGATCTGGCAGAATCAACACTGGTGATGTAACCAATCGTTTCTTCAATTCTTGAAAACTAGCTTCACAATCCTCAGTCCAATTGAACTTGGTGTCCTTCTTCAATAACTCGGTCACGGGCTTAGCAATCTTCGAGAAATTCTCAATGAACCTCCGGTAGTATCCTGCAAGTCCAAGGAAACTCCGGATCTCTCCAACTGACGTGGGTGATTCCCAACTTGTCACTGTGTCAACTTTGGCAGGGTCTACTGCTACTCCTTCTCCAGAAATAACATGTCCGAGGAATCCAACTTCCTTCAGCCAAAATTCACATTTGCCGAACTTGGCATATAACTGATGTTCTCCGAGCTTCTCAAGTACCAATCGCAAATGCTCCTCATGCTCTTCTTCATTCTTGGAAAAGACTAAATATCGTCAATGAACACCACGACGAACTTGTCCAAAAACTCCATAAACACTTTGTTCATCAGGTTCATGAAATAGGCAGGTGCGTTAGTCAGACTAAATGACATAACAGTATACTCATACAACCCATATCTGGTGGTAAAAGCCGTCTTAGGTATATCCTGCTCTCGAATCTTTAACTGATGGTATCCTGATCGTAGATCGATCTTGGAAAATACTTTAGCTCCTTGTAAGCGGTCAAACAAATCATTGATCATCGGCAGTGGGTACTTGTTTTTGATGGTCACTTCATTCAATCCACGATAATCAACAACCATCCTCAACGATCCATCTTTCTTCTCTACTAGAAGTACTGGTGATCCCCAAGGTGACGAACTTGGGCGAATATAGCCTTTATCCAGTAACTCCTTGATCTGCTTCTTAATTTCCTCCAAATCTTTTGCGAGCATCCTGTCCGGTCTCTTAGATATTGGCCCCGTGCCTGGCAAAAGTTCAATCAAGAACTCAATGTCTCTATCCGGTGGCATGCCTGGCAACTCTTCTGGAAATACATCCGGATAATCCTTCACCACTGGTACTTCCTCCTGATAAGGAATTCACTTGAGTCCTCTTCGGCATATGCCGGGATACATACTTGATCCTTTTTCCTTCTAGGGTGGTAAGCAAAATCGACTTGCTGGCACAATCGATGTTTCCTCCATACATCGATAGCCAATCCATTCCCAAAATCACATCCAAACCTTGCGACTCCAAAACTATTAGGTCTGAGGGGAAAACATGCCTACCAATGGCCAATGGCATCTGAAAACATCCTTGGCTTGCCATATACTCTGCTCCTGGCGATGTTACTAACATAGGTGTTCTGAGAACTTTGGTGGGCAACTTAAACTTATCCACAAATCCCCTTGATATGTATGAATGCGATGCACCAGTATCGAAAAGAACGATTGCAGTAAATGACTTAACCAAAAACTTACCTATTACTGCATCAGGCTGTGCTTCAACCTCCTCCACGCTCACGTGGTTCACATGTCCTTTGTTGAACGGGTTCGGCTTCTTCCCAGAGCTTCCATTGCCATTTCCATTCTGGGCTTCAGGACATTCATTGGCATAATGTCCAGTCTTCTGGCACTTAAAGCAAGTGACTTGGCTCAGGTCCCTCTTGGCTGGGGTAGATGGGTTGGTGCGGTTCTGTCCATTGCTTCCTCCATTCCCATTACCATTCTTGGAGCCATTATGGTTGTGCGAACTACCTCCTCCATGGGTATGCTGAAACTGTCCTCCCGGTTTCGGGGCAAAACGTGGTTTCTGTTGAGCTCCAGAATTATACTTCCCTTGTCCATACTTCCTCTTACGGTTTTCAATCTGTTGTTGCTTCCCTTCAATCATGAGATCTCTATCTACCAACTCCTGGTAGTTGTTGAAGGTCGCAACCATCAACTGCATACTCAGTTCATCATTCAGTCCTTCCAAAAACTTCTCCTGCTTGGCTGCATCTGTAGCAACATCATCTGGTGCATAACGTGCTAACTTACTGAAATCCTCCACATACTGTCCTACGGTGCGTCCTCCTTGGCGTAGGTTGCGAAACTCACGCTTCTTCATAGCCATAGCTCCTGCTGAAACATGGGCTGTACGGAAAGCTTGCTGAAACTGGTCCCATGTGACAGTGTCAATAGGGTCTGTGGCTGTGTAATTCTCCCACCATGATGCTGCGAGTCCATCAAGCTGATGTGCGGCAAAACGCACTCTTTCCGCATCTGTGCATCCTGCAGTGGTCAACTCCCTTCCAACTTTGCGGAGCCAATCATCTGCAACAATCGGCTCGGTGCTACTGGAAAACACCGGCGGTTTTAGCCTCAAGAAATGGGCTAAGTGATCAACAGGTGGTGGTGGCGGTGGGTTGTTGTTGTTGTTGTTGTTGCCTTGGTTCTGCACTAACACTTGCATCAGGGCATTCTGTTGCTGAATCAACTGAGTGATCTCTGGTGGGAAGACAAATCCGGTGTCGCGTCTCGGAGGCATCTGATGGGTTAGAAAAGATGAGAATTAAGAATAGAATGAGGTCTAGAGGGAAAACACTACCCATATGCTCATGAGTCAAATACAATCAATATCACTCAATCAATTCAAACAAGGCATACAATCGATCTAACTAGCGTTACAAAGTGCTTGAACTATACTATTAAATGGGGGAAAACTACTACTGATATGGTGGTCTACTAGAAATTCTAATCAGTTGAAGACTCCATGATATCTGCTCCAGCTTCATCAACAAAGTCATCTTCACTTGGTTCCGAGTCGGTGTCGTCGATGATAATGTAGTTATCCGGGCAAGTGCATTCGTCATCTTCTGCTTTTGGCACTGGATTTCCCATGAATACTCCAATCTTCTTCTCCAGGTCGTCATTCTTCCCTACTAGTGCGACGATTTCCTCCAAATAATCCTCGTGTGTAGCTTTGAGTTCTTCCTCCAGCTCCTTGATCTTCGTCAATGCCTTCTTCAGTTCTTCCTTGTCTGAGCACATCTGGTTCTCCTGGCGACGAATGGGTTGGTTTTGCTCCTGGATGAAAGCTGCAATTGATCCATCCTTCTTGGTTCTGATCATCTCCCATTGCTCGTCTCGGCGTCCACAAATCTGATAAATGGTATCCTTAAGCTCCTTATGGTAGACTTCTCCAATGCGTCCCATAGCGATGTGGGCGGCCATGCTCTTCCCTAAACTCCAGGTTGGTGCTTCGAAAACCAATCTTATGGGTTCAGTAACTGGCACAAACGTCCTTCCTGGAATGTGAACTTGAATCTTCCAGCTCTCCTCTTCGGGTAATGTGGCGTTGTAGGTTCCGGTGATGCTTGGTATTCCTATGTTCAAGTACTTAGTGACTTCCTTCAAGTGTCGTCCAAAAGGCGTGTCTTCATCTGGTTGCATGAACTTGCTCCTTGCATCCGCCATTCCTAAAAGAGTAGAAAGTGGAGAGGGGTCAGAAATGAGAAGAGAGAAGTGTTCTAGGGCTTAAGCTTAGTGGTCGTGTCCTACAGTCAACGTGTGCTCTGATACCACCTTTGTAGCGACCAGACCTCAAATGGTCTGTGCTGCTGTGCACCAGTGTCATCCCTGGATCAGTAATGCTGACACGCACAGTACAAATGGAGGATTTATAACAGAGTAGCAATCACACACTTATTACATGGAATATCTCCAAAGAGAATAAGTATGTTAAATATGGCTTAAGGCCATCTAAAAACGATAACAGCGGAAGACTTGGAAGATAAGTGAGTCCATCAACTCCAACGGCATCACTGAGTATAAGACCACGACCTAAGGCACCTTACTCGTCATCTGAAAAGTCTGCAACATGAAACGTTGCAGCCCGAAAACGGGTCAGCACATGGAATATGCTGGCAAAATAACACATAGAGAATAATGGTAATGCTATACTACATGCATATATGGCTGGTGGAAAGCTCTATGGTTACAGTTTTGCGAAAAGCCAATTTTTCCCTACTGCAAAGGAATAAATTTTATTTAACTATCATGGTGGTTGTGAAACATTGAGATGGTTGACAGCATCTCAATCCCAATTAAGTATCATCATTAACCCAACAAAATTAATTAAAGTAACATGGTGATGAGATTCACATGATAATCCAGGTACTAGATACTCAAGTTGTCCATAACCGGGACACGGCTAACCATGATTAGTTTGTACACTCCCACAAGACTCCATCGCCTCCACTTGATTCTCGCACTACATGATGTTTGAGAAACGGATGACCGAGACACAGTCTTTCAGAAATGTTTGCACCTTACGTATGGGTAGACAGTTACACCTACTTTCCCCTACATCTGCTAGTCTACCACTGTAAGAGTTCACACAACTTAATCAACTATGCTAGAGCCCATAATAGCTTGCGGGTGCACACGGAAGTTTCTAGCATGAATAATCTTATGATCCCTTTGAACCTGGGTGGCGGTCCAAAAAGAAAAACAGGCAATCCTGGAATACCCAGGTACCTCAATCCACCCAGATGTGAGTTTTAGTTGCCACCTTAAGTAAACCATTATTAACAATCTCACATCTGTCATGAATATCTCTCAAACCCAATCCACGTCTACGAGCATAGCATGGCAATATAATAGCAACGCAGAAGTAACTCCCAAGGGTTTGATAATAAACAGGGCAATAGGTACTACCTCAACTACTTCCCAAAACCCACAATTTAATTAGATCCTAATCATGCAATGTTTGAGGAATTGATCTAATGCAATAAAAACTGGGTATGGAAGGTATGATCAAAGTGTTACTTGCCTTGCTGATGATCCGCGAAACCTAGCGATTCGAAGTAACAAGCGGCACACTCCGGGTACTCTATCGCAAACAAACAAGCAAACAATAAGTACTCATCTAAGGCATAGGTAAAACTCGAATGAAAGATCCAACCAGAAAGTTCAACTTAAGAACTCCGGTTTGCAAAAAGAATCAACTCGAACGAAGCAACGAAAGTCAAACGGCGAAAGAAACAAGCTTCGTTTACTAATCTGGATCTAGGTCAAATTTTACAGTAGCAAAAACTTGTTTGAGTAGGTTAAACAGAAAGAGAATTTCGAGACGAAACTCTAGGCGCTTGAATCGCCTGATTCCGATAAACGAGCGAAAAGTTAAACGAAAACGAAGATCCGATCAGAAATCGAGATCTGAAATAACCGGGAAAAATCCGACGAAAAAGAAAAACTGACGAACGGTTTAAGAACGGACGTTCGTTAACAGAGAAAATCCGACAAACACGTTCGTTGAAACGAATGGGTCGGTGAACGTTCACTAAATAATAAAACTGAAGAAAATAAACCGATCTAGGGTTTTTTTAAAACGAACGGGTTTTTTTCAGAAAACCGGCAAACGGCATCGGATCGATACCTCGTCGGGACGGGGCTCCGGCGGGGTCCGGCGAGGGGCGGCGAGGGCGGCGGGGTGCGGCGGGGCTTGGGGTGGCGAGGGGGCGGCGAACGGCGGCGGCCTTCGGGCGGTGGGGCTCCGGCTCCGGCGGGCTCGGCGGGTACGGGGTGAAGGGGGGGCGGCGGTATATAAGGAGGGGGGCTGCTTGGAGGAGGGGTAAGGCGGCGGCGACGGCGTGTCCGAGCCGGACAAGGCGGCGGCGGGTGGCGTACGCGCGGAGGAGACGCGGGGATGGGCCGGCCGCTCGGCTGGGCCTCAACCCGGTCGGGCGCGGCGCGCGTTTTTTTTTAAACATTCCGCAGAGAAAAATTCATAGAAAAATAAATAAAAATCCAAAAAAAATAAAACAAATTTTCCCCGTCTAGTTAAAATAATTAGAACAGGGTGAACATTTTTTGACACAAAAATGCAGTTTTGAAAACGTGCAATTTTTTTAATGCAATTAAAATTGCAAAATAAAATCCGGATAAAATCCAATATATGATTTTAATATTTTTCCTCCAATATTTCAATTGTTTTGGAGAAGTCATATTTTCTCCTCTCATTTATTTTTAAATGAAATATTTTTCCGGAGAGAAAATAATTAAAACCAAAATCCTCGTTTTATTATTTGATGAAAATCAAATATGAAAAAAAATCGAGAAAATCCCCAACTCTCTCCGAGGGTCCTTGAGTTGCTTAGGATTTATCGAGGATTTGTCAAAATGCAATAAAATTATGATATGCAATGATGATCTATGTATAACATTTCAAATTGAAAATTTGGGATGTTACATTAACAAGACCACTAGTTTCAAGAAAAGGGCAAAGGGATAGAAAGGGAACTTCAAGAAGAATGACAAGCACGTTGTCACTCCCGTGAAGAAACCCAAAGCTAGACTTATGCCTGTGATACGTCTCCAACGTATCTATAATTTATGAAGTATACATGCCATGTTTACAATAGTTTTATATGATTTTGGTATGATTGATTAGAACTAACCCGGACTAACGCTGTTTTTAGCAGAACTACTGTGGTGTTGTTTTTGTGCAGAAATAAAAGTTCTCGGAATGCGCTGAAAATCAACGGAGAATTTTTCTGGAAAATATGAAAAATACTGGAACAAAAATCTATCGGAGGGGAGTCCCGTGGGCCCCATGAGGGTGGGGGGCGCGTCCACCCCCTGGGCGCGCCCCTGTGCCTCGTGGACTACCCGTGGGGCCCCCTGACTTGTTCTCGATGCCAACCTCTCCTATAAATACCCAAACCTCCAGAAATTAACCTGGATCGGAAGTTCCGCTGCCACAAGCCTCTGTAGCCACGAGAAATCAATCTAGGCCCTCTCTGGCACCCTGCCGGAGGGGGCCATCATCACCAGAGGCCATGGAGGAGGATCCTGGAGGGGCCATCATCGCCATGAAGGCCAAGGACCAGAGGGAGAACCTCTCCCCATCTAGGGGGGAGGCCATGGAGGAGGAAGCACAAGGGGGAGAACCTCTCCTCCTCTCTCTCGGTGGCGCCGGAGTGCCATCGGGAGGGGAATCATCGCTGCGGTGATCGTCTTCATCAACATCACCATCCTCATCTCTTTTACGCGGTCCACTCTCCCGCACCCCGTTGTAATCCCTACTTGAACATGGTGCTTTATGCCACATATTATGATCCAATGATGTGTTGCCATCCTATGATGTTTTGAGTAGATATCCTTTGTCTTTGGGTTGATTGATGATCTAGATTGGTATGAGTTGTATGTTTTATTTTGGTGCTGTCCTATGGTGCCCTCTGTGTCGCGCAAGCGTGAGGGATTCCCGTTATAGGGTGTTGCAATATGTCCATGGTTTACTTATTGTCTGCGTTGCTTGAGTGACAGAAGCATAAACACGGATAAGTGGGTCACGGCGTATGGGATAAAGGGGACTTGATGCTTTAATGCTATGGTTGGGTTTTACCTTAATGATCTTTAGTAGTTGCGGATGCTTGCTAGAGTTTCAATCATAAGTGCATATGATCCAAGACGAGAAAGTATGTTAGCTTATGCCTCTCCCTCATATGAAATTGCAATAGTGATTACCGATCTTGTTAACAATTGCCTAGGACGATTCCGCACACCGATCCATCATTATTCCACACACGCTATTTATAATATTTAGTAATATATTCTAACTTTATGATAACAGCACCTACTTTTATGTTTTAGCTCTCCGATATCATGCAAAGTTATCCTCTTCATACCCACAACGTAGTTTTATTTCTCGTTTCTAGTTGGAAGCAAACGTTTGGTGTACGTAGAGTCGTATCAGTGGCAGATAGGACTTGAGAGAATATTGATCTTACCTTTAGCTCCTTGTGGGTTCGACACTCCATACTTATCACTTCCACCATTGGGAATTGTTACGATGATTCCCTGCACTTGGGGATTATCAAGCTCTTTTCTGGCGCCGTTGCCGGGGAGCAATAGCGTGGGGTTGATATTCTCGTGTGTGCTTGTTTGCTTTCTTCACTAAGTAGATTTTGTTTTTCCTTTTTGTTTCTGTTTAGTTGTGGGTGAAACATACAAAAAAATTAAAAGAATGAAAATACCAAAAAAAATTACTTGCCTCTCATGCCTAAAAAGCATTTCAATAAGAGAAGTGATTGGAAGGTTATGCATTGGAGAAGTGAGGGTCGACCTTGAACACTTGTGTTCATGCTCATGGAAACAATGTAAAAAATTTCATGGAAGCTTCTCTGAAAATAATTATCCCCTTATATATCCATTGTATTATAAAAATAATGTGCCAAGCTTTGGTTTTAGGATGATTAGATTGCTTGTTTACTATGTGCAGAACAAAAACAGAAACTTTGGCTGTAGCGCGTGATTTTACATTTTTTACTGGAAGGTCAAATGGGTATGAAACTTTTTTCACATTACTAATGTACAAAGTTTTCAAATTTTCATATTTATTTCATAATTTTTGGAGTTACAGAAGTTTACTAAACTTCCAGATTACTACAGACTGTCCTGTTTTTGACAGATTCTGTTTTTCGCGTGTTGTTTGCTTATTTTGATGAATCTATGGCTAGTATCGGGGGGTATGAATCATAGAGAAGTTGAAATACAATAGGTTTAACACCAATATAAATAAATAATGAGTTCATTACAGTACCTTAAAGTGGTGGTTTGCTTTCTTATACTAACGGATCTCACAAAGTTTTTGTGTGGATGAAGTGTTCGAAGATCGAGGAGCTATCAATATGAGAAGAATAAAGAGAGGCAAGAGTTCAAGCTTGGGGATGCCCAAGGAACCCCAAGTAAATATTCCAAGGATACTCAAGCATCTAAGCTTGGGGATGCCCCGGTTGGCATCCCGTCTTTCTTCTTCAACAATTATCGGTATACCCCGGTTTTTGTTTTGTTCACATGATTTGTGTCCTTTGTGTTTTTCTTTTTCTTTAATAACCATGCTAGTATGAGATATCCCTTCATCAATTTATAGAATGATTCATGTGCTTCACTTATATCTTTTGAGTATGACCTTATAGAATGCTCTTTGTGCTTCACTTAAATCTTTTGAGTATGGTTTTATAGAATGCTTCGTGTGCTTCACTTATATATTTTGAGCTTGGATATTGGTTAGTCTATATTAATTGTAGAATGCTCCATGAACTTCACTTATATCTTTTGGAGTATGAATAATACTATCATCTAAAGCGAGTTTGGAAGAGTGACAACTTTAGGAATTAGTAATCCCACTGTTCCGAATGAGAAGAATTTTGCTTATGTGGAGAGTAGAAAAATTTCTATGCTTATAGATCATGAAAAGAATGCTTTATGTGATGGTTATATTATTAAATTCATTCATGATGCTACTTAAAGTTATTATGAGGGAGGAATATATGCTTGTAGGAGTTTGATACGTCTCCAACGTATCTACAATTTTTTATTGTTCCATGCTATATTATATTCAGTTTTGGATGTTTAACGGGCTTTATTATACACTTTTATATTATTTTTGGGACTAACCTATTAACCGGAGGCCCAGCCCAAATTGCTGTTTTTTTTGCCTATTTCAGTGTTTCGCAGAAAAAGAATATCAAACGGAGTCCAAACGGAATGAAACCTTCGGGAACGTGATTTTCGGAACGAACGTGATCCAGAGGACTTGGAGTCTACGCAAAGTAATCAACGAGGAGAGCACGAGGCAGGGGGGCGCGCCTACCCCCAGGTGCACCCTCCACCCTCGTGGGGCCCACGTTGCTCCACCGACGTACTTCTTCCTCCTATATATACCTACGTACCCCCAAACTATCAGATACGGAGCCAAAAACCTATTTCCACCGCCGCAACCTTCTGTACCCGTGAGATCCCATCTTGGGGCCTTTTCCGGCGCTCCGCCGGAGGGGGCATTGATCACGGAGGGCTTCTACATCAACACCATAGCCTCTCCGATGATGTGTGAGTAGTTTACCTCAGACCTTCGGGTCCATAGTTATTAGCTAGATGGCTTCTTCTCTCTCTTTGGATCTCAATACAAAGTTCTCCTCGATCTTCTTGGAGATCTATTCGATGTAATCTTCTTTTGTGGTGTGTTTGTCGAGATCCGATGAATTGTCGGTTTATGATCAAGTTTATCTATGAACAATATTTGAATCTCCTCTGAATTCTTTTATGTATGATTGGTTATCTTTGCAAGTCTCTTCGAATTATCAGTTTGGTTTGGCCTACTAGATTGATCTTTCTTGCAATGGGAGAAGTGCTTAGCTTTGGGTCCAATCTTGCGGTGTCCTTTCCCAGTGACAGCAGGGGAAGCAAGGCACGTATTGTATTGTTGCCATCGAGGATAAAAAGATGGGGTTTATATCATATTGCATGAGTTTATCCCTCTACATCATGTCATCTTACTTAAAGCATTACTCTGTTCTTATGAACTTAATACTCTAGATGCATGCTGGATAGCGGTCGATGTGTGGAGTAATAGTAGTAGATGCAGAATCGTTTCGGTCTACTTGTCGCGAACGTGATGCCTATATACATGATCATACCTAGATATTCTCATAACTATGCTCAATTCTATCAATTGCTCGACAGTAATTTGTTCACCCACCGTAATACTTATGCTATCTTGAGAGAAGCCACTAGTGAAACCTATGGCCCCCGGGTCTATTTGCCATCATATTAATCTTCCAACACTTAGTTATTTCTATTGCCTTTTATTTTACTTTGCATCTTTATTTCTCTTTATCATAAAAATACCAAAAATATTATCTTATCATTATCTATCAAATGTCACTCTCGTAAGTGACCGTTGAGGGATTGACAACCCCTTTATCGCGTTGGTTGCGAGGTTCTTATTTGTTTGTGAAGGTGTGAGGGACTCGTGCGTGATCTCCTACTGGATTGATACCTTGGTTCTCAAAAACTGAGGGAAATACTTACACTACTTTACTGCATCACCCTTTCCTCTTCAAGGGAAAACCAACGCAGTGCTCAAGAGGTAGCAAGAAGGATTTCTGGCGCCGTTGCCGGGGAGATTCGCGCCAAGTCAAGTCAAGTCAAGACATACCAAGTACCCATCACAAACTCTTATCCCTCGCATTACATTATTTGCCATTTGCCTCTCGTTTTCCTCTCCCTCACTTCACCCTTGCCGTTTTATTCGCCCTCTCTTTTCCACTCGCCTTCCTTTTGCCATGTCAGAATCAAAAAGGGTTGGGGTTTCTCTCCCGAGTTTTAGCACTTCAGACAATCCTGCTATTTTATCTAAACTCATAAATAGAGATACTATGGAAAAACCTGCCAGAGTTATCAATGAGAATCTTAATAATTTTGATGAAGATGATTTCGGAATTTTTCGTTATTTACTCGATGAATCTTTAAAAGATGCTTGGGATAGACTATTAAGGATTCGGGCTAGCTATGTACCCCAATACCAAATTGAAATTACTTAAAGAGTTTTTATGTTGCCCTTCCTTCTTCGTTTAAGCATGTCTTAGATTCTATATTTGAAGAAGGTGTTCTTGAAGGGGATGCCGTAGATACTTATGAAAAGATGAAGACTATATTTGGGCACCCCATGAATGAGAAAGTTGAATCTACATCTCTTTTGCTCTCCTACCAAAATGAATCTATCAAAGAGATGAAGGCTAGCTTAGATGCAAATTTCCGTAACGTGCTTAATCTTTCTTCTACCATTAATAGCCACGTGCTTTATCAAGATAGAAAGATTAGTTCCATAGATAATAAGTTTGCTCTTTTCTTCCCTAAAACCAAAGATGGCAATACCTAGATCTATCCTTGCTTTTATGTCTAGCTAGGGGCGTTAAACGATAGCGCTTGTTGGGAGGCAACCCAATTTTATTTTAGTTTTTTTTGCTTTTTGCTTCTGTTTAGGAATAAATATTTGATCTAGCCTCTGGTTAGATTTGTTTTTATGTTTTAATTAGTGTTTGTGCCAAGTTAAACCTATAGGGTCTTCTTGGATGATAGTTATTTGATCTTGCTGAAAATTCCAGAAACTTAATATTCACAAAAACAATTGTTAAAAATCACCAGAACGTGATAAAATACAGATTCAAATTTCAGCAGATCATTAAACAAATTGTCTAGGTCTTCCTATTTTGGTAGATTTTTCTGAGTTCCAGAAGTTTGCGTTAGTTACAGATTACTACAGACTGTTCTGTTTTTGACAGATTCTGTTTTTCGTGTGTTGTTTGCTTATTTTGATGAATCTATGGCTAGTAAAATAGTTTATAAACCATAGAGAAGTTGGAATACAGTAGGTTTAACACCCATATAAATAAAGAATGAGTTCATTACAGTACCTTGAAGTTGTGTTTTCTTTTCTTTCGCTAACGGAGCTCACGAGATTTTCTGTTAAGTTTTGTGTTTTGAAGTTTCAAGTTTTGGGTAAAAGATTTGATGGATTATGGAACAAGGAGTGGCAAGAGACTAAGCTTGGGGATGCCCATGGCACCCCAAGATAATTTAAGGACACCAAAAGGCCAAAGCTTGGGGATGCCCCGGATGGCATCCCCTCTTTCGTCTTCGTCCATCAGTAACTTTACTTGGAGCTATATTTTTATTCACCACATGATATGTGTTTTGCTTGGAGCGTCTTGTATGATTTGAGTCTTTGCTTTTTAGTTTACCACAATCATCCTTGCTGTACACACCTTTTGAGAGAGACACACATGATTCGGAATTTATTAGAATACTCTATGTGCTTCACTTATATCTTTTGAGATATATAGTTTTGCTCTCGTGCTTCACTTATATCTTTTAGAGCACGGTGGTGGATTTGTTTTATAGAAACTATTGTTCTCTCATGCTTCACTTATATTATTTTGAGAGTCCTACAAAACAACATGGTAATTTGCTTAAATTGAGAAATTAGTCCTAAAGTAATAGGCATCCAAGATTAGTAAAAATTATCTTATGAGTGTGTTGAATACTATGAGAAGTTTGATGCTTGATAATTGTTTTGAGATATGAAGATGGTGATATTAGAGTCATGCTAGTTGAGTAGTTGTGGATTTGAGGAATACTTATGTTAAAGTTTGTGATTCCCGTAGCATGCACGTATGGTGAACCGTTATGTGATGAAGTCGGAGCATGATTTATTTATTGATTGTCTTCCTTATGAGTGGCGGTCGGGGACGAGCGATGGTCTTTTCCTACCAATCTATCCCCTAGGAGCATGCGCGTAATACTTTGCTTTGATAACTTGTAGATTTTTGCAATAAGTATATGAGTTCTTATGACTAATGTTGAGTCCATGGACTATACGCACTCTCTTCCTTCCACCATTGCTAGCCTCTCTAATACTGCGCACTTTTCGTCGGTATCATACACCCACCATATACCTTCCTCGAAACAGCCACCATACCTACCTATTATGGCATTTCCATAGCCATTCCGAGATATATTGCCATGCAACTTACCACCGTTCCGTTTACTATGACACACTCCATCATTGTCATATTGCTTCGCATGATCATGTAGTTGATCGTATTTGTGGCAAAGCCACCGTTAATAATTCTTTCATACATGTCACTCTTGATTCATTGCATATCCCGGTACACCGCCGGAGGCATTCACATAGAGTCATATTTTGTTCTAAGTATTGAGTTGTAATTCTTGAGTTGTAAGTAAATAAAAGTGTGATGATCATCATTATTAGAGCATTGTCCCAAGTGAGGAAAGGATGATGGAGACTATGGTTCCCCCACAAGTCGGGATGAGACTCCAGACGAAAAATAAAAAAAGAGAAAAAACAGGCCATAAAAAAGAGAGAAAAGGCCCAAATAAAAAAATGAGAGAAAAAGAGAGAAGGGACAATGTTACTATCCTTTTACCACACTTGTGCTTCAAAGTAGCACCATGATCTTCATGATAGAGAGTCTCCTATGATATCACTTTCATATACTAGTGGGAATTTTCATTATAGAATTGGCTTGTATATTCCAATGATGAGCTTCTTCAAAATGCCCTAGTTCTTCGTGAGCAAGCGAGTTGGATGCACACCCACTTAGTTTCTTTTGTTGAGCTTTCATATACTTATAGCTCTAGTGCATCCGTTGCATGGCAATCCCTACTCACTCACATTGATATCTATTAATGGCCATCTCCATAGCCCGTTGATACGCCTAGTTGATGTGAGACTATCTTCTCCCTTTTTTGTCTTCTCCACAACCACCATTCTATTCCACATATAGTGCTATATCCATGGCTCACGCTCATGTATTGCGTGAAGATTGAAAAAGTTTGAGAACACCAAAAGTATGAAACAATTGCTTGGCTTGTCATCGGGGTTGTGCATGATTTAAATACTTTGTGTGGTGAAGATAGAGCATAGCCAGACTATATGATTTTGTAGGGATAACTTTCTTTGGCCATGTTATTTTGAGAAGACATAATTGCTTAGTTAGTATGCTTGAAGTATTATTATTTTTATGTCAATATTAAACTTTTGTCTTGAATCATTCAGATCTGAACATTCATACCACAATTAAGAGAATTACATTGAAAATTATGCTAAGTAGCATTCCACATCAAAAATTCTGTTTTTATCATTTACCTACTCGAGGACGAGCAGGAATTAAGCTTGGGGATGCTTGATACGTCTCCAACGTATCTATAATTTTTTATTGTTCCATGCTATATTATATTCTGCTTTGGATGTTTAACAGGCTTTATTATACACTTTTATATTATTTTTGGGACTAACCTATTAACCGGAGGCCCGGCCCAAATTGCTGTTTTTTTGCCTATTTCGGTGTTTCGTAGAAAAAGAATATCAAACGGAGTCCAAAGGGAATGAAACCTTCGGGAACGTGATTTTCGGAACGAACGTGATCCAGAGAACTTGGAGTCTACGCAAAGTAATCAACGAGGAGAGCACGAGGCAGGGGGCGCGCCTACCCGCCCCCCCCCCAGGCGCGCCCTCCACCCTCGTGGGGCCCACGTTGCTCCACCGACGTACTTCTTCCTCCTATATATACCTACGTACCCCCAAACTATCAGATACGGAGCCAAAAACCTATTTCCACCGCCGCAACCTTCTGTACTCGTGAGATCCCATCTTGGGGCCTTTTCCGGCGCTCCGCCGGAGGGGGCATTGATCACGGAGGGCTTCTACATCAACACCATAGCCTCTCCGATGATGTGTGAGTAGTTTACCTCAGACCTTCGGGTCCATAGTTATTAGCTAGATGGCTTCTTCTCTCTCTTTGGATCTCAATACAAAGTTCTCCTCGATCTTCTTGGAGATCTATGCGATGTAATCTTCTTTTGCGGTGTGTTTGTCGAGATCCGATGAATTGTCGGTTTATGATCAAGTTTATCTATGAACAATATTTGAATCTCCTCTGAATTCTTTTATGTATGATTGGTTATCTTTGCAAGTCTCTTCGAATTATCAGTTTGGTTTGGCCTACTAGATTGATCTTTCTTGCAATGGGAGAAGTGCTTAGCTTTGGGTCCAATCTTGCGGTGTCCTTTCCCAGTGACAGCAGGGGCAGCAAGGCACGTATTGTATTGTTGCCATCGAGGATAAAAAGATGGGGTTTATATCATATTGCATGAGTTTATCCCTCTACATCATGTCATCTTACTTAAAGCATTACTCTGTTCTTATGAACTTAATACTCTAGATGCATGCTGGATAGCGGTCGATGTGTGGAGTAATAGTAGTAGATGCAGAATCGTTTCGGTCTACTTGTCACGAACGTGATGCCTATATACATGATCATACCTAGATATTCTCATAACTATGCTCAATTCTATCAATTGCTCGACAGTAATTTGTTCACCCACCGTAATACTTATGCTATCTTGAGAGAAGCCACTAGTGAAACCTATGGCCCCCGGGTCTATTTGCCATCATATTAATCTTCCAACACTTAGTTATTTCTATTGCCTTTTATTTTACTTTGCATCTTTATTTCTCTTTATCATAAAAATACCAAAAATATTATCTTATCATATCTATCAGATGTCACTCTCGTAAGTGACCGTTGAGGGATTGACAACCCCTTTATCGCGTTGGTTGCGAGGTTCTTATTTGTTTGTGTAGGTGTGAGGGACTCGTGCGTGATCTCCTACTGGATTGATACCTTGGTTCTCAAAAACTGAGGGAAATACTTACGCTACTTTACTGCATCACCCTTTCCTCTTCAAGGGAAAACCAACGCAGTGCTCAAGAGGTAGCAGAGTTGCAATAATATCAAGTTTCCTCTCTATGTGCTTAAAGTTTTGAAGTTATACTTGTTTTGCCTTCCTATGCTAGTTGATTCTTGTTCCTATAAATTATGTGCTCACAAAATCCCTAGGCATAGGAAGTGGGTTAGATTTAAATGTGCTAGTCATATTCTTCATGATGCACTTTATGTTTCAATCCTTATCTTTTATGTGAGCATCATTGAAATCATCATGCCTAGCTAAAAGGCATTAAAGAAAAGCGCTTGAGAGACAACTCAATATTTACACTTACTGTTTTTGTGTGTTTACATGATTAAGCTACTGTAGTAATCATGTTTTATAGATTTTGTTTCAATAAAGTGCCAAGTAAGACCTTTGGGAAGACTTGGGTGAAAGTTAATGTGATTTTGCTGTAAAAAACAGAAACTTTGCGCTCACGAGATTAGCTGCGTTTTTTTTACAGAAGAGTGCTTTTGAGTTGATTCTTTTTGCAGAAGATTAATAGACAAATTCCTCACGTCCACCAATTTATTTCATATTTTTTTGGAGTAGCAGAAGTATGGTTGCTGTTCATATCATTACAGACTGTTCTGTTTCTGACAGATTTTGTTTTCATTGCATAGTTTGCTTGTTTTCTACTTTCTATGGCTTATATTTCTCAATATAAATTGTAGAAATGATATGGTACAGTAGGCATTGAGTGAGAACAATTATGAACCTTGTCTTTGACAGTACCAAAGTGAATGGTTTTTACTTTTTATCATACTAACCTATCTCACGAAGTTCCGTTAAGTTTTGTGTGATTGAAGTTTTCAAGCTTTGGGTGAGATATTGATATGAGGAGAATAAGGAGCGGAAAGACCCTAAGCTTGGGGATGCCCAAGGCACCCCAAGGTAATATTCAAGGAAGACTCAAGCGCCTAAGGTTGGGGATGCCCCGGAAGGCATCCCCTCTTTCGTCTTCAAAACTATCGGTATACCTTACTCGAAGCTATATTTTTATTCGTCACATGATATGTGTTTTGCTTGGAGCGTATTTTCAATTTTACTTGTTGTTTGAATAAAATCATTGGATCTGAAATCTTGAATGAAGAAGAATCCTCCCATGGCTAGTTAATTATTTGACTACTCAGTGTTCTTCACTTATATCTTTGGAGTAGTTTGTCATTTACTCACGTGCTTCACGTATATCCTATGAGTAAATAGTTGAATGAATTGAATATCATAAATCTGAATTTATATATGTTTCGTATGCTTATAACATGGGGAGTAATGACTTCACACATAATAAGTATAGGTAGTAAACTTACTGAAAGTTAGCAAACGTAGAATTGGTCACTTGAACAATTCATGAAAGAATATTGAAGGAAGAGAGATTTCACATATAAATATACTATCTTGGATATCTTTTGTAATTGTGAGCATCATTAAAATATGACATGCTAAAAAGTTGATGTTGGACAAGGAAGACAACTTAATGGGTTATGTTTTCCTATATCTGAAACGTTATATTGTCTTGGATCATCCAACATGTTGAGCTTACCTTTCCCTCTCATGCTAGCCAAATTCTTTGCACCAAGTAGAAATACTACTTGTGCTTCCAAACATCCCTTAAAACGAGTTTTGCCATGAGAGTCCACCATACCTACCTATGGATTGAGTAAGATCCTTCAAGTAAGTTGTCATCGGTACATGCAATAAAAATTGCTCTCTAAATATGTATGATCTATTAGTGTGGAGAAAATAAGCTTTATACGATCTTGTGATATGGAAGCAATAAAAGCGACGGACTGCATAATAAAGGTCCCTATCACAAGTGGCAATATAAAGTAACGTTCTTTTGCATTAAGATTTTGTGCATCCAACCTTAAAATCGCATGACAACCTTTGCTTCCCTCTGCGAAGGGCCTATCTTTATTTTTATCTTCTACCTTATGCAAGAGTCATGGTGATCTTCACCTTTCCTTTTTACATTTTATCCTTTGGCAAGCACATTGTGTTGGAAAGATCCTGATATATATATCCAATTGGATGTAAGTTATCATGAACTATTATTGTTGACATTACCCTTGAGGTAAAAGGTTGGGAGGCGAATCTATAAGCCCCTATCTTTCTCTGTGTCCGATTAAAACTTTGAACCCATAAATATCACGTGAGTGTTAGCAATTGTGAAAGATTAAATGATAGTTGAGTATGTGGAGTTTGCTAAATCAAAGCTCTGACATAGACCCTTCCTGAAAATAAGATGAATTGCAATTGTTTGATGACTGAGGATATAGTTTGTTAGTTTCAAGAAAGTTTATGATCTATACTTTAACATGTGAATAGCTTGTTACTTGATTATGAAAAGTTTTATGAGATGAGCTACTGTTATGACATATAATGATGCTAGAAAAGGTGATTGAAATTATCATTGATCAAACTTGTGCACTTGCTAGCATTCACACTTCATAAATTATTTCTTTTATCATTTACCTACTCGAGGACGAGCAGGAATTAAGCTTGGGAATGCTGATACATCTCCAACGTATCTATAATTTATGAAGTATTCATGCCATGTTTACAATAGTTTTATATGATTTTGGTATGATTTGATTAGAACTAACCCGGACTGACGCTGTTTTTAGCAGAACTACCGTGCTGTTGTTTTTGTGCAGAAATAAAAGTTCTCAGAATGCCTGAAAATCAACGGAGAATTTTTCTGGAAAATATGAAAAATACTGGAACAAAAATCTACCGGAGGGGAGTCCCGTGGGCCCCCGAGGGTGGGGGGCGCGCCCACCCCCCTGGGCGCGCCCCTGTGCCTCGTGGACTACCCGTGGGGCCCCCTGACTTGTTCTCGACGCCAACCTCTCCTATAAATACCCAAACCTCTAGAAATTAACCTGGATCGGAAGTTCCGCCGCCGCAAGCCTCCGTAGCCACGAGAAATCAATCTAGGCCCTCTCTGGAACCCTGCCAGAGGGGGCCATCATCACCGGAGGCCATGGAGGAGGATCCCGGAGGGGCCATCATCGCCATGAAGGCCAAGGACCAGAGGGAGAACCTCTCCCCATCTAGGGGGGAGGCCATGGAGGAGGAAGCACAAGGGGGAGAACCTCTCCTCCTCTCTCTCGGTGGCGCCGGAGTGCCATCATCGCCGCAGTGATCGTCTTCATCAACATCACCATCATCATCAACATCCTCATCTCTTTTACGCGGTCCACTCTCCCGCACCCCGCTGTAATCCCTACTTGAACACGGTGCTTTATGCCACATATTATGATCCAATGATGTGTTGCCATCCTATGATGTTTTGAGTAGATATCCTTTGTCTTTGGGTTGATTGATGATCTAGATTGGTATTTGTTGTATGTTTTATTTTGGTGTTGTCCTATGGTGCCCTCCGTGTCGCGCAAGCGTGAGGGATTCCCCTGTAGGGTGTTGCAATATGTCCATGGTTTACTTATTGTCTTCGTTGCTTGAGTGATAGAAGCATAAACACAGATAAGTGGGTCACGGCGTATGGGATAAAGGGGACTTGATGCTTTAATGCTATGGTTGGGTTTTACCTTAATGATCTTTAGTAGTTGCGGATGCTTGCTAGAGTTCCAATCATAAGTGCATATGATCCAAGACGAGAAAGTATGTTAGCTTATGCCTCTCCCTCATATGAAATTGCAATAGTGATTACCGATCTTGTTAACAATTGCCTAGGACAATTCCGCACACCGATCCATCATTATTCCACACACGCTATTTATAATATTTAGTAATATATTCTAACTTTATGATAACAGCACCTACTTTTATGTTTTAGCTCTCCGATATCATGCAAAGTTATCCTCTTCATACCCACAACGTAGTTTTATTTCTCGTTTCTAGTTGGAAGCAAACGTTTGGTGTACATAGAGTCGTATCAGTGGCAGATAGGACTTGAGAGAATATTGATCTTACCTTTAGCTCCTTGTGGGTTCGACACTCCATACTTATCACTTCCACCATTGGGAATTGCTACAATGATTCCCTGCACTTGGGGATTATCAGCCTGAAACTGAGTGCTTCTACTGCAAAGGAAATGGTCACTGGAAGTGGAACTGCCCTAGATACTTGGCGGATAAGAAGGATGGCAAAGTGAACAAAGGTATATTTGATATACATGTTATTGATGTGTATTTTACTAGTGTTTATAGCAACCTCTCGGTATTTGATACTGGTTCAGTTGCTAAGAGTAGTAACTCGAAACGGGAGTTGCAGAATGAATAGAAACTAGTTAAGGATGAAGTGACGATGTGTGTTGGAAGTGGTTCCAAGATTGATATGATCATCATCACACACTCCCTATACTTTCAGAATTAGTGTTGAACCTAAAATAAATGTTATTTGGTGTTTGCGTTGAGCATAAATATGATTGGATCATGTTTATTGCAATACGGTTATTCATTTAAGTCAAAGAATAATTGTTGTTCTATTTACATGAATAAAACCTTCTATGGTCATACACTCAATATAAATGGTTTATTGAATCTCGATCGTATTGATACACATATTCATAATATTGAAGCCAAAAGATGCTAAGTTAATAATGATAGTGCAACTTATTTGTGGCACTGTCGTTTAGGTCATATTGGTGTAAAGCGCATGAAGAAACTCCATGCTGATGGGCTTTTGGAATCACTTGGTACTTGCGAACCATGCCTCATGGGCAAGATGACTAAAAGTCCGTTCTCCGGAACAATGGAGCGAGCAATAGATTTGTTGGAAATCATACATACTGATGTATGTGGTCCGATGAATGTTGAGGCTCGCGACAAGTATCGTTATTTTCTGACCTTCACAGATGATTTGAGTAGATATGGGTATATCTTCCTGATGAAACATAAGTCTGAAACATTTGAAAAGTTCAAAGAATTTTAGAGTGAAGTGGAAAATCATCATAACAAGAAAATAAAGTTTCTACGATCTGATCGTGGAGGAGAATATTTGAGTTACGAGTTTGGTCTTTATTTGAAACAATGCAGAATAGTTTCACAACTCACGCCACCCGGAACACCACAACGTAATAGTGTGTCCGAACGTCGTAATCGTACTTTACTAGATATGGTGCGATCTATGATGTCTCTTATTGATTTACCGCTATCGTTTTGGGGTTATGCTTTAGAGACGGCTGCATTCACGTTAAATAGGGCACCATCTAAATCCATTGTGAACTATGGTTTGGCAAGAAACCAAAGTTGTCGTTTCTTAAAGTTTGGGGCTGCGATGCTTATGTGAAAAAACTTCAACCTGATAAGCTCAAACCCAAATCAGAGAAATGTGTCTTCATAGGATACCCAAAGGAGACTGCTGGGTACACCTTCTATCACAGATCCGAAGGCAAGACATTCGTGGCTAAGAATGGATCATTTCTAGAGAAGGAGTTTCTCTCGAAAGAAGTTAGTGGGAGGAAAGTAGAACTTGATGAGGTAATTGTACCTGCTCCCTTATTGGAAAGTAGTTCATCACAGAAATCTGTTCCTGTGACTCCTACACCAATTAGTGAGGAAGCTAATGATGATGATCATGTAACTCTAGATCAAGTTACTACTGAACCTCGTAGGTCAACCAGAGTAAGATCCGCACCAGAGTGGTATGGTAATCCTGTTCTGGAGGTCATGTTACGTGACCATGACGAACCTACGAACTATGAGGAAGCGATGATGAGCCCAGATTCCACGAAATGGCTTGAGGCCATGAAATCTGAGATGGGATCCATGTATGAGAACAAAGTATGGACTTTGGTTGACTTGCCCGATGATCGGCAAGCCATAAAAAATAAATGGATCTTCAAGAGGAAGACGGACGCTGATAGTAGTGTTACTATCTACAAAGCTAGACTTGTCGAAAAAGGTTTTTGACAAAGTTCTAGGTGTTGACTACGATGAGATTTTCTCACTCGTAGCGATGCTTAAGTCTGTCCGAATCATGTTAGCAAATTGCCACATTTTATGAAATCTGGCAAATGGATGTCAAAACTACATTCCTTAATGGATTTCTTAAAGAAGAGTTGTATATGATGCAACCAGAAGGTTTTGTCGATCCTAAAGGTGCTAACAAAATGTGCAAGCTCCAGCGATCCATCCATGGACTGGTGCAAAGCATCTCAAAGTTGGAATATACGCTTTGATGAGTTGATCAAAGCATATAGTTTTATACAGACTTGCGATGAAGCTTGTATTTACAAGAAAGTGAGTGGGAGCACTACAACCTTTCTGATAAGTATATGTGAATGACATATTGTTGATCGGATATGATGTAGAATTTTCTGGAAAGCATAAAAGGAGTGTTTGAAAGGAATTTTTCAAAGAAAGACCTCGATCAAGCTGCTTACATATTGAGCATTAAGATCTATAGAGATATATCAAGACACTTGATAAGTTTTTTCAATGAGTACATACCTTGAATTTTTTTGAAGTAGTTCAAAATGGAACAGTCAAAGAAGGAGTTCTTGCCTGTATTGCAAGGTGTGAAATTGAGTAAGACTCAAAGCCCGACCACGGCAGAAGATAGAAAGAAAATGAAAGTCATTCCCTATGCCTCAGCCATAGGTTCTATAAAGTATGTCATGATGTGTACCAGATCTATTGTATAACCTACACTGATTTTGGCAAGGGAGTACAATAGTGATCTAGGAGTAGATCACTGGACAGCGGTCAAAATTATCCTTAGTGGAATAAGAATATGTTTCTTGATTATGGAGGTGACAAAAGGTTCGTCGTAAAGGGTTACGTTGATGCAAGTTTTGACACAACTCCAGATGACTCTAAGTCTCAATCTGGATACATATTGAAAGTGGGAGCAATTAGCTAGAGTAGCTCCGTGCAGAGCATTGTTGACATAGAAATTTGCAAAATACATACGGATCTGAATATGGCAGACCCGTTGACTAAACTTTTCTCACAAGCAAAACATGATCACACCTTAGTACTCTTTGGGTGTTAATCACATGGCGATGTGAACTAAGATTACTGACTCTAGTAAACCCTTTGAGTGTTGGTCACATGGCGACGTGAACTATGGGTGTTAATCACATGGTGATGTGAACTATTGTTGTTAAATCACATGGCGATGTGAACTAGATTATTGACTCTAGTGCAAGTGGGAGACTGAAGGAAATATGCCCTAGAGGCAATAATAAAATTATTATTTATTTCCTTATTTCATGATAAATGTTTATTTTTCATGCTAGAATTGTATTAACCGGAAACTTAGTACATGTGTGAATACATAGACAAAACAAAGTGTCCCTAGTATGCCTCTACTTGACTAGCTCGTTTATCAAAGATGGTTATGTTTCCTAATCATAGACATGTGTTGCCATTTGATGAACGGGATCACATCATTAGGAGAATGATGTGATGGACAAGACCCATTCGTTAGCTTAGCATTATGATCGTTACAGTTTCATTGCTACTGCTTTCTTCATGACTTATACATATTCCTCAGACTATGAGATTATGCAACTCTCGAATACCGGAGGAACACCTTGTGTGCTATCAAACGTCACAACGTAACTGGGTGATTATAAAGATGCTCTACAGGTGTCTCTGATGGTGTTTGTTAAGTTGGCATAGATCGAGATTAGGATTTGTCACTCCGTGTATCGGAGAGGTATCTCTGGGCCCTCTCGGTAATGCACATCACTATAAGCCTTGCAAGCATTGTGACTAATGAGTTAGTTGCGGGATGATGCATTACGGAACGAGTAAAGAGACTTGCCGGTAACGAGATTGAACTAGGTATGAGGATACCGACGATCGAATCTCGGGCAAGTAACATACCGATGATAAAGGGAACAACGTATGTTGTTATGCGGTTTGACCGATAAAGATCTTCGTAGAATATGTAGTAACCAATATGAGCATCCAGGTTCCGCTATTGGTTATTGACCGGAGATGAGTCTCGGTCATGTCTACATAGTTCTCGAACCCGTAGGGTCCGCACGCTTAACGTTCTGTGACAATTTGTATTATGAGTTATGTGATTTGATCACCGAAGTTTGTTCGGAGATCCGGATGAGATTGAGGACATGACGAGGAGTCTCGAAATGGTCGAGACGTAAAGATCGATATATTGGAAGGCTATATTCGGACATCGGAAAGGTTCCGAGTGATTCGGGTATTTTTCGGAGTACCGGAGAGTTGCGGGAATTCGTATTGGGCCTTAATGGGCCATACGGGAAAGGAGAGAAAGGCCTCATGGGTGGCCGCGCCCCTTCCCCATGGACTGGTCCGAATTGGACTAGGGAAAGGGGACGCTCCCTTCCTTCCTTCTCCTTCTCCCTTCCCTTTTGCCTATTCCATGTGGGAGATGGAATCCTACTAGGACTCCACACTTTGGGCGCGCCCTATGAGGGCCGGCCTCCTCCTCCCTCCATCCTTTATATACGTGGCCAGAGGGCACCCCATAGACACACAAGTTGATCATTGATCTCTTAGCCGTGTGCGGTGCCCCCCTCCACCATAATCCACCTCGGTCATATCGTCGTAGTGCTTAGGCGACCCTACGTCGGTAGCTTCATCATCACCGCCATCACGCCGTCGTGCTAACGAAGCTCTCCCTCGACACTCTGCTGGATCGTGAGTTCGTGGGACGTCACCGAGCCGAACGTGTGCAGATCGCGGAGGTGCCGTACTTTTGGTACTAGGATCGGTCGATCGTGAAGACATACGACTACATCAACAACGTTGTCATAAGGCTTCCGCTTTCGGTCTACGAGGGTACGTGGACAACACTCTCCCCTCTCGTTGCTATGCATCACCATGATCTTGCGTGTGCGTAGGAATTTTTTTTAAATTACTACGTTCCCCAACACGTGTGGCCGGAGTAGGTTTCTCAGCACACGCGCATGTTTAATGGAGGTAGGCAGGCAGTCTTTAGCCGTTTGAATGTGGCGAGGAGGCATGCTCAGTCAGACGTGCAGCGGGCGGCGCTTTCTCGGCCGACGCCCTACTTCAATGTCGGTTGTGAGAGGTCGCGTCCGCTCTAGGGTCGGCGGCAATGTGAGCAGTTGGCGTCGGGCTGGAAAGCATGCGGGCGAAGGAGGAGAATTTTTGGTGGGCCACGTTTGCCAGACGCGGACATGTTGACGGTCCAGACGCCCATAACCCCGCTCCCCAATTTTGTCTCCGGTTTGCGGGAAAAGCACGTCCGGCATCCTGTAGACGAATACGTATTCGTGTTGGATGACAAAACACGTCCCAACCATGCCGTCGAGACGATTACGGGCAATTTGAGTGTCGGCGTCCGGACCATCATGCGGACCAATACATATTCACGTTGGATTACAAAACACGTTTCAACCACGCGGTGCAGTGCAGATGATTACGGGCAATTTGAGTGTCGGCGTCGGAGATGCACTAACTACAAGGTAGTCTATCTAGAAACTGACAATAGGAAAAATGATTTAATGACATATATATTTGTTGGTGTGACGTGCGCTTTGTTGTATGGTCGTGCAACGTGTGACTCTCGCGTCCAGTCTTGTAAACACAAAGACCCTTTAACCCAACAAAGGTCCAACCGTAAAGAAGAAGAAGAATATGCAACAACGAAGATCGAGTTATCTTAGAATATTGGCAAGGTCTCCAATTGAACTTATTTTTTGACATCGTCCTCCGGTTGAACCGGTCTAGTAGTAAAGATGATTCAACAGTCGAACGAGTCCAACAGCGTGATGAGCCTGCACCTGAAACGGGTCGCATAAAGCAAGCGGGTGAAAAGGAAAAGATAATAGGAAAAGAACGCCGTGTGAAGCATGTGACGTGCAACCTCCCTCGCAACAGAGGGAAAAAGAAAGGAAAAGAAGGCTCGGCTCCTTCCGTTAGCTTTCCTTGACGCCACACGTCACTCACGAGACGGCGACCGAGGCGTAGCGAGGCGAGCCGCCCACCAACCGGGTCAAAAAAACACCACAGGCGCGCCGGGGCCGATCAGATCCCGCACACGCGACGCGAGGGCTCGCGGCTAGCCCACACCGGCGCCCCGCGCCTAGATCCCGATCCGCCCAAATTCCATTCCCGATACCTCGCCCTCGCCTCCGCCTCCGCCATGGCGGACTGCCGCAGCCTCATCGAGTTCCTCCGCGCCTTCGAGCACCGCCGCCGCGCCTCCGCGGCGGCCGGCGGCTCCCCCTCGCCGTGCGCCCGCCCCCGCCGCGCGGCCTCTTCCTCGTCCTCATCGCCGTCGTCGCGGGGAAAGCTATTCACCTCGCTCTGCGACAACCCGCCCCCGACCGCCGCCCTGGACGCGCTCGCCCTCCTGGCCGTGCTCGGCGCGCTGGCCTTCCTGGCCGCGCCCTACGCCAGGCTGCTGGCCCGCGAGGCTGCGGACCTGGTGCGGCAGTACCCGGAGGAGCCCTACTCGTACGTGGCCTTCGCGGCCGGCGCCGGCGCCGCGGTCGCCGCCGTGGCGGGGCTGCTCGCGTGGGAGGCGGCGGGCCACCACGCGCGCAAGTGCGGCCGGCCCCGCTGCCGCGGCCTGCGCAAGGCCGTCGAGTTCGACATCCAGCTCGAGACGGAGGAGTGCGTGCGCGGGAGCGGCAGGCTGCTGCCGCCCGGCGGCCACGCCAAGACACTCCTCGCGGCCGGCGGCTCCGCCGCGCGCCTCGTCGAGCTCGGCGAGGAGCACCGGGAGCTCGAGGCGGAGCTCAGGAAGATGGCGCCCCCCAACGGCCGCTCCGTGCTCATCTTCCGCTCCCCCTGCGGCTGCGCCAAGGGCAGGATGGAGGTCTGGGGCGCCAAGAAGGTGCGCCGGATCAAGAAGTAGTAGTGGTAGCAGCTATGAGTGGATGACAGACACCAGCGCTCACTGCTCTCCATAATAAACTAGTTTTCTAGTTATTGCATACTCTATAATACAGTGCTCTTGCTCTTGTGGCAAGTATAGTTGAGAATAAGGAGAGGAACAAAGGAATAGATACATGTCTTCTTATATCACTTGTGATGCACATCACACCCCAAGATTATACATAGCTTTGCTCTTTCATTTCCAGTTTTTAATTAAATATGCAATAAGTGACTCTTGCCTTGCCTGTTGATATACAAACAAGTACTGCGATGGACTTACCCTCAAAAATTGTTTGTGTTGTGTGGATGAATAGATACCTCAGTTTATATGCTGGTTGAACGATGTGCAGAGATGACTGCGGACGAATTACTTCCATCTTTATTCTCTGAGATGGTAGTTGTTTTCATGAAGTCTGCATCAATTGATGAACTGTTTGGTTTTGTTTTAAGCCGTGTTGAGCTGAAAGTCTCCCCATAATGGCAGGGATAGCTTCTGTTACTAAATTGATTTAACGGTGTTATTTGGGAGGGTAAGGTTCTGGTAGTCCCTGCTATTCTTACTGCTTAAATTCCGAGAAATTGTATTATATACATGGATGAGTATTTCTCACCATGGTTTACCTGTATTAAGTGTGGCGCTTACTCGATTGGTGGTTCTCTAGCTATCTTTGCCTTCTGCATTCTATTCCTATATTGCATCCCTATTCCTTTTTTTATTATACGGATTTGATATCCTATTCATATGTATTACACCTCTCGAAATGGAGATTTAAACTGCTGAGCCATAACATCTCAGTTTCTATACTCAATGGTTGAACTCTGGTGTACTAGTATTTTTTTTCTTCACCTACGCAGTTTAATCACCAAATAATGGTGTTGAAAATGCCAGGAAAAATTATTTGTATGATCATTTCTTCTCTTCAATCATATTGCATATCATTAACAATTCAGCTCCAGCTGAAGCCATTTAAATCAAAATGCCTATACCCTTGATCACCATCGTCAGTGTTTTGAGTGTTCAGATCAAGTTTCTTCCCAGAACTTGGATGCTCAAAACCTGAATGTTCAACCGCTTGTCTCTTGCAGTTTGGTTCTTCAAGATATAGTCTGTCTGCATCTCTTTCTTTGCTTCCTGAGGCCGAACTGGCGGTGCTGCCTCTGCCATTCTTTTGAGGTGTAGTATATTCCTGTTGAATCTCCATGTCACTTTCACTTCCAAACTCTGCTTTGTGGTACTCATTCACATTGTGCAAATGACCCATCTTACGCTCGCTTAGGCTTCTATTAAGGGAAAACTGATACTCATGGTCAGGAGAGTGCTTTCTGCAAAATATTGAACTATCATCATATGCTTTGAGCATTCCATGGCTGTGTAGTCTATGCTCATTGATGAATCCTCCGGCTGCAGTCAAACAGTTATTGGTTGAACTTTCCATGAACTGGATTTGCCTTGGCTCTAGTCTGTGCATACTTGAACTTTCTTTTATCTCTGTAACTGCACTGCCGAAACATTCATTTGATACTTGTGAGACTAGTTCTGATATTTTCATCTTTGCATCTTCCAGGTTTGCAGGACCCGAATTCTGTTTTCCAAGGCTCTCTTGTGCCTGCTCTAGAACTGCCTGCAGATACTTCCCTTGGGCTTCTATCCGTAGTTGCAGATGCCGTTGTACCTGTTGCCAATTTAATTTCAGGTTAGAACCACTGCACTGATGGATATGTTTTAGTCACTGCATGCATGGTGTGTTACTTAGCTGGAATTTGACAAAAGTTCATTGCTACATTAGAAGAAGGTATTAAGCATCTGAATTTAATGAGTGATGCCAAATTGCTTTTTCGCTCTTTTGGTTCTTTAATTGCTAGACTGTATTCCTTTTATGGGGCCATCCCTGAAGGAAGCGCAGCGTTCAAAGGTGTCAAATAAGGATTTAGAATACATTATCAGTTTTTTATTTGGTTGGCACGAGAGTGGTAGCTGGATGCTCGATTCAGTTATCTTGATTTCCATCTACTGTGTGCATCTAATGAATTGTCTTGGTTAAGAGCTTATTACACAATTAGTTTCAGTACCTCACCTCGAGTTGTTCGTTTAATTGTCTCTGCACCTCGATTTGCATCTGTAGGGCTTCACCAATTTGCATAGTTCTGTCACCCATTAAGAGAGATTAGTACTTCAATATTCACATGAAATACAATTCTGAATTGCATGGCCAGTTTCCTTACTTCTCTGGCTGTGGAATGACATTTGTATTGATCATCGCTGGCACACTTGTTCCGGGCATGCCATCAGCTGCAATTGCACATCCTATGGCTGCAAAATTTCATGGCCTGTGTGTTATTATACAGATATATTATAATGGTAAAGATGGAACTATAGAAGTTAAACTTGGGCTTACTGTTCTTGTTTGTCCCGACGTTAACTTGAGCTTGGAGGTTCTTACTGAGCCTGTATTTCTGAAACATCAAAGAAATTCTGACTTGACTGCAGTTATGGGCGCCATTTTTAACATGAGAATTTATGATTATCATGTACCTGGAGGTGGCTTTTCAGATGATACAAGGTGAGTCCTGGAATGCCCATAAGCCTCATGACTGTTTTTGGAGTAGCTTCTGCGTGATAAACATGAGTGTAAGAATTCAGCGGACTTCTGTACAATGAGTAGATAAGAATCATATAGATGTATACTAACTCTCTGCTCCACCCAATTGATTGACCGCATCTACAAATCGCTGATGTAACTCGGGTGTCCATTTGAGCCTTGGTTTTGCATCGGTTGAGAGAACTAGCCCGGAATCTCCTTGCGTACTTCCTCCGTGCAGAAACAGATGCCTCTCCATAGGAAAGGTTGTCCTAGTAGTGAAGAGCTCACTAGGGCCCTGATGTTGGTGATACATCTTCTGCTGTAGAATGGACAGAAATTTTTAGAACAACAGAAATGTGGAGGGCTGAAAGATCTAACCAACTTCTTACTTGTTCTGCAGTCGCTTCCTTCCTCTTTGCTGTTGCACGTTGAAACTGTGTATTGAGTATTTCCCTACTGACAAGACGAATACCAGTCTTGTTCTCCGTGTGAGCTTAAGCCTGTTGATATCCTTTTGGTCTTCTCAGGTTGATAAGGAATGCCCTGTGAGGGGCTCCTTATATGGGGAAACATAGAATCTAGCATCTTAGAACAAGCAGCAGAAGAACAATCTTTAACCCAACTGACAGAAGATGCTGTCCTTAGTTATTCTTGGAAATAATAACCAAAATAAAAAATATCAGTACTAATAGCAACCTGTGACAGCTGAGTAACATCAACCTTGTACCCCTCAGTAATGAAACTTGCCCTTTAGCTTTCTCTGCATTTCTGTATGGAAACTTCAGCTGCATATTTTACTCATTAGATCAGTAGAAGGTATGTGTACAGAATAAATACCTACAACTGGAGCAATTTATCTTACAGAATAAATACCTACAACTGGAGCAATTTATCTTTCTAAAATGTTATTTTTTGGCATATTATCTGCTATCTGCTTGGAGCATGAAAGATACCTTTCCGAATCACTCATTTTGCCGAGATGGAAATATTTGCGCAACTTCTCTGTTACCTTAGTTACTATTTAGTTTAGTGTTGCTGGTTCATGTTACGTGATTAATGATTTTAATGTTCTTAGAGGAATGCAGTATGTGTATCTTTGTTTAAATGAATCAATTAAGTTATTTTTTTCATTGCTGATACTTGTTGCCTTCTTGGAGAGTGACAATTCACACAAAAACACAATTTTTCTGTCAATTTATTCTGTCCTTTGTACTACTGTAAAGTGGATAGAATATGAACAAGCACAAGTTCCATCAGTGTCCTTTCCTGAGATTGGTACATATTCTCATTGTAGTCCAGAAAAGTGTGGACCTACTGGCTTATGCTCTTTACATGGCATAAGCTCCATTTGAACCAGACCACTTTGCTTTTAATCATCACTAGTCAAACAACAGCACTTGTGTGCTATGGCCCTGTATGTGCTACACGACCTTCATCATTTCAGTACTTTTTGCTAACATAGGCAACTGCCTTATTGCAATCATTCTTCTAACCAAGACACTGAAAAGTTAGATCTGAGTTCTAACTTCTAAGCACAAGTAGGCGCTATGTTTCCTCCCTCCCTCCCGCTTACTTATCAAATACAATATGGGTACAATACAATAAATTCATGTCTGGTTCATTGGGAGATGTGTTCTGTAGCTCTAACGATCTGGTTTTGTTCTCTTCCTGCAGTCAAGTTTGTCAAATTTATCCGCATTTCATCAATTTGCCTTCACTCCTTCATATATATTTTTTCTTTGGGACACTGATAGAAAATGCATGAGTTATCCTCATGTATCATGCCACGAGTAATAAAGGATAAGGATAAAAAGGAACACAAGTTATAGAGTTCGAAATACCCCCCTGGTCCCTCCCTTTGTGCCTTCTGTACTTATGCACCAGTTCTCTATATGTGATTCAATTGATTGAACTGGCACCTCATTAGACCTGTGCCAGTGGTATATGTCGACACTTGGGACCAACAAAGCCTTTAGTCCCAAACAAGTTGGGGTAGACTAGAGGTGAAACCCATAAGATCTCGCGACCAACTCATGGCTCTCGCACATGGATAGCAAGCTTCCACGCACCCCTGTCCATAGCTAGTTCTTTGGCGATACTCCAATCCTTCAGGTCTCTCTTAACGGACTCCTTCCATGGCAAATTCGGTCTACCCCGACCACTCTTGACATTCTCCGCACGCTTTAGCCGTCCACTATGCACTGGAGCTTCTGGAGGCCTGCGCTGAATATGCCCAAACCATCTCAGACGATGTTGGACAAGCTTTTCTTCAATTGGTGCTACCCCAACTCTATCGTATATCATCATTCCGGACTCGATCCTTCCTCATGTGGCCACACATCCATCTCAACATACGCATCTCCGCCACACCTAACTATTGAACATGTCGTCTTTTAGTCGGCCAACACTCGGCGCCGTACAACATTGCGGGTCGAACCGCCGTCCTGTAGAACTTGCCTTTTAACTTTTGTGGGACCACCAGTGAGACATTTTCAGCTGCAACGGTTTAATGGTCTTCTGCACTTAAAGGAATGAACCATCAGGAATATCCCTCTTTATGCTTTACTATCACTGATTCCACTAACCCTTCCAGTAAGGTCTTCCTTTAGCTACTCATTGGGAATGGTGAGTTTGTAACATAACTTTCTTTTTATGCTTCATCTTTCTTCTCCCTTCGAAACGGTAAGGCTCTCAGAGGTTTTAGTGGAGAACGTTTGCTCTCTGTATTGTGATGTTTATGACACTACCACAGATTTATTTCCCCATTCATAAATTTACTGTGTTTACTCCTATGTGCTGATGACTGTGCACGTCTGTGTGGCATGGTATGTCAATTCATCTATCTGTTTCTACTTACTTCATGGATAGGGGTGCGTGGAAGCTTGCTATCCATGTACCAGAACCATGAGTTGGTTGCGAGGTCTATGGGTTTCACCTCTAGCCTACCCCAACTTGTTTGGGACTAAAGGCTTTGTTGTTGTTGTTGTTTTCTACTTGCTTCAGTTTATTTTCCTTAGGTAACCTGTCAGGTTTTGCATACTGTTTGAACTGGAGGGTGGGCAGTCTTGCTATCAACATGTAAAGAGGTTATCAAAAGAAGAATCCAAAGCATCATCCTTTGCTCTTCCATCTTTTGCAAAGCAGCATCAGCTCGTGGGAGCATATTCAGTTGTAAGAGACTGGTCCTGGCAGCTATTTAGAACTGTAGGTTATATATGACCTGAAGCTTTCTGCTCTAGCGTCTGTGAACCTCTTTGAGGCTTAGTTGCCTCTGCATCTTTCAGAGGGAATGGAAGGCATCAAAAAAATTGGTGTCTTCACTGGAAGTTAAGGGTTTTATGTGTTTTTATGGTAAACAAGAAAAACTGCTTTGGTCTAAGAATCTTTCCATTGTCAATAAAACTGAAGTTCCTTAGTCTCTTATCCTTTTTCCCATAAGTGTACACTAGTACACGATTTGTTCCTTTTCCAATCATCCTTTGTAAATTGGTCGTTGGAGGCATATATAAAGTAGAGTACAAATCCAATTGGAATCAATCGTGAATAGCGCATCCCAATTGCATGAGCTACTTATCTCATGAATGGAGGTTCTTCGTCCAAGCGCCATGGCATCAATTCGTTTCTCAGTGTCCTTGGCATCTGTGTTCAACCTCAAGTTGCACGCACAATTTGGTGAGCTATGCTTTTCATATGCATTTTCTTTCTCATCAATGCTCCTAGATACACAGTTTTGTTTCTTTTTGCCGATGCTCCTTGCCCACATCCTAATCTCAATATTCCTCCCATAGCACTCCAGCTTTCTGTGGTTTTCACAGAATATATGCTGCCTGAGCCTGCAAATAAACTATCACGGCGGCGACTATCTTACACTTATTGATAGTTACTGTTCAGCGATGCTCGTTGAGCAACTAGTCTGATCTATTGGTTATGTGACGCTCTTGCAGTTCATGGGCACCGGGGAAGCACCTGAAAGGGTTCGTTCCTGATATGGTATCCAATGCCAAATTTGCACTCGAGATTTTTTACCTCGTTTATATCTGTGTATATGTGCTCTTATGCCACGTGGTTAGATTTGTTTCAAAGAAATCTGTGATTAAAATTAGATTATGTTGAGGTGGTCGAGAGGGACATCTTCCGTATTCTTTGTTGGGAGCATCTTTGGAGCATATGGCATTTCAATTCCTGGTCAGTGCTTTTGATTTTGCTCTCCTTTTCATATTCCAGTGATCAGATTAACATTAGTCACTTTCGTGCACAATATTCCCCTTTAGATTGTACATAGTGGTGCCACATTTCGCCTCCTGGTTAATTGCAGATGTATTATCACTTTCTCGGGTGTTAGGTGCATCAGGATTTGTCTGCCTGGTAGAGATGGTACTGATCAACAGCATCACACCAAACTTGCTGATGTTCACCTATTTCTTCCGGAAAAAGTTGATGATGCTCTCTTTCTAGGACAACATACACCAAAACTTGCACCAGCTTATGCTGGATACTGTCATTCTTCCTCATTTGTTTGAGTCTGACTTCTATTCATCACATAGGTGCTGTATGAGTAATTGTTGTATAACCTTTCTTCATCAGTGGGTGCTCTCGAGTCCTGACCACTAGATCTGAAAAAAATGGATCCTGTGGTTCCCTACATGGGATACATGCTAGATGAGCTAGGACTGGCACTAGACTGTCTGCTACGAGCTCCACCTGAAAGCCAAGATTTAGCCTAGGGCCTGCCGGTCTGGGTTGGCGATGATTGCTGAGGTGTTGAGTAAATAGGCAATTTCTCGATTAAATTAATCCACGAGTAAATCACTAGCATGGCATTGACACATATGATCGCATACTGATATTCAGTCAAAGTAGCACATACTACGCTAATTGCAGAAAGATCTACGTATAACGCTAGCATGGCTAAAACAGAAAACAGTAGGAGCGGGATAAACGAGTTATACCCTCCAGTAGGCCATGCAGAGGCCGCGGCTTTGGTGGCAGCAGCGGCGTCCTCGGCGGCCTTCTTGTCAGCTTCAGCTTTCTCGGCGGCGGCACGTTCGGCGTCGGTGGACATGGTGATGATGAAGGCGACGCGGACGTAGAGGAAGTAGACGATCGGAAGTGAGCAGTCGCGTAATCGCTGCCCAAAAACCTATTCGCCCCTCACCCCGTACAGGAACCAGAAGGGCGTGGTTTCGGAGACCTGCTCTCCCGTCGACCGTGTACGTGGCGGACGGGATGGGAGTCACCGGCGGCGGCAGCAGCAAGGGAACGACGGTGGAAAATTCTTGTAAAATATTATGCGGTACACCAATTGTTTCCCTATCTAAGCAATTTGACCTCGTGAAATTCTTGCTTAACAGGTTTGACATCGGCACGGTCATAAATCTTCTTCCACCTGATACCTGATAGGGGAGAAAACAAGAAGGATGGTGATATGCAAGCTGCTCCACAGATCGTGTCTAAAGCTGGCTACCGAAAGTTGGGGGTGCAATGGCATCGCAACCCAACTCCGCACTCTGGAGATGAGGAATTTGGGATAGTGATAGGTGGATGCGGATGGAGGCATTAACATCTCTCCGCACGATCACCATTCTAGTTACATACATGCACTTGACCGGCAGTAAAGAAGCTGTTCTTTGTTCGCCGGAGCAAATGCTCTGCTTTTTAGCAGAGAAATTGCGCCATTTTCTGCTGTGATATTCTTGTGCGCGAAGTCATGCGATATTCGCGAGGGGTGATGAAAGTAGGAAATATTTTTACGAGTATTTGTAGGAAATAAAGTTGGCAATGGGAAAAGGACAGGGTTTTGGTCTTTGTGTCGGTTTAGTAGACTATAATTTAACTGTCAATATGAATATCACAGTTGGCGTTGTGTTTGCTGAAGGTTGGGGGTGGTTCAAAAGGTTGGGGGCGCGGACTGCTGTTTATTATGGCAACGGTTAAAGCAGATGTGTGACGGTGTGATCCTGTCTGATAGTAGAAGAATCTTGTACTACCTCTATACCAAAATATAAGACGTTTTTGCAGTTGAATTTGAACTACAAAAACGTCGTATATTTTGGTCAGAGTAAATGGTTAGGTAGCAAGTCTGTGCTTCTTCAGTGTAGTCCCTAGCCAAGCTAAATGGCCAAGTAGGAAGATGTGGCCGGTTAGAGCTCTTCTCAGAGTAATAATACTCCCTCCGTTCACAAATAGGAGTATAAGATGATTAGGATATTTCAATAGGGACTACATACCGACTGAAATAAGTGAACAAACACACTAAAACATTTCTGTATATATATTTGATTCAGAAAAACTTAGAACATCTCGTATAGAGTATTTGTAAGCGGAGGGAGTAGTATTTGAGTAAGGATGTTCTGATCAGGAGGGGGTGAAAAGGGAATAACAGTGGGTGCAGATCTTGTGATAGAGAAGAAAGTATTGATCATTTATTTTCCGAATGTGCTCTAGTTAGATATATTTGGGGTGTTGCTCAATGAGCAGCCGGCTTGTGCGGTTTCATGTGAATGAACTCGTGAGCCGCCCGTAATCTCCTTGATCCGGAGGAGGAAAAAATAAATGTTGAACATCAATCATTTTGTTGAACCAAGAGAATATGATCAGCAGTAACACAATCAATTATTGAAGAACATTCACTGGTGGAGTAATTTAGCTGATTTCTGTAAACCTGGCAGCAGGTTTTTGGCACCTCGCAGTCTGGCACTCAAGAATCGAATGCCACCAGACAACCATTGATTAGTATCACAACAAGGAATTCATATCAAAGCTTATGCTTGTAAGCACCTCTTAAAATTTCAGGAATAATAATCGGATGCATAATGCAAAGGCAAGCATAAATCCCACGGCCACTAAGCTCGCCATTAATTTTCTCCGATGCCGCCACGGTCCCGAGGAACCGAGCATTTGCTGCTTGACAAAAGATGAACAGACTGGTTTAGATTTAGATGCGATTATCTTAGATATCACATCATTTCAATCCCATGGCATCCACTAAACAAATGGGCAATAATGTGGGCTCAAGACAAGGGGGAGCGATCAACTTGGAGCAAACAAATGTAACAGGTAAGCAGAGGAATAGGACATTTCTTTAAACTAAAAACAAATGAAACCTGAATCATTCAAAGGTTTAATCAAATTAACACCACAAGGTTGATAGGACCATTTAGTTAAACCGAAAACAAATGAAACGTGAACTGTTCAAAGGACTATACCGAAGGTGATAGCATATCCATAGCAAACCATTTTGGTAACAGCAGGAGAGGGGAATTTAGGCATGATAGGAAGTAGCTACCTGTCAAGAGGAATTGGATCAAAGCGATGCACTGTTAAAAGTCGTTTTTTTTCCCAACCAGATGTATAATTTTGGGCAACAATACCTAACTTTATGCACAACATTAGCTTGAGTTGTCTTCAAACAGTTGTATACTTTTGGGCAACAATACCTCTACCAACTTTATGCACAAGCATTAGCTTGACTTCCCTACAGGCTCTACTCATAATCTTTTCAACCATCCTTCGGCCATTCGCCTATACGGGGCTAGGCAGGCAAGCTACCGGAAGCATAGCTTCGTAGAAGCTTCTAGAGGTGTGGAAGGTAAGAAGGCCAACCACTACATAAAGCGTAAGGGGACGTTTTAACAAGGTTGCTTTCTGGTCGATGTTTACAAGTGAAATAAGACTAGTAGTAGCTCAATATATCAAGGATTATGAATGCATCATTCGCAGCGCCAAAGAGGAAAGAAAGAAATTAGTGTAGTAAGACATAGGGTTGACTTAGCCATAACACTGAAACAAAGTGAAATGAGCGCAAATCATATGTCAAAGCAGACACAAACTTTGTACCCTGTTCATCCAGATAGATGATCGATAAGATGGAAAGAAGAGTTCTACTGACAAAGTTGCATCACTATCCTCAGATGTATGATCGTTATTCACAACACTGGAGAAGATCAACTATGCCCTGCATTTGGGTTGGTTCCAGAAGCAGGAGGCAGCTGCTGATCAGTCAAAGTAGCTCTGACAGTTTGCGGCTCAGGTGTCGAGAATAGGCCATTAAACCAAGGAACAAGGGCCCAAGGTCTGTTACTGTCCTCCCTGTCGTTTGTGTTACTGTCCTCACCATTGTTTCCAGGGCCATCAGCTCTTGCCTCCTCATGGCTGCTCTCTATTCGATCAACGTTGCTAGGCTCGCTCAAGTCTTTTGTCTCATCAGATGGCAGCTCAAACCGGCAAACTGGGCAGGAACTATGGAGTTCAAGCCATGGCAGGATACATGGTGAGTGGAACTTATGTTCACAAGGCAACTGCTTAGCCTGGGACCCTATATCAAGATCATCAAGACAGACTGAACAGCTGACAACCTCTTCGATTTTGACCGTGGGCAGGGCTTCGACTGCTTCTTTCTTCGTTGGAGGAGTACCATACCGGCTCGGGTCATTCTCAGCCAAATGTTGAAGAAGCAGACTAAGCCCTGCCCCGAGGACATACTCATCTAGCAAACCATCATCATTATTTGCGTTACCATGGTCACCTCGGTCCTCGTCAGGGTCAAGCGCTGCACCTTGTAGAGCGAGGGCCTGGTTGAAAGCACTGATCAGAACGGAGTTGTCCCTTTCCCTGTCATCTCTAAGGTCATCATGGATGCTGTCAAGCACACGGCGCAGTGCCGATGCCCGTCGATGCCTTCTGATGAAACCCTCAAACTCACGGCCTATATCACTATTATCTTCATCATTGCTGTCCCCCGGCGATCCTGCCTGCTCAAAAGGGTTGTCCAGAGGGTCCCACTGAGTTGCCCCTTGCTCTGTCAATGCCTCAACCTGCTCAACGGTCATCTCTTCGACGAACCCACCATCACACAATGGACACTTGAGCTCCTCCACCATGGCCTCCTCGACGGCCTGCTGACATTCATGGCACCAGTACCGCGTGATGTCAGCTTCTGCCATAACGCCAATCCTTCGGTCGGTCAAGCGTAGCACACGAGCAAAAGTCAAATCTGTGAACCGTGCACAATGAGTTAGTTGAAGGGTAATCTGCATAAATCCCCAAGAAAACAACCACACATGATATAATTTGTCATCCATGAGAATAAGTGCAGCATATCAGGAACAATTTTATCAAGAACAAGTGGAACAACATGAGAAGCATGGTGTCCATGCGTGACTAAATTCCACACTGCAATGGCAATCAGGCATATCTCACAAGAGATCAGCATGACGAACAAGAACAAGGAGAAGAACAAAGCTAGGTCTTGCATCTAACACAAAGCTAGCTCTAATTTTTCCGATTCTTTAGGAACAGGAGTGGCAGACAGTCCTAATAATAATTCCTAAAGAGAAGACCCAACTGAAGCCGAGGCGACACCGAGATCCCCGAGAAGGGGAGGCGGAGATCAAGAGCCGGGATTCCCAGCCCAAGAATGAGGTGCCGATTCCATTCTACGGGGAACAGGATGCTATTCCCCCCTGAAAGAAGAGCGAAAACAAGGGACCAATTCGGACACTTCTCAAGATTCACACAACATCGGGCTGCGCTGGAAACAAATTTAGCGGCGAGACCCGCCGTCGATCCCAACCTAAACAAATCCCCGCATAAATCCCCGAACGAACAGGCACCATAATCGATCCTTCGCAACAGAACGATATTATATTATTCGATTCGACGGGAGGGCGATGGAACAGGCTCCGTGTTCTTGATTTGGAGCACGCCGGGACGGATTAGCAACCCCCAAAAAACCCATCTTTTGCTCGAAACTAAGCATCAGGAAAAGGAAGAAGTCGCTGACCTTTGGCTTTTCTCCCGTGGATCGGATTGGATCGGACTGGATGGAGTAGAGGCGGCCCCCCTGCTCCTGCTCCCAGTCCTCCTTTGCTGGAGGTAGGCCAAGGAAGAACAGGAAGGGA
This sequence comes from Aegilops tauschii subsp. strangulata, assembly GCF_002575655.3. NCBI lineage: Eukaryota > Viridiplantae > Streptophyta > Magnoliopsida > Poales > Poaceae > Aegilops > Aegilops tauschii. The sequence goes on from NC_053035.3 coordinate 415,537,859, forward strand.
GTTGCAGGGCAGGTTAGCTTGACTGGTGGATACTTTACTCCCTGGTCCCTAGAGGTTATCGTCCCTCTCCTTTTCCTTCATCGTCAAGAAAAATACCAGGGAGGATTTTTTTTTATATCCTCCAGGCGCAAATCTCCAAGAGGAAATAGTTTAGTTTTGGATCCCACCACACCAGCAAAGCGAAGTTTGTTATGGGTTGGAAGCATGCAAAGCTTCTGATCTTTTTAGGGGATCTTTTTATTCAAGTGATTGGGATTGAGGGTTTGGCCGATGGATAGGCCATCGTTTTCATCGTCCGGAGAAGAGTGGACCACCTGTAAACTAGGTGCCTGATGGGTTCTGCCTTATAGCATCTCCAACAGCCGAGCCGAAATTTGTCTTTTTAGCGCGCGCAATCGATATAGGGGCTTCAGCGAACGAGCAATAAGCGCGCACGGCATATAGAGTTGGGCGCGGTCCGAATCGTCATCGCGAGCTGTGTATTTGGTGCGTCCGCTTCCGCGCGTCGCACTCTCTCCGCCGCGCCACCTTCGCCCCGCCCGCGCCGTCGCCGGCGAATTGACCCGATGGGCGCCCGCGCCGGCACCCCCTCACCCCTTCCTACACCTGCGACCCCTCCGCCGCCGCCGCAAACCCTAGCGCGGGGAGCTTTGGAGCTACCATGGAGACCATGGAAGTCTTAGGTGGCTTCGGAGCACCTCCGGGCAGCATGGGCGGCATGGGAGGCATGAGTTTTGCGTCTCTCATAGGAGGCATGGGAGCACCTCCGGGCGGAATGTCTTTCGGTGTGCCTCACACACCTTCGCATGAAGATGCCGTTGAAGATCTTGCCAACACCTTCCGAGCTTCACATGATGATGCGGCGCGCGACAATGAAGAGGAGGAGGAAGAATCATCTTTGGAGGAGGAGGATGAATCGGAGGAAGATGAGATGAAGACGAGGACGAGGCTTGATTGTTGATGTGCCATTCGTTGGTGTGAACTTTTGTGTCATGAACTTGGTTCGGATTAAACTTGGTTGGATGATGTTGTGGGCATGAATTTGAACTTGTGGGCATGAACTTTTATGTCATCATGAACTTGTTTGTGTGATTTAAATTATGTCATGTCTTTGTTTTGAATGTTTAAAATTCATTTCGTGTCCAAAATGCAACATATGGCAAGCGCCGGCTGCGCGCGCTGCATTCGCTCGTGCTGGAGCTACGCGCGCGCTGAAATTTACAGCGGCCGCTGGAGCCAGCGCTCCCTGCCGCGCCAAAACAGATGATCAGCACACTGCAAACGCATTTTTAGCGCGCTGCGCGTTGGGTGGCAGCTGGAGATGCTCTTATTTTGTCGGTGTGCTAGCTAACTTCTGATGGCTTGTTCTGGATTGAGTGTAAAGCGTGAAGGATTCGTGCAAGTTTTGTTTTTGGTTTTGATGATTTGTGGGAAATTTCCAACGATGGTTGGTGCTGCCTGCCTGATGGACCAACCAAAGAAGCATCAAGCGTGAGGTCGCCGTGGCGTGTACAGTGACAGTGTGACACAGAGCGGTCACGTGGTCAGTGGTCCTTGTTTGTCAAACCTTGCGTCTTCAGAGTTAATGGCCGCACGTAGCTCGGGATATGTTGGGCGGATCTCTCCACGTCGGGGTGACATGGCAGCTTGACCCGGGCCACAAGTGCAGCACTTGTGGACTGTTGATCTCAGTTAAATCAATGGGGAGATGGCTCCTTTTGAGAGAAGCTCTGTCTCATTGTTGATTTTCACCAAACTTGGTCATTCGAGGCTTGAACGTGGTTGGATTGACTCCAGACTTGGTGGATTCGTTCCATACTTGCAGTGCATCCGATTTGGTTGGTTTGGTCAATTAGATGGGGCACTCGATATGAGAGTGATGTCGTTAGAGCATCTACAGCGGGACACCCTAAATCGGTCTCAAACGTTCGGAAGGGCAAAGGGCCGCGCGAGGAAGTGGTGAATCACCGCTGTCTCCGTCTTCAGTTTCAAGTTTTTAATAATCTAGTTTAAATTTGTCCGTCGTTTATGTGAATTATGTGAACTATGATGATCTTTTGGACATCCGTCGGTGATCTTTTGGTGATCGAAATGTGCATTCCTCTGTCCGATTCTATGTGTTATGTGATGATATGCGTTCTTTTTACCTACGTTGCATACTAGTATGGTGAGATATACAGATGTAGACGACATGATTTGAGGAGTGACTGGTCAGTGCCTGCGGACACGCCCAGACGCGTCCGCAGATGTTTGAGGACCCGGATTTGCAGGTCGCGGCTATAGATGCTCTTATATTTGTTTCCCGCAAGGATATAGGTGTGCAATCTTGGGTTATTGTTGACTAGAGGGGTAAAATGTTGGTGGGTTGCCCCGTGGCATAAACTTTGTTAAGTACGGCCTGTCAATGCCAGGGCTCCGCCTCCTCCTCCTCCTCCAAGAAAGGAAGTTAGGGTTCGTGCCTCTCGCCGGCGTCGGCGCAGGTCCGCCTCGTCTCCAGTGGTCCTAGGGCCATGGAGGCGCGGTGGATCCTGGCAAGGGCCGGCGGGAGGGCTTCGTTTTTAGTCGTTTTTTTCAATCTTGTTAGGGTTTATGTCCTATTCAGGAAGGCGAGACGGCGGCGGCTCCCTGAAGATGGAATAAAGGTCTCCCCGCCTAGCCCCCGTTCCGGCAGTGCGTCTAGCATCGTTGGTGGGCGTGTGGAGGTGTGTCTCCGGCAGATCTATCTTTGGTGGATTTGCTCGGATCTCGTCGTTGTTCGTCTACATTCGTGTGTCTTCGGTTTGGATCCTTCCGATCTACGTTATTTTTTATCGGTGGCGGTTGCTGTTCTGGGGTGCTGGTCCTATGGGGCCTTAGCACGACGACTTCCCGACTGTCTACTACAACAAGTTGTGCCTGGCTCCGGTGATGGAGGGGCGATGACGGCGGCGCGCCTTCGGCTCGCTTCGGTGCTTGTAGTTGTCACTAGGTAGTCTACAGATCTGGATGTAATTTTTATTTCTGGTGTTTGTTGTACTGTCATGATTGAAGATGAATAGATTGAAAGTCTTTCCAAAAAAAAAAGTTGATGGGTTCATCTGAGATCTTTGATAGTAACACGGTGAGGGCTCACCTTACTACATGCCCACCAAGTTTCAAATAATTTCGTTCAACCGTTTAAAAACAACTAGCAAAAGGGTCGTGCGTTGTAATGGAAACAAAAAAAAAATCATAATCTCCAATGGCGATGACCACATTTTGTTCACATGTCATCGCATGATTTTGAAAATTTGTTCACAAATGCAGAAAATGTTTTTTTATTTATTCAAAAATTGAAGCAATGTTCACATTTTCGAAAAAATATCGTGGTTGTAAAAAAACATGGTAATTTAAAGAATTATTCTGAATTTCAAGAAACGTTTCTATAATATTCCGATCCAACCCGGCAGTTAATTCTTCAAAATTCACGCGGGTATATAGTCACAAAGACTCAGAAGCATTATTGTTTAACTACATACCTTCGATCATTCGTGAACATTTTTACAAATTTTGGTACATTTTTTTACTATTTACAAACTTTTTTAAAAATTGTGTACATTTTTTATATTGCAAATGATTTTAAGCGTTTTCTTTTGGATCAGCTAACAATTCTAGAATAGACAAACAATTTTTTCGAAATTGGTGGATTTTTTTTTGAATTCACGAACATTTTTTGAAATGCATGAATATTTTCTGAATTAGCAAACATTTTTTGAATCAATAAACTCCTTTGTAATTCACGAACTGTTTTTAAAAATTTAGGACATTTTTTAAAATGCGTGAACATTTTTTTGAATTAGCATACATTTTCTTCAATTTCATTAATAATTTTTAATACGCGGACTTTTTTCAAATTATGTACTTTTCTTATTTTACGAACATTTTTTTTTCAAAATTGCGAACACTTTTTTGAATATGCGAATATTTATAGAAAAATCCTGAGCATTTTCTGAATTCACAAACATTTTATGTTTTCTTGAACATTTTATTTCAAAATTCTCAGTTTATTTTAAAATTTCAAATTTTTTGAAGTTCCGAAGTATTTAAGTAGAAAATACAAAGAAAGATAAAAATAAAAATAAAAAAGGAACTAAAAAACATGTGCCCACACTTGGGCCGGCCCAAATGGGCGGGCTATGTCTTCTGCAGCGCGCAGAGCGCAGTATAGTAGGTCCTTATGTTTGGGCCGGCCAGGTGGGGATTCCCTGCAAAACTTTTTTTGTCACTTATAGGTGGCATTGGTGGGTAATATTTTGTAACTTTGGGGCAATCTTAATGACGGACCGTCAGAAGCAATAACCCATTTATTATTATTAGGTAGGTATATAGATTATATGAAAATCGAAGACGGTAGAAACTATATTGGTGGGTTGTGTTATGCACAGTCTTTTGGCATTTGTGTATGGTACTTTTACGTGTCTTACCTTATATATCACTAAAAAATTGAGTGGGTTGGCAACGTGAAAATACAATCCATGGTATTACCAAACAATACTTAGTTATCTAAGAATGATGTTTATGCGACACAAACTCCAATTTAGTCACACGTACAGAAGGGGTAGTGAAATAACTTGCTTGACCACTTTAAAAGAACCCTACATGGTGATTAACCATCCACATATTTGGCTACTGCTGTTGCAACTAAAATCGCTGCCATATAAGTTATCACTGAAATATGCGGTCTTAGTTCTCTGTCGCTGTTGAGGGAGCTCATTTTACTTCTCGCAAAAAAAGAGGGAGCTCATTTTACATCTATTGCTTGATAGGTCATGCATGAACTTGGTATAGTTAGGTCACAACAAGAAAATTGATTTTCCTTATGGAGAAACTTAACAGAACTACTACAGAACCTGTTCTTTTTGAAAATCATGGCACGGCCCTTGTTTTTCTTCCTTTAGAGTTTATACAATGAAATATATTTAAGTATAATAAATGTTGAGAAAAGAAAAGGCTACTAATATGCTAATTAAATACTATTAATTGGGGACTATTAACTGGTAATCCAGTTTGTAAGAGGATTAGAGACAATGTATTGTTAACTGGTATCTAGTTCATGTATGTTCTTGGCATCCAAAAGCGTACACCAGAGCACTTCACCAATCCTTCCATGTGAGTAGTAGGTTAATTATGTGGATCAAGAATAACAATGAATGCTTTTTATTAGACCTTCAAGACATTTCATCAACAAAGAATCCACTAAACAAGGCAACACGTCTTCAAAGATAAGCTAGACACCTGCGATAGCTAATTTTCAGCATAAACATTCTAGGACCATGTGGTAGCATGTTGGAGTTGCTCTTTTAATAAATGACATACTTCATAGTCAAATCACAAGCACTGAACATATATCAAAAACACTTCAAGACCATCGTATGCTGCGATCTTGCCCAAGTACTGCAAGATATTGCGAAAATAGGATCACAATTGCAGAGATGAATAATTTGCACCATATATATCAACTTCTTTAACGAAACTGAAAATAACCATAAACAACAAAAGGAAATGAGGTACTTTGGTAATGATAATATGGCTGCACAATTTCACGGGCAAATCTACAAGTTGGTTATTAACATCAACACAAAGTCGAAGAACTAAGGGTCAAGTTTTACAACAATGAAATTAAGAATGGTTATGTTGAGTTTGTATTACAATTAGCAACGTCATGTTCTCCATGATGTCCAATATTTTAGGCAGAACACTGTGCAGTGAAAAAATCACTACCACCACCAGTAGCAAACATAACGCGATGATCGAGCATCTTTGTCAAAGCTTCACATTAAAATCCCCGTGCACAAAAACCATTTGAGGCACGGTACTATTTTGGGGTGCAATCCCGAAACATGTATGTGAAGAACTAATTTGATATAACCCTCAAACCATCATAAAAACCATGGTTTTCTTTGTACTATAAATACTATATAATGGATAGTTGATTTTCAATAACTCTACTGGAAAGATTTTTGCAGAAAATACATGGCATAAACATGAAACATTGCTCCCATTATAGATTCTATAAAAAATCGCCCCTTGCATCCATCAGAAAAGATTTATATTTATGTACCTCCTATATCCGATTACTAGATGGTCAATGGATAAATGTGGTTTCTGGTACAAAATATACACAAAGCACAAAATTACTCTAGTTGTAACATAGATGAACTAATCAAGATCATTGGTATGCTCATAAAAGAAAATGATAGTCAGATTTATGAGTAGAGAGCGCTTACAAAAGCATTTCTCAGGCGTCAACCACCCGAAAAATCATGATTATTCTTGACCTCATTTCAGTTACAGAAGAGCAAAATTTCACATTGGAGTAAATGGAATCATCACACCAGTTCGGCATGATCAACGTCCAAATTAAGAATAACCAGGTTGTTCCATCTAATACTACATAGTTTTCTTACATACTTATAGAAGATAAATCACTTAAAATATCCAGCATGTTTGGCATCATTTCAAAAATCTTGGGCGTAAAACTTGAACACCCATAGCCCATGCAGTTACATGCCAAGGTACTCTAGGTATATAGTGTTGGTTTCAACCATAGGGTGCGTCGACTGCAAATTAAAATTTCCTACACGCAGAACAACCAAGAACATGCTACGGGAGATGGATCACAGTTCGTTACTACTAGACGCGCAGTGCCGTGCAGCGGAAGAAGAGTTGAGGCAGCGCGTCCGCGTGGATCGTCTCCTCCTCGTCCGATCTCCCTCGAACAGCCGGTCATCGGATCCCTCGTACAGGTTCGCCGGAGCGGCGCAGGTGCACCGCCTCTAACGGTATCCGCGCGTGCAGGAGGAACGTCGTGCGGCGGACTGCTAGGTCCGATCACACAACCGGCGGCGAGTGGAGGTGTCTATTCGCAACACATGCAAACCCTAGTGACAGCGCCGAAGCGATCAACCGCATGAGTGTGCCGCACCCCACTTTATATAGGCGTCCGTCGCGGGCTCAACACTTGGGCCTCGCACGGACCCTAAAGCCCATAAGTCTACTTGGCCACAATCCGAATACAGCTCGGATCACATCCGACCAGTGTCCTCGGATCCGACCTCGTAGGTTCCTTCCCTTAAGCGCGCGACCCCTTAGGTTCAAGTCGGCTTGGTCGCAGTTCGGATCACCTCCGAACTGCACAGTTGGTAGCGGCCTCTAGCAAGGCATGCCGAACACCAAGCAGACTATGAAGCTGGTTAGTGAACCTGTACATCATACTTCCATTCCTTTTGCCACACGATATATGTTGTCGAGCTCAAGGCGAGTCTGTCATCCTTGTGCTAGCCCGACCTCTTTCTCGTTCCAGTGATGCCGACCACTATCCGGATTATCTCATAATCCTTGTCGCATGGCCATGCTTATCCTGGTCGGATCACACGAGGGGCCTAGAGTATATCTCTCCTGGTCGGAGGGGCAAATCCCATCTTGCTCGACCATGTCTCGCAGCATGGATCTGGACAAGCCCGAAACCTACCTTTGTAACTACCCAGTCACGGAGTAGCGTTTGGTCGGCCCAAAGCAGGTCTGTCACCATCCCAAGTACATGTGCCAGCTCAGGTCTTAGGACATAGAACGTATGTTGTACTAGAGACTCACCGATGACATATCGCTGCGTCTCATAGTTGGGTCTGTCTGACTCAGACCTTACTCGGATCCGACTACGTCGGATCCGACCAGACCTTTCCAAGTCCATATTATCCGGTTAGCATCCAATGCTCCATGGCTAGTGAGACCAAGCCATCGACCGTGTCATATGCTAGTCTAGTCAGCTGCGCATCCACACAACCCTTTCGACTAGGGACCTTTTAGGACAGTCATCATACAATGCATAGTCCCACAAACAAGTCACGTACTTGCTGATACACATCATTGATAATGTCCAAGGACTATCTTTATTCATAAACACATAGGAAATATCATCATACATGATTGCCTCTAGGGCATATCTCCAACAACCTCCCACTTGCACTAGAGTCAATCAAATAGACATCGAATGCCCATAGCTCTAACGTGCCCCTCATGCTTGGGTTGTGGAAGCGGCTTAGTCAACGGATCTGCAACATTTGCATCCGTGTGAATTTTGCATAACTCTACATCACCATTCTTTCCGATCTTTCGTATCAGGTGATATTTCTGATCTATGTGTCTGACCTTGTGGTGATTCCTCGGCTCCTTGGCTTGTGCGATGGCACCAGAATTATCACAATAAAGGTTCAACGGTTTTACCGAGGCTGGGAAAATACCAAGATCATCCAAAAAGTTCCGTATCCAAACACTGAGGGAGTCCTGGATTAGGGGGTCCTCGGACAGCTGGACTATATCCTTTGGCCGGACTGTTGGACTATGAAGATACAAGATTGAAGACTTCGTCCCGTGTCCGGATGGGACTCTCCTTGGCGTGGAAGGCAAGCTTGGCAATATGGATATGTAGATCTTCTCCCTTGTAACCGACTCTGTGTAACCCTAGCCCCCTCCGGCGTCTATATAAACCGGAGGGTTTAGTCCGTAGGACAACAACAATCATACCATAGGCTAGCTTCTAGGGTTTAGCCTCTATGATCTCGTGGTAGATCAACTCTTGTAATACTCATATCATCAAGATCAATCAAGCAGGAAGTAGGGTATTACCTCCATCGAGAGGGCCCGGACCTGGGTAAACATTGTGTCCCCCGCTTCCTGTTACCATCCGCCTTAGACGCACAGTTCGGGACCCCCTACCCGAGATCCGCCGGTTTTGACACCGACATTGGTGCTTTCATTGAGAGTTCCATTGTGCCATCACCATAAGGCTTGATGGCTCCTTCGATCATCGGCAACGATGCGATCTAGGGTGAGGTTTTCCTCCCCGGACAGATCTTCGTATTTGGCGGCTTCGTACTGCGGGCCAACTCGCTTGGCCATCTGGAGCAGATCGATAGCTACGCCCCTGGCCATCAGGTCAGGTTTGGAAACTTGAACTATACTGCTGACATCCGCGGGGACTTGATCTTCGACGGATTCGAGCCCATGTCAGGTGCGCGGCACAATCACGACGAGCATGATTTAGCTCAGCCGTCGGACAGTGTTCGGGAGATCACACCTGCAACCACTCCGGCCCTCAATCCGAAACAAATTGCGCCATCTGAGGACGGGTGGATGGACCCCGCCTCGGAGGCCGCACACTCGGTGGGGATAGAGCCGAATACTAACTTCACCTCCTACGAGACCCGTGTTGCCGAACCGTTCGATTCGTCCCCGACCGCGGACTCCGAGCCACCTGCGTCCGTGCCCATCAAATCCGATTGGGCACCGATCATGGAGTTTACCTCCGCGGATATCTTTCAGCACTCGCCTTTTGGCGACGTACTAAACTCGTTGAAGTCTCTCTCCCTGTCAGGAGACCCTTGGCCGAACTATGTCCGGCTAGAATGGGATGCGGACGACGAAGAAATTCACGCCCCACCCACCACCCACTTAGTAGCCACTGTCGACGATTTAACCGACATGCTCGACTTCGGCTCCGAAGACATCGACGGTATGGACGACGATGCAGGAGATGAACAAGAACCACCGCCCATAGGGTGCTGGATTGCCACCTCATCGTATGCCATATACATGGTGGACACCCCCAAATAAGGGGATGGCGATAAGACAACGGAGGATAATCCCTCCAAGAAGCAACCCAAGCACCGACGTCAGCGGCGCCGCTCTAAGTCCCGCCATAGCAAAAGCAGCGATACCGACACAAGAGACAATAACGCTCCGGATAGTGCCGAAGACGACGATAATCCCCTCCAGCCAGATCTCGAGCGGGAGGATGAACAAGCTAGCCCTCCGGAACAGGCAGCAAACGGAGAATCAGAGGATGACAATTACATGCCTCTCTCCGAAGACGAAGTGAGCCTCGGCGACGAAGAATTTGTCGTGCCTGAGGATCCCGTCGAGCAGGAGCGCTTCAAGCGCCGGCTTATAGCCACAGCAAACAGCCTGAAGAAAAAGCAACAACAGCTTCGAGCTGATCAAGATCTGCTAGCGGATAGATGGACCGAAGTCCTGGCAGCCGAGGAATACGAACTTGAGCGCCCAACCAAGAGTTACCCAAACCGCAGGTTGCTACCTCAACTCGAGGAGGAAGCATTGAAACCTACATCACCAGCGCATAATGCGGCTGATCGGCCACCTCGTGGCCGAGACAGAGAGGCATTTCAGCCGAAGTCCAGCCTGCACCCCGCCGCCACTCAAACAAAAATACCAAGGCCCGGGGCAACATGCGGGACCTGCGAGACATATTGGAAAACAAGGCAAAACATGCAAGATCGATCTACGGATCACGGGGGCGCGCACCAACGCGGGACGATGATCGTCACGCCGGACACACTAAAAGCAAATCCGGCCGGGCCGAATACAGCAGACAAGACTCATATGAACTGCGTCGTGATATAGCCCGGCACAGAGGCGCCGCACACCCCCTATGCTTCACTGATGAAGTAATGGATCACGAATTCCCAGAGGGTTTTAAACCCGTAAACATTGAATCATATGATGGTACAACAGATCCCGCGGTATGGATTGAGGATTTCCTCCTCCACATCCACATGGCTCGCGGTGATGATCTACATGCCATCAAGTACCTCCCACTAAAACTCAAAGGACCAGCTCGGCATTGGCTGAATAGCCTGCCAGCAGACTCCATTGGCAGTTGGGAGGATTTGGAAGATGCATTCCTTGACAACTTCCAGGGCACTTACGTGCGACCACCGGATGCTGATGACTTGAGCCATATAACTCAGCAGCCAGGGGAATCGGCCAGGCAATTCTGGACCCGGTTCCTAACTAAGAAAAACCAAATTGTTGACTGCCCGGATGCAGAGGCCTTAGCGGCATTTAAGCATAACATCCGTGACGAGTGGCTCGCCCGGCACCTCGGCCAGGAGAAGCCGAAGTCTATGGCAGCCCTCACGACGCTCATGACCCGCTTTTGCGCGGGCGAAGACAGCTGGCTGGCTCGCAGCAACAACACATCAAGAAGTCATGGCACTTCAGATACAAAGGATACTAACGGCAGACCACGTCGTAACAGACACAAGCGCCGCAACAACGGCGACAATGCCGAAGACACGGCAGTCAATGCCGGATTCAACGGCTCTAAATCCGGTCAGCGGAAGAAGCCGTTCAAAAGAAGCAATCCGGGCCCGTCCAGTTTGGACCGCATACTCGATCGCTCGTGTCAAATTCACGGCACCCCCGATAAGCCAGCCAATCACACCAACAGAGAATGCTGGGTGTTCAAGCAGGCTGGCAAATTGAATGCCGAAAACAGGGACAAGGGGCTGCATAGCGACGACGAGGAAGAGCCTCATCCGCCGAACACAGGAGGACAGAAGAGATTCCCTTCACAAGTGAAAACGGTGAACATGATATACGCAACCCACATTCCCAAGAGGGAACGAAAGCGTGCACTAAGGTGCGTCTATGCGATGGAGCCAGTCGCCCCAAAGTTCAACCCATGGTCCTCTTGTCCGATCACCTTCGATCGCAGGGACCACCCCACTAGTATCCGTCATGGCGGATCTGCCGCATTGGTCCTTGACCCCATCATCGACGGATTTCACCTCACCCGAGTCCTTATGGACGGCGGCAGCAGCCTGAACCTGCTCTATCAGGATACAGTGCGCAAAATGGGTATAGACCCCTCGAGGATCAAACCCACTAAAACCACCTTTAAAGGTGTCATCCCAGGTGTAGAGGCCCATTGTACGGGCTCAATCACACTGGAAGTGGTCTTCGGATCTCCGGACAACTTCCGAAGCGAGGAGTTAATCTTCGACATCGTCCCGTTCCGCAGTGGCTATCACGCACTGCTCGGGCGAACCGCATTTGCCAGATTCAATGCGGTACTGCATTATGCATACCTCAAGATCAAAATGCCAGGACCTCGTGGGGTTATAACAGTCAATGGAAACACAGAACGCTCGCTCCGCACGGAGGAGCACACTGCGGCCCTCACAACAGAGGCACAAAGCAGCCTTTTAAGGCAAACCGCCAATTCGGCGATAAAGCCCCCGGATACCTTCAAGCGAGTCCGGAGTAACCTACAACAGGATCGCCTGGCATGTTCAGAGCTCGCCTAGCAATTCGGCCCCCGTCCTAGTCCCAGTCAAGCGACGAAATCTGTGCCGCGTGTACATAATTACGCACTAAAAATACCATGGGCTTAGGCGGGGGCACGACCAGGGCATGTCCCACAATGCAGCTCAACCGCCTCAGGGGTTGTATATCTTTATCATTTCTTCTCTTTCAGGACCTTACTCTCTGGAAGCCCCTCTTCGGCAGTCTGATTGCTGGACACATTACGGGAAGGAATAACCAAGGAGGCAAGAAGCTAAGACGTACAAGGGAATCCCCAGGTGGTCTCTAATAACGATCGAAGTACCCATTTTAAATACCCATACGCAACTTGCCCTTGGATAGGATATGTCAAATAGTCCTTTTTTTTGCTTATTGCACTACTTGATCAGTAAACTTCGACATATTATTTAAATAACAATGCATAGCATTAGTCTATTATTGCATTACCCTTCCCTTTTTCCTTGTCTGTTTATTTACAACAACTTGCACCCGTACATTCTGGTACGACCAGTACGCCAGGGGCTTCAGTATACCCCATAATACAGCGTGAGAAGTCCGAACACTTTCAACAATGCGGCACCCCAAACTTATAGCATTATATGCATCAGCTCCGAATCATGTCTTGGGTCAATAGTTGGGTTTGCCCGGCTCCCATGTTTGGTGCCTTACGTTCCGCAATATCGGCTAAGGTAGCGCTGGGAGAACTACTGTGATTGTGTCCCGGTTCTTCCGGACGAGCACCTCAGTAGAGAAAGCCGAAAACTGACTATCATGATAAGGCGAGAGCTGGTCGCTGTTCGAGAGGTCTCAAGTCCTTAAAGACTTTTTCCACTTCGGGCGAGGAGTCGGCCTTGCCCGACTTAGGCGTATATAGCGCCCCAAATTCGGCCTTCCGAAAACTAGGGGCTTCGCCAAAATTTAAAATTGTAGACTTCTATGGCTAAGTGAGAGTGATAAAGCCTTATAGTCCGATTGCCTGGTTCGTTGTGCTGAACACCTCCCTCGAAGGACCCAAAATTGGGATAAAGAGTGCTCAGGTGTATCCCGAACACCTCAGTACTAGTTACATGGGGGCAGAAGCCGACGACTGGCCAACTCTCAGATTTTATAAACGGCCGCATAGAAGGTAATATTTTAAATTCACAAGCGTTGCATAGCGCAAATGAACTCGTTTCATATTACAGGATCACATGAGTACATTCATTCGAATATTACATCCTTAGTACATTCCTCCGCCACAAGGCGAGAGCCCTTCAGGACACTGTTATAATACATTTCGGGGTGGCAATGCTCCTTGCCTTCCGGCGGCCCCTCCTTCACCAGCTTCTCAGCGTCCAGCTTCGCCCAGTGCACCTTTGCTCGGGCAAAAGCCCTGCGCGCCCTCGATGCAGACATACTGCTTTATGACGTCAAGACGTGGGCAGGCATTCACAAGCCGCCTCACCAGGCCGAAGTAGCTGTCAGGCAGGGGATCGCCAGGCCACATCCGGACTATAAGACCCTTCATGGCCTGTTCGGCCGCCTTGTGGAGCTCGACCAGTTGCTTTAGTTGGTCGCTCAAGGGCATGGGGTGTTCGGTCCCAGTATACTGAGACCAGAACAACTTCTCCGTCGAGCTCCCCTCCTCGGTCTGGTAAAACTCCGCGGCATCTGACACACTGCGGGGTAGATCTGCGAATGCTCCTGGAGGCTCCGAACTCGGGTAAGTAAAAGGAAATTTTCTTTCACATGCTTGCTTTGCATAATGAATGCCTTACCCGCCGCTATCTTCTTAATCGCCTCAATTTCCTGGAGGGCCTTCTGGGCTTCGGCCTTGGCGTGTTGTGCGCTTTCGAGGGCCTTCGCAAAGCTCGGACCCTTGCGTCTTAGAGTCACGCTCCAAGGACTCATGCTTTTGGACGAGGGCCTGGAGCTCTTGCTGCACCTCGCCTACTCGGGCATCTTGTTTCTCTCGCTCGATGCGCTCCTTGGCCGCCTTGTCCTCGGCCTCGGACAACGCCTTCTTTAGGGTCGCCACTTCGGTCGTGGCCCCTAGCAAAATTCATGACGATCCTATGATCTAAGCAACCACCCTTGTTTTTTCTTATCAATATACAGATGGGGTATAACTTACCTTTGTTCTCTTCGAGCTGCCTTTTGGCAAGGCTGAGCTCTTCCTTGGACCGCTCAAGGTCCCGCTTCAGTGCGGCGACCTCCGCAGTACGTGCGACAGCGGCTAGCAGTGGAACCTGCATATGCACATAGACATATTTCGATTAGACTCCTATGATTATTATTTGATCCTCTATTCGGCTTTTCTTCGCGAACGCCAAACAGAGCATCAGGGGCTAGTGTCTATGCGGTAACATTCTCTTATAATCTGGTTACTTACCTCAAAGCCTGTTAGGAGGCTGGCACACGCTTCAGTCAGTCCGCTCTTGGCGGACTGAACCTTCTTGACCACCGCACTCATGATAGTGCGGTGTTCTTCGTCGATGGAAGCACCGCGAAGCGCTTCCAGCAAGTTGTCCGATGCCTCTAGATGGACAGAGGCCATCGGCACAGGCGGCTTGCCCCTCTTAGCGAGGGGTTGCCTGACAGAGTCCGGAACCACTGGAGGTTTCGGCGCAGTATTCGGCTGGGAGCCGAATTTGCTGCCCCCATCATCAGAGCCCATGGGAGTCTTGCTCCCCTTGCGCCCAGCATCCGGAAGGTCGCCTTATGGCGCCTCCAGGACTACCTCCCCTCGGCTCGGTGCCCTTTGAGACAACACTTCGACGTTGTCCGTAGGGCGAGGGGAGGAGGCGGTCGGAAGTGAATCACTGTTCAGATCCGACGGGTCCAAAGAACCATCCGATGAAGATACGTCGATACGGGCTCGGGACGGACTGCATAATCATGTTCAGCATGATGAGAAGCAGTTCAATAAAATATACCAAGAATTATTATGGTATCCGGATACTTACGACTTCGCCAGGGGCTTGTCCCTGGGCAACCACTCCTCTTCGCTGAAGGCGGCGGCGGTGGAGTTGTCCGGAAGGAGGGTTCTTCCCTTCTTGGACCCTTCAGCCACCCCGGACGGGGCGACCTTCCTTTTCTTGTCTCCCCCGGCTGGGGGGGGGGAGAACTTTCCTCTTCCTCCTCCTCGTTTTCACGGGAGGAGCGCGCCTCGGTGCTTTCGGATGATGAGTCCGATATAACCTTGCGCTGGAGACCCTTCCTGGTCCCCGTGGCCTTTTTCTTGGCCTTCTTCTCTGGCACCTCATAAGGTGCCGGAACCAGCATCTCCGTTAGGAGAGCATCTACTGGATCTTCGGGCAGGGGAGCTGGACAATCGATCCGCTCCGCTATCGCTACCCAGTCCTGTTAAACGGCGTGGAGGCTTAGATCCCGCGCGTAGTTATGCTGGGGAAATGAACATATTATAAGATATAAAAGACTTACCGGATTTGCAGGGCGCTTTGCGCTGAGTCCGCGGTCCTCGGTAAGGGGAGGTGGTACCTCGGCGCCCTTGAACAACACCTTCCAGACGTCCTTGTGCGTCGTGTCGAAGAGCTCTCGCAACGTCTGGTGCTCGGCCGGGTCGAACTCCCACAAGGTGAATGCCCGTCTTTGATACGGGAGGATCCGGCGGAAGAGCATGACTTGGACCACGTTGACGAGCTTGATTTTCTTGCTCATCATGTTTTTGATGCATGTCTGGTGTCCGGTCAGCTCTACCGGGGAACCCCAGGACAGACCCTTCTCTTTCCAGGAGGTGCGCCGCATGGGGATTCCGGATCGAAATTTGGGGGCTGCCACCCAGTTGGTGTCGCGCGGCTCGGTGATGTAGAACCACCCCGATTGCCACCCCTTTATGGTCTCCACATAGGAGCCTTCGAGCCAGGTGACGCTGGGCATTTTGCCCACCATGGCGCCTCCGCACTCCGCTTGCTGGCCGACCACCACCTTCGGTTTAACATTGAAGGTCTTCAGCCACAGGCCGAAATGTGGCTGGATGCGGAGGAAGGCCTCGCACACGACGATAAATGCCGAGATGTTGAGGATGAAATTCGGGGCCAGATCGTGAAAGTCCAGCCCGTAGTAAAACATGAGCCCGCGGACAAGCGGGTGGAGGGGAAATCCCAGTTCGCGGACGAAGTGGGTAAGGAAAACCACCCTCTCATGGGGTTCTGGAGTAGGGATGATCTGCCTCGCATCTGGCAGCCGGTGCGCGATATTCGCGGCCAGGTATCCGGCTCCCCGCAACTTTGTGATGTTCTCCTCCGTAACGGGGGAGACCATCCACTTGCCTCCCGCTCCGGACATGCTTGGAGTGGTTTGAGGAGAAAAAACGCGAACTTGGGTGCTGGAGCTCGAGTGCGCAAGAATGGATGAGCAAGGAGGAAGAAGGCGTGGGTGAAAAGGGTGAATCCTTGTCCCTTTATAAGGGTGGAAGAGGCTATGCGCCTCCCCACCTACCTGGTAAAATCGCTTATTCCCCAACCGCCGTAATTGATGGCGCGGTTGGGTTACCCACACCCCTATTGATAAGAATCCCGTGATAAGGGGACACGATCTCTGCTTCGACAAGATGTGCCAAGGAAACCGCCTCGCAATATGTGCAGTGGCTGGTTGTGAAAAACGGTTCGAATAATGACCGGGCCGTGGTGTGATGTCATGCTGCAAAACGCGTCGGCAGATTAGATTTGTGGAAATGTTATTCTCTCTACGATGGTATGTGGAATTTGTTTTGCAGAGCCGGACACTATCCTTGTGTTCAAAATCTTCTATGGAGTATTCGGAGGAGGAACCCGCCTTGCAATGCCGAAGACAATCTGCGCGTCGGACTCATCGTCATTGAAGCCTGGTTCAGGGGCTACTGAGGGAGTCCTGGATTAGGGGGTCCTCGGACAGCCGGACTATATCCTTTGGCCGAACTGTTGGACTATGAAGATACAAGATTGAAGACTTCGTCCCGTGTCCGGATGGGACTCTCCTTGGCGTGGAAGGCAAGCTTGGCAATATGGATATGTAGATCTTCTCCCTTGTAACCGACTCTGTGTAACCCTAGCCCCCTCCAGCGTCTATATAAACCGGAGGGTTTAGTCCGTAGGACAACAACAATCATACCATAGGCTAGCTTCTAGGGTTTAGCCTCTACGATCTCGTGGTAGATCAACTCTTGTAATACTCATATCATCAAGATCAATCAAGCAGTAAGTAGGGTATTACCTCCATCGAGAGGGCCCGAACCTGGGTAAACATTGTGTCCCCCGCCTCCTGTTACCATCCACCTTAGACGCATAGTTCGGGACCCCCTACCCGAGATCCGCCGGTTTTGACACCGACAAACACCTTCTTTCGCAGCTTCACAAGCCGCAATGTATTCGGCTTCTGTGGTAGAATCGGCCACCGTATCTTGCTTGGAACTCATCCAGCTCATTGCCCCTCCGTTCATGACGTACACAAATCCGGATTGTGATCGACAATCATCTCTGTCGGTTTGGAAGCTAGCGTCGGCGTAACCCCTTACGACGAGCTCTTCCTCACCTCCATAAACTAGGAACATCTCTTTAGTCCTTTTCAGGTACTTCAAAATAGTCTTTACCGCTGCCCAGTGGCTCTCACCTGGGTTGGCCTAGTATCTGCTTGTTAGGCTTATTGCAAAAGCAACATCGGGCCGCGTACATATCATGGCATACATGATGGATCCGATTGCCGAGGCATACGGAATCCTACTCATCTTGCTTTGCTCATCAGATGTCGAAGGACTCTGAGTCTCGCTTAGCCTTATACCATGTGAGAGTGGGAAGAACCCTTTCTTCACCTCACTCATGTTGAACCGCTTCAACACTTTATCTATGTACGTGCTCTGGCTTAAGCCGAGCAGCCTCCTTGATCTATCTCTATAGATCTTAATGACTAAAATGTACATTGCCTCACCAAGGTCCTTCATCGAAAACTTGCCATTCAATGACTCCTTGACCGAGTTCAGCATCGAAACATCATTTCCGATCAGTAGTATGCCATCCACATACAAGATCAAAAACACTATTAAGCTCCCACTTAATTTCTTGTATAAACAAGAGTCCTCTTCGCTTTTGATGAAACCGAGACCAGTGACGACCTCATCAAAACGAATATTCCAGCTCCGAGATGCTTGCCTCAACCCATAAATGGATCTCTTGAGCTTGCATACCTTACTAGTGCTAGTCGGATCGACAAAACCCTCGGGCTGTATCATATACACGTCCTCGGTTAAATTTCCGTGAAGGAAAGCCGTCTTGACATCCATCTGCCATATCTCGTAATCAAAATATGCAGCTATAGCTAGTACGATCCTCACCGATTTCAGCATCGCTACCGGCGAGTAAGTCTCGTCGTAGTCAATTCCTTGAACTTGTCCATAACCCTTAGCGACAAGCCGAGCTTTATGGATCTGAACATTTCCATCCACATCGGTTTTCTTCTTAAAGACCCATTTGCAACCAATGGCCGTTACGCCAGGAGGCGGATCAACCAATTCCCAGACTTGATTCTCATACTAGGAAATATGCCCTAGAGGCAATAATAAAGTTGTTTATATTTCCTTATGTCATGATAAATATATATTATTCATGCTAGAATTGTATTAACCGGAAACTTGATACATGTGAGAATATATAGACAAAACAAAGTGTCCCTAGTATGCCTCTACTAGATTAGCTCGTTAATCAAAGATGGTTAAGTTTCCTAACCATAGACATGTGTTGTCATTTGATGAACCGGATCACATCATTAGGAGAATGATGTGATGGACAAGACCCATCCGTTAGCTTAGCATAATGATCGTTAAGTTTTATTTCTACTGCGTTCTTCATGACTTATACATATTCCTTTGACTATGAGATTATGCAACTCCCGAATACCAGAGGAATACCTTGTGTGCTATCAAACGTCACAATGTAAATGGGTGATTTATAAAGATGCTCTACAGGTATCTCCGAAGGTGTTTTTTTGGGTTGGCATAGATCGAGATTAGGATTTGTCACTCCGAGTATTGGAGAGGTATCTCTGGGCCCTCTCGGTAATGCACATCATAATAAACCTTGCAAGCAATGTGACTAATGAGTTAGTTACAGGATGATGCATTACGGAACGAGTAAAGAGACTTGCCGGTAACGAGATTGAACTAGGTATGTGGATACCGACGATCCAATCTCGGGCAAGTAACATACCGATGACAAAGGGAATAACGTATGTTGTCATAGCGGTTCAACCGATAAAGATCTTCGTAGAATATGTAGGAGCCAATATGAGCATCCAGGTTCCGCTATTGGTTATTGACCGGAGAGGTGTCTCGGTCATGTCTACATAGTTCTCGAACCCGTAGGGTCCGCACGCTTAACGTTCGATGACGATTTGTATTATGAGTTATGTGTTTTGGTGACCGAAGTTTGTTCGGGGTCCCGGATGAGATCACGGACATGACGAGGAGTCTCGAAACGGTAATATTGATATATTGGACAATGATATTCGGACACCGGAATGGTTTCGGAAAGGTTCGGGTATATTTCAGAGTACCGAGGGGTTACCGGAACCCCCCGGGGAAGTATTGGGCCTACATGGGCCTTAGTGGAAGAGAGGGGAGCCCGCAAGGGGTGGCGCGCGCCCCCCTCCAAGGGAGTCCGAATAGGACAAGGAGGAGGGGGCGCGGCCCCCTTTCCCTCTCCCTCTCTCTCTCCTTCCTTTTCCCCTTCCGATGAGAAAGGAAAAGGCCGGGGGGGGGGGGGGCGAATCCTACTATGAGTGGTGTCCTAGTAGGACTCCCCCCCTTGGCGCGCCCCCTTGGTGGCCGGCCTCTGTCGGCGTTCTGGGAACGGGGGTCCCCAGACTTGCCTGCCTGCGGCCCACGGCGTGGCTATGCTTGTCGGTGTCAAAACCGGCGGATCTCGGGTAGGGGGTCCCGAACTGTGCGTCTAAGGCGGATGGTAACAGGAGGCGGGGGACACGATGTTTACCCAGGTTCGGGCCCTCTCGATGGAGGTAATACCCTACTTCCTGCTTGATTGATCTTGATGATATGAGTATTACAAGAGTTGATCTACCACGAGATCGTAGAGGCTAAACCCTAGAAGCTAGCCTATGGTATGATTGTTGTTGTCCTACGGACTAAGCCCTCCGGTTTATATAGACACCGGAGGGGGCTAGGGTTACACAGAGTCGGTTACAAGGGAGAAGATCTACATATCCGTATTGCCAAGCTTGCCTTCCACGCCAAGGAGAGTCCCATCCGGACACAGGACGAAGTCTTCAATCTTGTATCTTCATAGTCCAACAGTCCGGCTAAAGTATATAGTCTGGCTATCCGAGGACCCCCTAATCCAGGACTCCCTCAGTAGCCCCCGAACCAGGCTTCAATGGCGATGAGTCCAGCGCGCAGATCGTCTTCGGCATTGCAAGGCGGGTTCTTCTCCAAATTCCGAGTACCTGTTGAGTATTGTCCGGCTTCCCATAAATGTTGCACTCCTTGGCTTCCGCGCCTAATAATGGCTATCCTCCACATGTCGAGTGAATGCGAGAAGCCAGGGTAGTTTTACATTTGCCACCCTAGCCATGTGAGTAAATCGTCTATTAAAGAGACAGGGATTCTTAGATCCAGATCACACCATCCTCCCACAGTGAGTATCTATCGGAGCGCGCCCGGAAAAAGTCCATTCCAACATGGCCGGCCATCGCAGCTCCTCCTCTCGCTCCCGTAGCCCTAAGCCCGGCAATTGGAAGAAGTGTTCCGTCCCCCACAACCAATTAGTAGAGTTACAGACCCAGGGATTTCTCCCTCCAGTGTATATGGTCCCCGTTCGAGCCGGGCTCGCCACCTACAATGGCGGGGAGCAAGCGGAGAGCTTTCCCAACCCATCCATGGGGGAGCGGGTATGCCTTGTCCCTTACTTATTAAGAGGGCTTGGATTTCCAATTCTTCCGTTCCTCCGCGGGCTCTTGGAGTTCTACGGTCTCCAGCTGCATAATTTTACTCCCGCCTCCATACTACACATCGCTGGCTATGTCGCTCTTTGCGAACTGTTTCTGGGCTGTGAAGCTCATTTCGAGCTATGGAAGAGGCTATTCTACCTCGTACCCCGTACACAGGAGGGGTCAATATACCAAGTGGGCGGAGCCGAAATATGGCGCATCGCCGGGACCGGATACCTGTCCGGTACTCCGAAGAAGACATCCGAGGACTGGCCTTCGGAGTGGTTTTATATGGAGGACGTCCCCCTTCCGGACCCTATCCGGATGGGCCTTCCTGAGTTCGACAACGCTCTCTTGAAGAAACGTCACAGCTGGCACCCTCGGGGCCCTCAGGAGGAAGATAACGGGGAAGTCCTTTACCTGATGAGTCGGATACAGACGCTGGCCCAGTCAGGATTGACAGTAATGGAGGTTATGTCAATATGCATAATGCAGGGGGTACAACCACTTCAATATCGGGGGCAACCCATGTGGCACTTCAACAGAGAAGACGATGCCACCCGCTGCGGTCATAAGGGACCGGACTCAGTCACTGCTCTAGCAAAAATTCTGTCCGATTTGTACAAAGGAGAGGAAGAGGAGTTCATCCGCATTAAGCCACGGGATGGATTCTCCATGTACAACCCTCCAAGCTGGGTGAGCTGCCACTTTTTACTCCCAACCTTCCCGCATTCTTCGTCATAAGTATTTACCTTGCTATTTCATAGCAGGAACTGCGAAAAGCTGTAAGGGAGGTCCACAGCCCGCCTCCACAACCGGAGGACCCTGACCGGGCCCTCGACCCCAGACTTGAAGAAGATCCGGACACATTTGTGGAGCTTATTGACAGGAAGTTCTATCAATTAAGCTGCGACGGTGCCATGGTGGCCATTATAGCCGATTACCCGGGACTACTCCCTGCATCGCATGTAAGTAAAACCGGAGTCCTAACTTCCAAGAAGGATCCCTTTTTCTGCACTTCACCTACTGCACACATATGATGTTTTACAGGGAAGGCCCTCGGGACGCCATGCCGAACCCGCAGTGACTCACCAACAAGGGGCACCGAAGCCGGGTAGGCTTAAAAGGAAGGCGGTCAGGACTGAGACGCCGTCGCAGAGGTATGAAAGAGAACCCCGCTCCATGGTGGTCATCTTTTAAAACATAATAACGCCCATGTTTCCTAGTAGGAAAAACGCTCGCCAGACTATATCCGGAGAGGTTGCCGGTCACGCCTCTACCAGCCGGGCTCCAGAGCCGGACATAGAGGCGGATACTAACATGGGGCGAACGCCGGATGTTCCTCCTACAAAGGATGCGGATAGGCTATCCGCTACAAATTCCGAAGTGGAGAGCGCCATGAATCACAGGCGTCGCCGGGCCATACTCCGTGACGCTTGTTTCTCCCAAGAGGCATTCGATGCCTTCAACTCAGGAGACGCGTACATCCGAGCTGCTCAAAATGGTCTTGCCAGAGCCACAGACCAGTATGTAAAGGATATACGGGTAAGAAAATCTAATAATTATGTATATCAGTAGCCCGTGAGACTTGAAACAGTTGGCACAACTGATTTAAGGATCATTGTTTGCATAGGTTCTTACGGAGAAGAATACCCGGTTGTCACAAGAGCTGGAGGAGTGCAAAGCCCAGCTCCAGGCCGCAATTGCCCCAGTAAAGGAGTCCGAGAAGGCCCCATCTGGTAACACTTATTTCTTTTGCAAAGAATGACAGGTACCAGGTAGTATGCGGCACGCATGCAGATCTAACAATAGATTCTGCAGATGACTCTGGAGTGAATCCGGAGGTCGTGCGAGGGGATGAGCAACATGCTAACCGACAGCTAAAGGCTGGCGAGCGCGTGCTTACACGGGTTAGGCGGGAGAAAAACGATCTCCAAGACTTCAATATCCAGCTGGGTGTGGAACTGAAAGATGTTCGAGCCCAGCTTGCTGACTCCATAAAGGAGAATAAGAGGCTTCGACGCGACATTTTCAGTAAGTGCTTGAACGAACTTTTAAAGAGTTCGGCGAAGAAACCGGCTAACAGAGTTATGTCTGCACGTATGCTGACGAGTCGTCCCGCGGAGGAGATGCCCGGGTCTGCGGGTGATCTTCTGCCAGAGCTCTCTCAACTGCACGAACAAGTTCGGCAGGTGATGCAGGGCATTGCCCAAGCCTTGTGGCCATCCGCCTCCCTGCCAGAAGGCATGGGGGAGCTTGTAGAGAAGCTCAAGGGAGCGCGGCGGCGCTTCCGATTATGGAAGATATCAGCCTGCCGACAAGGTGCGAGGGAAACCTGGGCCATGGTGAAGACGCGATATACCAAGGCTGACCCAAACCACATGGCCGAGGTCGGACCTGTGGGGTCCGATGGGAAAGAGATCCCCGTCAGTTTGGTGTATGACCAAGTAGAATTAGCCGCAAAGTATTCCCAACAGGATTGTAGGCTAGACAGCCTGTTGGATGGTATAGAAGAAGAATTTAGTCAGTCTAAGTGACTGTGTACTTCAAGTGACATGTATTGTCTCTAGCCGGATTGTAAATCATTTGTCATGGCGGACCTTTTCGCTTCAACCTCTGGACCCGACAGTCCGGAGTGTATCCGAATACCCGCTCAGTTATGTAAAAACCGGGGTACGCGTGGAAACCAGGCGTAGGGGTCATTAGTGCTTGAACAGACAAGTACCCAACTAGCTATGTTATATTACATGGATAGTAAGAAACATCTTCCAGGGAGAATAGTTCCATTAAGGGTTCCTTTCCCTGAGTACGCATGCCCTAATGTGCATGTTCGAGCTACGAAAAGAGACGCATGATATAAACTTATGGGGGCGTGTAGTACAATAAATAGAAATCGTCTTTTGTTCACCGACCGAATATTCCCTTAAGAATGCTAGCTTTCGGCTTCACCCAGTCTGAGGTACACATCCGGCTGACCCGGCAGTAACAATCGCAGAGGTGCTCCCCTTATGCCCTAGCCGAATTAACGGGAACGTAGGGCATAAACACAAGAGCCAGGCAACCCAGCTTGGCCAAAACTTAAGTCATATCGATGCATATAGTAGCGAAAAAAGGTACATGTGAAAAGTAACACATGTGTGGGGCCTAGAGCCCAGAACGGAGCTATATTAAGCTTCTGTATAAGAAGCCCCCAGGTATCACGAGCGCAGCTAGCGCGTCAAGATTGTAGTCAAGACACATTTTAGCCTTTGAAGGCCTTGAAGAAAAAAGAAGGGGAAGAAGGAGAGAAGGAAAGAAAAGACAGATAACGAATAATAAAAAATTGATAGAGGTAAGGAGACGAACACCGAGTCCGGCACTAGGCGTAGAACCTTCGGAGTCTGGCTGCGTTCCATGGGTTTGGCTCGAGTCGATTGTTCGATGCATCCCACAGACGGTACGCTCCACCGGTCAGAACTTGGTCAATAACAAAGGGACCTTCCCATTTGGGCTTGAGCTTGTTCTTTTTCTTCTCCGGTAGGCATAGAACGAGTTCGCCAACATTATAAGTTTTGGCCCGTACTTCTTTGCTTTGATACCTTCGAGCCTGTTGCTGATAGAATGCGGAACGGGCTTTTGCCACGTCACGCTCCTCCTCCAGGGCGTCCAAACTGTCCTGCCGATCAAGCTCGACTTCTTTCTCTTCATACATGCGCACTCGAGGTGAGTCATGAATTATGTCGCAGGGCAGTACCGCCTCTGCGCTGTACACCATAAAAAACGGTGTGTATCCGGTAGTGCGATTCGGCGTGGTCCGCAGCCCCCATAGTACGGAGTCGAGCTCCTCTACCCAGTGCGTATCGGATTCCTTCAAGGATCGCACTAATCTGGGTTTAATGCCGCTCATGATAAGACCATTTGCTCGCTCGACTTGACCGTTAGTTTGCGGGTGATAGACAGAAGCATAATCGAGCTTGATGCCCATGTTGCTGCACCAAAGTTTTACCTCGTCGGCTGTAAAGTTCGAGCCGTTATCGGTGATGATGCTGTGGGGGACGCCATAACGGTGTACAACCCCGGATATGAAGTCTATCACTGGTCCAGATTCGGCCGTTTTAACCGGTTTGGCTTCTATCCATTTGGTGAATTTGTCCACCATGACCAATAGGTATTTTTTCTTATGGCTTCCCCCTTTAAGGGGTCTGACCATATCAAGCCCCCAGACCGCAAAGGGCCAAGCGATGGGGATTGTTTGGAGAGCGGTAGGCGGCATATGGCTTTGGTTTGCAAAGAGCTGGCAACCGACGCAACGTTGAACGAGGTCCTGTGCGTCTGCTTGGGCCGTCGGTCAGTAGAAACCTGTACGGAAGGCCTTGCTTACAAGGGCCCAGGCTGCGGCGTGGTGGCCGCCAAGTCCAGCATGAATTTCTGCCAAGAGTTTCCGTCCTTCCTCTTCGGAGATGCACCTTTGAAGGACTCCGGTATCGCTTTTCTTATAAAGCTCTCCCTCGTGGACCTTGTAGGCTTTAGACCGCCGCACAATGCAGCACGCCTCGTTTGGGTCCTCTGGTAGTTCCTGTCGAGTTAGGTAGGCCAGGAATGGTTCTGTCCACGGGGCGATGATAGCCATTATCACGTGGGCGGAAGGTGTTATTTCGGTGGTAGAGCCTCCGATTATGTCAGAGTGTTCGGTATCTGGTGTTGTGGCTGGGTCCGGACTATTGTTACCGGTCTCTCCTTCCCATACCACGGATGGCTTAAACAACCTTTCCAAGAAGATATTAGGTGGTACGGGGTCGCGCTTAGCGCCGATGCGGGCGAGGATATCCGCCGCCTGATTGTTTTCCCGGGCCACATGGTGGAATTCAAGCCCCTCGAACCGAGCTAACATTTTGAGGACGGTTGCGATAAGCCGCCATTTTTGGATCCTTGGCGTCGAAGTCTCCATTTATTTGAGATATTGCGAGGTTCGAGTCCCCACGCACCTCAAGGCATTGAATGCCCATGGAGACTGCCATCCGGAGACCATGTAACAGGGCCTCATATTCTGCTGCGTTGTTGGAGTCTGTGTATAGTATTTGGAGTACATATTGAACTGTATCTCCGGTGGGGGATGTCAGGACGACGCCAGCCCCCAGACCAGCCAGCATTTTAGAGCCGTCAAAATGCATAATCCAATTGGAGTACGCGCCATACTCTTTAGGGAGTTCAGCTTCTGTCCATTCGGCGACGAAATCAGCCAGTACTTGTGACTTAATGGCTCGCCGGGGTTTGTATATTATGTCGAACAGGAGGAGCTCAATAGCCCATTTAGCAATCCAGCCCGTAGCCTCGCGGTTGTTTATTATGTCGTTGAGTGGTACTTCAGAGGCCACCGTAATTGAACACTCTTGAAAGTAGTGTCGTAATTTCCGGGATGCCATGAAGACCGCGTATGCTATCTTTTGATAATGTGGGTACCGTGATTTGCATGGAGTGAGGACAGTGGATACATAGTATACCGGCTTTTGAAGCGGGAACTTATGTCCGTCCATCTCTCGTTCGACGACGAGCACTGCGCTTACAACTTGGTGTGTTGCCGCTATATATAGCAGCATTGGTTCGCCGACGTTAGGTGCGGCCAAGATTGGGTTTGTGGCCAAAACGGCTTTTATTTCTTCTAATCCGGCCGTGGCCGCATCCGTCCACTCGAAGTGTTCGGTGCGTCGAAGAAGGCGATAAAGAGGCAGTGCCTTTTCTCCTAATCGGGAGATGAAGCGGCTTAAGGCAGCCACACATCCAGTTAGTTTCTGGATTTGCTTGAGGTCTGTTGGGATGGCCAACTGTGACAGAGCTCGGATTTTAGCCGGATTTGCTTCGATTCCTCTGTTGGAGACGATGAAGCCTAAGATCTTTCCGGCGGGCACACCGAAGACGCATTTTTCCGGATTGAGCTTAATGTCGTATGTTCGGAGATTGTCGAACGTGAGCCTCAAGTCATCTATTAAGGATTCGACGTGTCTGGTTTTAATGACCACATCGTCTACGTATGCCTCCACTGTTTTGCCAATCTGTGTCTCCAAGCATGTCTGAATCATGCGTTGATAGGTTGCACCGGCGTTTTTGAGCCTGAAAGGCATGGTGTTAAAACAGAAGGGGCCGTATGGAGTGATAAATGCCGTTGCGGCTTGATCGGACTCCGCCATCTTAATTTGATGGTATTCGGAGTATGCGTCGAGGAAACACAATGAGTCGTGTCCTGCGGTAGCGTCGATAATTTGATCGATGTGAGGGAGGGGGAAGGGATCCTTTGGGCAAGCCTTATTAAGGTCCTTGAAGTCGACGCATAGGCGCCAGGATTTGTCCTTCTTTGGTACCATCACTAGGTTTGCTAGCCTGTCCGGATGTTTTATTTCTCGAATGAATCCGGCCTCCAGTAACTTGGCTAGCTCCTCTCCCATGGCTTGTCACTTAGGCTCAGAGAAGCGCCGAAGAGTTTGCTTGACCGGCTTGAATCCCTTTAGGATGTTAAGGCTATGCTCGGCCAGCCTGTGTGGGATTCTTGGCATGTCTGAAGGATGCCAGGCAAAGATGTCCCAATTCACGCCCAAGAACTCCCGTAGCGCAGCGTCTACTGTGGGGTTTAACTGTGCCCCGATGGATGCTGTTTTTGTAGGGTCCGTTGGATTGACTTGGAATTTGACTATTTCATCCGCTGGTTTAAAAGAGGTGGACTTGGATCTTTTGTCAAGTATCACGTTGTCCCTGTCCACTGTGGAGCGCAGCGCAGTTAATTCCTCGGCCGCGAGGGCTTCGGATAACGCCTCGAGGGCCAGTGCGGCTGTTTTATTTTCGGCGCGGAGTGCTATGTCCAGATCACTAGTTAGAGTGATGATTCCATTGGGCCCAGGCATTTTGAGCTTCATGTACCCGTAACGGGGTATAGCTTGGAAGATCGTGAATGCCTCCCACCCTAGAAGGGCGTGGTATCCGCTATTGAACGGGGCCACTTGGAATGTGATTTCTTTGGACCTATAATTCTCCGGCGTGCCGAATACCACATCTAGTGTGATTTTCCCAGCACATCGTGCCTCCCGACTAGGGATGATTCCTCTGAAGGTCGTGCTGATTTCCTCAATGCGGCTTCTGTCTATTTCCATTTTTCGAAGAGTCTCCTCATAGATGAGGTTTAATCCGCCGCCGCCGTCCATGAGCACTTTAGTAAGCCGGAAGCCGTCCACAATTGGACTAAGGACCAAGGCGGCTGGTGCTCGGGCTGTTCGGAATTTAGGTTCGTCACTGGCATTGAAGGTGATAGCCGTATCGCTCCATGGATTTATTGCTGCCACGTGGTAGACTTCGGCAAGGCTGCGGAGTGCTCGCTTACGCCTATTATTTGAGGCGAAGGTCTCGAAGACTGTCAATACTGTATTGTTGTTCTCCACGGGATGGTGCTCTGCGGTATTGTTGATGAGGAGATCCTCACCGCTCTTGGCCACCTGCCGGAGTATCCAACATGTTCTAAGGCTGTGTGTTGGCATGGTATCCGCTGTACTGTGAATTTTGCATGGCCAATTAAGCCATCCCTCCAATACGGTTCCACGCCCTGTAGTGGGCTTTTGCTTCTTTGTAATTGGATCAGGTGACTTACGAGAGTGCACCCTTTTAGTTCGGACTGGGGGTTTTGTCAGAGCCGGAGGATCCCAAAATTTTGTTTGGGTTTTCCAGGCGCTTTCCATTGCACAGTATTTCCGTACTATGGCCGCCAAGTCAGCAAAGTGTGCTATGTCACGGCGACTTATGGCGTTGAGGATTCCCCTGTCCGTGCAATTTTTGCAAAAGAATGAAATTGCGTCTTCCTCGCGACAGTCCTTAACCTTGCTCATTACAAGGAGGAATCTGGCCCAATAGTGGTGTACTGTCTCTTGGGGCTCTTGTCTAATGCGGGAAAGATCACTTATATCTGGGTGGGTGGGTAGATTCAGGTCCGAACCCTGACCCGATCTGAGACCCAGGGGCGGAGGAGTTTCCGATCTTGGAAGCTCGGGCTCCGGGATGTTGCCCGCTAGGTCTGGCCCGCTGTCTGATTCTAGGTTCAAGGCTTGGGCCATGTCCTCCCGTAGATGGGTATCCGGCTCGGAGAGCTCAGGAATCTGGACATAGTTCGTCCTCAAGATGGAGGAAGAATTGCTGAGTTGCTCCTCCACCACCGCTATCTGATGGGTGACCGGCGGAGAGTTAATCTCCCTTTGGTCGGGTTTAAGCCCAATCCGATCATAGTCCGTAGCGACTCCCAAAGCGGCGATGCGATCCAAGAGCTCGTTCAAGGAGGAGAGCTCCATTGGTTCCATCTGCTCGGCGAGTCCCGAGCCGATGCGGAGGCGATTTTTGATAACCCGAGAGGTCATCGTCGGCGCAGCGGCCGAACGGGCGGTCATGATGAAGTCGCCTAATCGGAGAGTTTGGCCTACAGCCAGGGCTCCCCCGGAAGTGATGTTGTCCTTGACAACAAGACGAGCCATCAAGCCTTATGATGACGACACAGTGGAACTCTCAATGAAAGCACCAATGTCGGTGTCAAAACCGGCAGATCTCGGGTAGGGGGTCCCGAACTGTGCGTCTAAGGCGGATGGTAACAGGAGGCAGGGGACATGATGTTTACCCAGGTTCGGGCCCTCTCGATGGAGGTAATACCCTACTTCCTGCTTGATTGATCTTGATGATATGAGTATTACAAGAGTTGATCTACCACGAGATCGTAGAGGCTAAACCCTAGAAGCTAGCCTATGGTATGATTTTGTTGTCCTACGGACTAAGCCCTCCGGTTTATATAGACACCGGAGGGGGCTAGGGTTACACAGAGTCGGTTACAAGGGAGGAGATCTACATATCCGTATTGCCAAGCTTGCCTTCCACGCCAAGGAGAGTCCCATCCGGACACGGGGCGAAGTCTTCAACATTGTATCTTCATAGTCCAATAGTCCGGCTAAAGTATATAGTCCGGCTATCCAAGGACCCCCTAATCCGGGACTCCCTCAAAGCTAGCAGGCCGTACGGCCCATCTTCATCAACAAGGAATTCAAGACCCTCGTGAGGGGCCAAGCCTCGCGGGGTGGCCGACACAAGACCTCCTCAGGAGTGGCCTCGCCAGGCTGCCTCGCGAGGAGTGGAGATATCAAGGCGGGACAAACCTCACGAGGCACTCGTGACGTGAGCCATGACGATCGACACCAGGTAGGCGCCAGGCGGGCGCCAGCGCGCGTAGCGTCCTTGTTTCCTCTTTGATGCTAAGGAGGCAGACGCAGGCGCGGAGTACCGATGCACCAAGCAAAGGTTTCCATATCGGTGCAACAAGACCAAGACCAGCAGGACGGCAAGATGGAGGTCACCATGGAGCCCAAGACGGCGTCACCACCAGAGCCTTTTGCAGGCGAAGACCACTTTTGTCAGGATAGCTTGTACTAGCTGTCCCCTTTCAAATTGCCCGCCGTTGTTGGCTCCCTTCCCGCTCAATATTTGGGGAGAGGACCAGGGCCTATATAAGTAGAGCTAGCCACCACCAAAGGGGGTAACTTGAACAAAAACTGGAACTTGAACTTGATCTCATCTGATCGAGAGCCTGCCCAAAGCCACACACCAAACACAAGAACACCTCAACCTCAGGAGGTTGTTCTTTCCCTTGTACTGTTCTTCATCAGCCCAAGAGGCAATCCACCACCACCACACTGGAGTAGGGTATTACACCACAACGGTGGCCCGAACCAGTATAAATCTCGTGTCTTTTTGTGTTGCGAGTTCGTCGAGTTCATCCACGAGATCTTAGCGAGCTAGGGCGTAGATTGGTAGGGGGGAAAGAACTTCGCGCGCACCCCAGAGTTCGAACCTTAAGGGTTTTGCCGGAACCCCACATCCGACATTTGGCGCGCCAGGTAGGGGTGCGCCGTAGCTTCCCTTCCGTTGATCCATCGCTCCGTCGTCTCCATGGCGGATGCTCGCCGTGCTCGAGCTGAGCGCCGGGCTGCCCTCACCGCCCGCGTTGCTCAGATGGTTCCCGTCGGCAGGCCACCTCGTCGTTCTCCGTCTCCTGCCGCCAATGCCGCCACCGGCCCGGTGGGGAACGAGCAGCAAGCATCCTCGCTGCACCCATCGGTGCGGCAGGACGGCCGCACCGCCAATCCATCGCTGACCCCGACCGGTTCTTCGTCCCACGCACGACGCGCTCCCATGGACGCACAGGCCGCGCTCCTCATGGCGAACGAGCTCCTGTGCTACCGCCCGATCGACGACCTCTACGAGGACTGGCTCGACCGCGTCGCCGAGCTCGTCCACGCCGCAGGGGGCTCCCCGGCGCCGTCTCACACTCTGCCTCGTCCTCCGCCCGCCACGGGTGATGTGGCTCATGGAGCGCCTCCACCGCCTCTGCCCCAAGACTGTGCCTTGGCACCAAGGCGCGTGGCCCCACGGCACGATCCACCACGTTCGGCACCCGCGCACGAAGAGAGAAGCTGCCAAGAGATTCCTCGGCCGCGAGAAGCTGCACCTGCGCTCCCCGCGCCACCTCGCCAAGAATGCGCGCTACCTGCGGTAGCGGCGCGCAGACCTCATCAAGATCAAGCTCCACCTCCAAGACGGGCCCCGGCAACCACGGCCGGTTGCCGCGCCTTCACCCCCGAGCTGCGTAGCGTTGCCTTGCCGGGCAAGTTCAAGCCGGATCTGCCTCCTCGCTATGATGGCACCGCCGACCCCGTGGAGTTCCTGCAGCTCTATGAGCTGAGCATCGAAATGGCCAACGGCGACGAGAAAGTCATGGCGAACTAGTTTCCTATGGCTCTCAAGGATGGTGCCCGCTCCTGGCTCCTGAATCTGCCGCAAGGCTTGGTCTCCTCCTGGGACGAGATGCGCGACCGCTTTGTCGCCAACTTCCAGGGCACCCGCGATCGCCCGCCAGCCGCGGGCGACCTGCGCCGCATCAAGCAACAACCAGGAGAGACCCTCCAGAAGTACATCCAGCGCTTCAACAACACTCGCCTCAAGATCCCCAAGGTCATAGATGAGGCCATCATCTCCGCGTTCTACGATGGCGTCCGCGACATCAAGATGGAGGAAGAGCTCGCTATCCATGAGGAGCTGTGCACATCTCAAGAGCTGTTCAACTTGGCAACCAAGTGCGCAAGAGCTGAGGAGGGCCGCCTCTCCCTCCTCGAGCTACCAGCTGTGGGCACAGAGGAGAAGAAGGCTAAGGCCAAGGATGTGAAGTGCAAGGAAGCAGCAGTGCTCGCAGCGGAGCCCGACACCAAGCGAGGCAGAGATCAGCCCGAGTCATCCAAGAACAGCCGGCCGTTCTGCGCCTTCCACAACCTGAACACTCACAACACCAGTGACTGTCAAGAGCTCAGAGCCATTCACGAAGGTTGCTACAGTCGATGCCCCGAACGCAGCGACCGGGGCTACGGCCGAGGAGGAGGACATAGAGGCGGACGCTGGGACGACCGTGGCCCGCGCGAGGAGTGGCGCGACCGTCCTCGTGAGGAACGTTGGCAGGATCATCCTCGCGAGGGCGCCTGGAGAGACCAGCCTTGCGAGGACCATCCTCAGGGCAACGCCGGTCTTCCCCCGTTGCCGCCACCGCCAAGAAGGAACGACGAACACCATCAAGACGAGGGGGCTGGGGGCTTCCAGGAACCGCGTGCTATCGCCTGTATCTTGGGCGGAGCCCAGGCCCCAGCCTCTCAGCGCATCTTCAAACAGTTTGCTCGTGAAGTGAATGCAGTCCTTCCCAAGCTTGAAGCCACACGTCAACTCAGATGGTCCCAGTGCCCCATCACGTTCAGCTCGGCGGATCAACTTAAGTGCGCGGCTACCGCTGGCACCCTCCCGATGCTGTGCTCCCCAGTCATCAGCAACGTACAAGTTACAAAAACCCTCATCGACGGCGGTGCAGGACTCAACGTCCTGTCCGTCGATACGTTCGACAAACTCCAAGTCCCTTATGACCAGCTTCAGCCTACCAAGCCTTTCTCAGGAGTGACCGATGGTTTCACCACGCCGATAGGGCAGGTCCGCCTCCCTGTCACCTTCGGAGAATTCAAGAATTACCGCACCAAGCTCATCGACTTCGACGTCGCACATATCTGTCTGCCTTACAACGCCATCCTCGGGTATCCAGCCCTAGCCAAGTTCATGGCCATCACCCATCACGGCTTCAACGTCCTCAAGATGCCGGGAAGCGGCGGAATCATCACGGTCCCATGTGAAGAGAGAGATGCGGTGTGCTCCCTCTAGCGCGCCTTCCAAGCTGCAACAATCGATGACCCCGACAACAAAAGCGAGGGCCCTCCAGAGGCCATCCCCAAGAAGAAGCAGTTGCGACGTGCCGGACCTCAGGAGGGTGGCGTCACGGCTGGAACCTCGTCAGGATCAGCGCCCGCTCCAGGGGCGCCTCCCTCCATCGCATAGGAAGGCGCGCCTAGAGCCCTCCTCGGGCAGGGCTCGGGGGCTCTCTTCTGGAGGGCCTCGGACCTTGCCAACATCACGAGGGAGGCGCTTGGGCACCACTTGGAGGCGTGCTTCGCGGCATGTTTCCCTCAGGAGAACACAGGGCGAGGAGCGCCCACCGCTCAGGAGTTCATCACCAAGACCACCCAGGAATTGCAAGACGCAAGGGCCATGCGCGGCGAGCACTGCTCACGAGGCGCAGCTCCCCATCCAGGCGAGGATGCAGGGCTGCGCATCTCCATCGACGTACCAGGGCTCAACAGGGCCGCTTCTCAGGAGCTCTTCTGGCCTTTGCGTGTGGGATGCTGCGAGGGTCCACCTCATAGCTACGTTCGCATGCCCTTTGGCTTGCCGAGCGTGTCGTCAGCCTACCAGCACAACATGCGGCGTATCCTGGCGGCTCAGGAGACCAGGCACCATGCCGTCTTGGTGGAGATGGAGACGGTCCTCCAGGAACCCCCCGAGCCCCTAGAGCCTCCCGAGGCTCAGGGCCCCGGTGGCTCATGAGGAGCTACCCCTTCGTTGCACGCCTTCAGCTGCCTCAACTCTCCTTCGTCAACAGAACCAGGTGACATTTTCCAAGTTCATTTAGTTGGGAGCGACCCCTCGGGCTGCACTATTCCCAGGCCGCGTTGGTCCATCCCTGTGGCGTGTATCCTTTCCTTATGTCTTTAGCTTACCTTGCTGGGGGCGCCCCTTGGGCTGCATCATCCCCAAGCCGCTCGGGCCTGACCCAGTGGCATGTATCTTTCTGCATTTACCCAAGCTGGTTTGTCTTCCATGCTTAATCTGCCCGATTACCACCTGCCACGGGTTCACCCCTCCATCATGCAATTCGCTTGCGCGTTAAAAGGGGGGCTCCTGAGCAGCGCGACTCAGGAGCTCTTACTGGCTCTCCAGCCCTCACCCCCTGGCCTTGACCACGGCATATGACCTGGCATACCAGCGACGGCTGAGCTTGCTCGAGGGCCGGGACCTGAGGACGTAGAGCGCTTGCATCTAACCGCCTCACAGGAACGCACAGCTATCAAGGACTCAAGACCAGGCGCAACCCTCCTTGAGGTAGGGCCTCGTGAGTCCCGCGCTGGCTCACGAGTGCCCAGATACACCTCGCAGCCCTGCCGTGCAAGCCACGTGTCAGGGCGGGGCTGTACACGCCCCGGGGGCTCCTCCCGGAGGGGCCCCCCTCCCACGCACAAGTGGAAGCACCATGCTCTTCGCTGGCCGTCGACATTGCCGAGGAGCGGCTATGCCCGTGCACAAGCGGAAGCACTATGCTCCGCGCTGGTGATAAACAACTGAGGGCGGCTCCAAGGTCGTACCAACCTCAGGGAGCCCGAGAGCTCAGCGTCCGGCCTCACCGCAACGCCTCCCCTCGGGAGAGCCGCGCGAGGGGGCTAGACACGGGGGCTGCGCTCGGGTCACGCCCAAGCGTACGCCACCCAACCAGGTCCCCCAGGCCTGGGGACTGCGCTCGGGTCACGCCCAAGCGCACGCCGCTCAAACAGGTCCCCCGGACTTGGTCGTCGCACGCACCTCTTGAGGCTTCGGCGAGGGCAGGTATGGAGATTGTTTGCGCGTCAAGGGGGACTCCTGAGCATCGCGACTCAGGAGCCTAACTAGTCACGTAGCCCCTCACTCCTTGGTCCGTCCTGGTCTTCGGTCGGTTCAATGGCAGTTGAGGTATGCGCGGGGCCGGGCTCTGCCGACGTAGAACATTTACCAATCCTCACGTCCCCTCCCTATTAGCTGTTTGCGCGTCAAGGGGGACTCCTGAGCATTGTGACTCAGGAGCCTAACTGGTCACGTAGCCCCTCACTACTTGGTCCGTCCTGGTCTCCGGTCGGCCCAACGACGGTTGAGGTATGCGCGGGGCCGGGCTCTGCCGACGCAGAACGCAAAGCAGATAGGAAGGAAATCGCAAAATCTCGAAGCAAATATTACAAAACATATTGTCCTCACAATATCAAATGAAAGTTTAACGCCTCCATGAGGCCTGATGCATATTACAGGAACGAAACAGGAGAGTAGCCGCAGGTCACCACTGGACACCACCATCGCCTGCAGAAGGTGCTCCTCCTTGGGTAACGACGTCTTCACCTACACCACCAGCCGCAGGATCGGCGGCATTGCCATACAAGGGTGCGGAGGCAAAGCCTGGAACCTCCTCAGCAGGGCCTCCACCTGACCTTGCACGGCTGTGGTTGCGGCTTCGCAGCGATCTTCGGCCACCAGCTCCAGCAGCTCGTCAAGACAAGTGCTGGGGTGGCGAAGGTGCAGGTGGCTGAAGACACGAGTCAATGCAGCTGAAGACAGGACGCGAGCTTCTGCCTCTGCCATGGGACCGATACCATCCACAACTTCCTCAAGCGCCTTCACTAAGGGAGGAAGCAGCAGGGCGGGGCCGTCCTTGTCGGTGGTCAGCGGCCTCTCCAAGCCGTGCTCGTAGAGCGTCTTCAGTGCCTTGCGAGACCTCTCCTCAAGATCGGCAAAGGCCACACGGTCTTCGGCCAAGACTCGCGCCTTGGCGTCAAGATCGGCCTCCCTCGCCTTCACCTTCCGCTCCAGCTCCTCCAGCCGGCTGCGCTCAGCGGCCTGCGTCTTCCCCAACTCCTCCAGCTCAGCATCACGGTTCTTGACGGCATCCTCCCGGGCCTTCATCTCCTCCTCCTTCACCAGGCGGCCGCACGGTTCCTCGGCATGCTTGTCGCATAGGCTCTTCAACTCGTCCTCCAGCTCTTGGCAGCGGTCGCGGGTGGCCTTGGCGTCTTTCAGTACCGCCTCACGATCGACTGCGGCATTGGCGGCGCTCTGCTTCTCCTTCTCGGAAGACGCCACGACATGGCTCAGCATCGCGCGAACCGCCAAGTCGGAGTGAAGCCAGCCAGAGGCCAGCTCCAGGTGCCCGGCCACCAGGCGCGGGTCCACGCTCAGGAGATCTGCCTGCAACTGGGTGATACGTCTCCAACGTATCTATAATTTATGAAGTATTCATGCTATTATATTATTCATCCTGGATGTTTAATGGGCTTTACTATGCACTTTTATATTATTTTTGGGACTATCCTATTAACCCAGAGCCCAGTGCCAGTTTCTATTTTCCCCTTGTTTCAGTGTTCCGCAGAAAAGGAATATCAAACGGAGTCCAAACGGAATGAAACCTTCGGAAAAGTTATTTTTGGAACGGAAGCAATCCAGGGGACTTGGAGTGCACGTAAGGGAATCAACGAGGAGGGCACGAGGCAGGGGGCGCGCCCTCCACCCTCGTGGGCCCCTCGTGGCTTCCCTGACGTATTTCTTCCTCCTATATATACCAATATACCCTAAAACCATCGGGGAACAGAAGAGATCGGGAGTTCCGCCGCTGCAAGCCTCTGTAGCCACCAAAAACCAATCGGGACCCTGTTCCGGCACCCTGCCGGAGGGGGGAACCCTCACCGGTGGCTATCTTCATCATCCCGGCGCTCTCCATGACGAGGAGGGAGTAGTTCACCCTCGGGGCTGAGGGTATGTACCAGTAGCTATGTGTTTGATCTCTCTCTCTCTCTCTCTCGTGTTCTTGATTTGGCACGATCTTGATGTATCGCGAGCTTTGCTATTATAGTTGGATCTTATGATGTTTCTCCCCCTCTACTCTCTTGTAATGGATTGATTTTTCCCTTTGAAGTTATCTTATCGGATTGATTCTTTAATGATTTGGAACACTTGATGTATGTCTTGCGTGGGATAACCGTGGTGACAATGGGTTATTCTATTGATTCACTTGATGTATGTTTTGGTGATCAACTTGCGGGTTCCGCCCATGAACCTATGCATAGGGTTTGGCACACGTTTTCGTCTTGACTCTCCGGTAGAAACTTTGGGGCATTCTTTGAAGTACTTTGTGTTGGTTTGAATAGATGAATCTGAGATTGTGTGATGCATATCGTATAATCATACCCACGGATACTTGAGGTGACATTGGAGTATCTAGGTGACATTAGGGTTTTGGTTGATGTGTGTCTTAAGGTGTTATTTTACTACGAACTCTAGGGCTATTTGTGACACTTATAGGGATAGCCCAATGGATTGATCGGAAATAATAACTTTGAGGTGGTTTCGTACCCTACAATAATCTCTTCGTTTGTTCTCCGCTATTAGTGACTTTGGAGTGACTCTTTGTTGCATGTTGAGGGATAGTTATATGATCCAATTATGTTATTATTGTTGAGAGAACTTGCACCAGTGAAAGTATGAACCCTAGGCCTTGTTTCCTATTTAGTTGATTCTTTTGCATATAATTACTAGACAAATTCCTCAGGTCCACCAATTTATTTTAGAATTTTTTGAGTTCCAGAAGTTTGCGTTAGTTACAGATTACTACGGACTGTTCTGTTTTTGACGGATTCTGTTTTTCGTGTGTTGTTTGCTTGTTTTGATGACTCTATGGCTAGTAAAATAGTTTATAAACCATAGAGAAGTTGGAATACAGTAGGTTTAACACCAATATAAATAAAGAATGAGTTCAATACTGTACCTTGAAGTGGTGTTTTGTTTTCTTTCGCTAACGGAGCTCACGAGATTTCTGTTAAGTTTTGTGTTGTGAAGTTTTCAAGTTTTGGGTAAAGATTCAATGGACTATGGAATAAGGAGCGGCGAGAGCCTAATCTTGGGGATTCCCAAGGCACCCCAAGATAATATTCATGTATAACCAAGGCATCCCCTCTTTCGTCTTCATTCATCGGTAACTTTACTTGGAGCTATATTTTTATTCACCACATGATATGTGTTTTGCTTGGAGCGTCATTTTATTTTGTTAGTATTTGATTTCTGTTACTTATAATAATGTTTTGCATCTCTATTTTCAATAAAAATGTCAAGGATAGCTTTTACCATGCTTATTTTGCAAGTATACATGTTGCTGTTTCAAAACGGAAAGTTTACCGCTGTTGCAAAAATTCCCTAGAAAATTCAGAATGTGATAAAATGTTGAAACCTTTTGCATAATAAGATCTGATAAATTTACTACAGTGGGAGTTTTCTTTCATGATCTTTGGAGTTAGGGAAGTATGATGAATCTTGCATTCTTTACAGACTGTACTGTTCTGGCAGATTGCTGTTATGTTTGCATTGTTTGTATATGTTGGCTTGTTTAATGATTCTATTTGAGGATAGGAGTATTAAATATGCAGAGGCATTTAGTATGCAATGTTGAATAATAATTTTAGTGATTTGTTACAGTAGAAAATGATAAGGTTTTTGCATTGGTTTATACTAACTTATCTCACGAGTCCTTGTTGAGTTTTGTGTGGATGAAGCTTTTGAGATTTAGGAAGACCGTGATATGAGTGGAATTAAGGAGACACAAAAGCTCAAGCTTGGGGATGCCCAAGGCATCCCTAGTTAATATTTCAAGAAGTCTCAAGCATCTAAGCTTGGGGATGCCCCGGTAGGCATCCCACCTTTCTTCTTCAACAATTATCGGTTAGTATCGGTTGAGCCTAAGTTTATGCTTCTTCACATGAGGAGTGCTATCGTTGAAATGTCGTTTTATTTAGCTTTGCTTGCTGTTTGAATAAAATACCAAGATTTGAAATTCTTAAATGAGAGAGAGTATTCACATAGCTACATAATTATTTAACTACTCATTGATCTTCAATCATATCTTTTTGGAGTAGTTTGTCATTTACTTGTGTGCTTCACTTATATCCTATGAGTAAATGGTTGAATGATTTGAATGTCATAAATCTAAAATTATATATGTTTCATATGCCTTTCCCATGGGGAGTAATGCCTTCACATATAAGAAGTAGAGGTGGTAAATTTATTGAAGGTTAGCAAACATTGTATTGGTCACTTGAACAATTCATGAAAGAATATTGAAGGGAGAGAGATTTCACATATAAATATACTATCTTGGACATCTTCTATGATTGTGAGCCCCATTAATTATTTTCAAACCTGAGCAAATTAGTTGAAGTTGGACAAGGAAGACAACATAGTGAGTTATGCTTGGGTATATTTGTATAGAAGTTATATTGTTATGGATCCTCTAACATGTGGTGCTTGCTATTTAGAATCCTTTGCTAGCCAAAATTTCTGTACTAAGCGGGAATACTGCTTGTGCATCCAAAATCCTTGAACCAAGTTTCTTCCATGAGTGTCCACCATATCTTCCTATATGCGGTATTTACCTGCCGTTCCAAGTAAATTTGCATGTGCCAAACTCTAAACCTTCAAATAATAATCTGTTTTGTATGCCCGAATCGCTCATGTAGCGACTAGGGGCTAGCAGTATCTTCCATGCTAGGTGGGTTATTCTCACGATGAGTGGACTCCGCTCATCATTCACGAGAAAATGGCTGGTAACTGGGATGCCCAGTCCTATGATCAAAATATCAAAAACAAATACGCAAAGAATTTAAACAAAACTCCCCCAGGATTGTTGAAAGTTGGACGGCACCCGTTGTTTCGGACAAGCCGTGGAGTGTGATCGTTGGTGGAGAGGGAGTAAAATCTTTACCTTTCTGCGTGGGAACCGCCTATGATGTATCTAGTATGGAAGATATTGGGAACTCTTGGTCATTATGTTGACAATGAAAGCATACCTCTCAAAATTATTTTCATCTCTGTTTTTGCTTCGAGCTCTGGCACCTCTGCAAATCCCTGCTTCCCTCTGCGAAGGGCCTATCTTTTACTTTTATGCAAGAGTCAGTAGTATTCCTTCTCATTCCAACCTACTCTTTAGTTGGCAAGCATCATATGATGGAAAGATCTAAGCATATATGGCCATTCAAATATATTTGATCATGAATTATTACTGTTGACATTACCCTTGAGGTAAAAGGTTGGGAGGCGAAATATTAAGCCCCTATCTTTTTCTGTGTTCGATGAATACTATTTGTTCTAAAAATATGCTTTGAGTGGTACCAATCATGGAAGACTAAATGATAGTTGAGTATGTGGAGTTTGCTAAATCAAAGCTCTGACATAGACTCTTCCTGAAAATAAGATGAATTGTAATTGTTTGATGACTAATAACACGGTTTGTTAGTTTTCAAGAAAGTTTATGATCTATACTTTAACATGTGAATAGTTTGTTACTTGATCATGCAAAGTTCTGTGAGTTGAGCTACTGTTATGACATATAATGATGCTAGAAAAGGTGATTGAAATTATCATTGATCAAATTTATGCACCTGCTAGCATTCACACTTCATAACTTCTTTCTTTTATCATTTACCTACTCGAGGACGAGCAGGAATTAAGCTTGGGGATGCTGATACGTCTCCAACGTATATATAATTTATGAAGTATTCATGCTATTATATTATCCATCTTGGATGTTTAATGGGCTTTACTATGCACTTTTATATTATTTTTGGGACTAACCTATTAACCCAGAGCCCAGTGCCAGTTTCTGTTTTTTCCCTTGTTTCAGTGTTTTGCAGAAAAGGAATACAAACGGAGTCCAAACGGAATGAAACCTTCGGAAAAGTTATTTTTGGAACGGAAGCAATCCAGGGGACTTGGAGTGCACGTCAGGGAATCAACGAGGAGGGCACGAGGCAGGGGGGCGCGCCCACCCCCTGGGCGCGTCCTCCACCCTCGTGGGCCCCTCATGGCTCCCATGACGTATTTCTTCCTCCTATATATACCAATATACCCTAAAACCATCGGGGAACAAAAGAGATCGGGAGTTCCGCCGCCGCAAGCCTCTGTAGCTACCAAAAACCAATCGGGACCCTGTTCCGGCACCCTGCCGGAGGGGGGAACCCTCACCGGTGGCCATCTTCATTATCCCGGCGCTCTCCATGACGAGGAGGGAGTAGTTCACCCTCATGGCTGAGGGTATGTACCAGTAGCTATGTGTTTGATCTCTCTCTCTCTCTCTCTCTCTCTCTCTCTCTCTCTCTCTCGTGTTCTTGATTTGGCACGATCTTGATGTATCGCGAGCTTTGCTATTATAGTTGGATCTTATGATGTTTCTCCCCCTCTACTCTCTTGTAATGGATTGAGTTTTCCCTTTGAAGTTATCGTATCGGATTGAGTATTTAATGATTTGAGAACACTTGATGTATGTCTTGCATGGGATAACCGTGGTGACAATGGGTTATTCTATTGATTCACTTGATGTATGTTTTGGTGATCAACTTGCGGGTTCCGCCCATGAACCTATGCATAGGGGTTGGCACACGTTTTCGTCTTGACTCTCCGGTAGAAACTTTGGGGCACTCTTTGAAGTACTTTGTGTTGGTTTGAATAAATGAATCTGAGATTGTGTGATGCATATCGTATAATCATACCCACAGATACTTGAGGTGACATTGGAGTATCTAGGTGACATTAGGGTTTTGGTTGATGTGTGTCTTAAGGTGTTATTTTACTACGAACTCTATGGCTGTTTGTGACACTTATAGGAATAGCCCAATGGATTGAGCAGAAAGAATGACTTTGAGTTGGTTTCGTACCCTACCATAATCTCTTCGTTTGTTCTCCGCTATTAGTGACTTTGGAGTGACTCTTTGTTGCATGTTGAGGGATAGTTATATGATCCAATTATGTTATTATTGTTGAGAGAACTTGCACTAGTGAAAGTATGAACCCTAGGCCTTGTTTCCTATCATTGCAATACCGTTTGTGCTCACTTTTATCATTAGTTCCCTGCTGTTTTTATATTTTCAGATTACAAAAACCTATATCTACCATCCATATTGCACTTGTATCACCATCTCTTCGCCGAACTAGTGCACCTATACAATTTACCATTGTATTGGGTGTGTTGGGGACACAAGAGACTCTTTGTTATTTGGTTGCAGGGTTGTTTGAGAGAGACTATCTTCATCCTACGCCTCCCACGGATTGATAAACCTTAGGTCATCCACTTGAGGGAAATTTGCTACTGTCCTACAAACCTCTACACTTGGAGGCCCAACAACGTCTACAAGAAGAAGGTTGCTTAGTAGACATCACTGGGTCATCTCCGAAAGAGCACGCTCCAGGACAGTAGCAGAAGCAGAAGAACCTGGGAGTGGAGGTGCAGCAGCGGGGGGAGGCGACGTCGTCACCAAGGCTTGGGAGGCTGCGGGTTCCGGAGCAGTCGGGACCTCTTCAGCCGAGCCAGACACTGGCACCTCCGGAGCTAGTGGGGGCATGGGGGCTGATTCCACACGGCAATGCTCTTCTTGGCCTCGCGAGGGCGACCAGATTGGGGAAGTGCGAGTGCTGATTCCTCCTTTCTCCACGGAGGGAGGCGCGGCCGCCGCATCCTCCTTCCTTTTCTTCGCCGAAGGCATCGGCCTGATCAACCAAGGGTGAACGTCAGGAAATGACAAGTACAGGCAGGGACAAGACAAAGCTCAAGGCACTTACCGGTCCACGGCGACATATTCCACCTTCCGCTTGGGGAGTTTGAAGCCCGAAAGTTTCGGAGCCTGGGAAGTAGGCGCGCGGGTCCCGGGGGCAGAAGACGGCAGAACAGGAGGGCTGGAGGCAGCCCCAGGCGGCGTCAAGGTGGAGGCAGCATCCCGAGGGATCAGTGACGACCTACTCCTCGTCGGGACGACGGGCAGCTCTCCCTTCTCCTGGCGGGCGTCGACCTCGGCGTCGTCAGGAAGGGCGTGGAGGATTTCTCCTTTGCTCAAGGGGGAGTTTTCCCCCATCTCTTCAAGGGTCGCCTCCGAGCCCCCTCCTCTTCCTTCCCCCTGCCGGGCTCGTCGGAGGACACCTCCACCGGATTCGGTGCTGCAGGGGCTCCTATGGGCGCCCGCGGCACCAGCCCGCGCGCGTTGAAGGTTGGCCTGGAGGCGACAAATTCCTCCCAGTCCTTGCGATGGAACAGAGGGACGAAGGCGCTCGGTGGGTACTCCTGGGTGTCCCCAACTATGAGGTGCAGGACAGCGGTCAGTTCATCGGCAGGCAGGGCCCCCGGCCTCAGGCGGATCTTGTCTTCTTCACCTCCGAGCTTCCACAGGGGGCGCGCGCGCGCCTGAAGTGGAGCAACTCGTAGCATCAAGAACTCCCTCAGGAGCATGACCCCCATCACCTTGGCCACCTTCGCATTGCTCGGCTTCAGGTCGGTCGTCATCTGCCCCAACACAAACAACGCCTGCTCATCAGCAAGCTCTGCACGGGGCCACCCCTTGTCGGACTGGGGCGCTTCCATGGGCAACACCAAACGCGGATGGGCGCACTTGGCGTCCATCATGACCCATTTGGCCCGGATGTTCTCGGCCCTCTTCCCGGTGCTCGAGATCGAGTTGGCCTTGCCAGATGCGACAAAATTGGCGCACCCGGAGATGTGTCCATCACTGACGCGAAGGAAGAAGAAGTGGCATAGAAGCGCCACGGATGGCATCACGCCCAGGTACGCCTCGCAGTAGTAGGCAAAGATGGACAGGAGGAGGCTAGAGTTGGGATGGAGGTGCAACGCCTGCAGCCGGTAGTGGTCGAGGACCTCATAAAAGAAATCGGAAAAGGGGGGAACCAACCCGATGGCGATGCTGCTCGAGAAGAAGGGGAAAAGGTGCTTCCCTCAGGCTCCGGCACGTCGGAGGCAAGCCGGAGCTCCGTCTCCCCCCTCTCATTGCTCTCCCCTGCCGTCAGCAGGCGCGCGGAGGCGAGGCTCTTCTCCATGACGGTGGGCCCTTCAAGAGCTGGCTGATACCAAGCCGGTGCCGAGGAGGTCTTGACCTTGCGCGGCGCCATGGATCACAGATGCGGAGCAAGATCGAAGCAGATCTAGAGGTATCGGTGGCGAGGAGCGAGAAAGGGGATCTGGAGCAAGGCGAGGAGGAAGCGATGAAGGCAAGCACTGTCTGCGCCAGCCTTTTGTCAAGTCGAGCAGTTGCCGAGGCAGCGTGGGGAAGCGGAGACGCCCACGTCCAATCAACCACCACGCGTCAACCGAGGGTGCAGGCTTTTGGGGCCCGCGGCGCTCCGTACTTGACCTTTGGCTTCGCCTCGAAGCCAAACCCGAGCGCGCCTTGGGCCCGGGGGCTACTATCGGCGTTTTGGGAACGGGGGTCCCCAGACTTGCCTGCCTGCAGCCCACAGCGTGGCTATGCTAGCAGGCCGTACGACCCATCTTCATCAACAAGGCATTCAAGACCCTCGTGAGGGGCCAAGCCTCGCGGGGCGGCCGACGCAAGACCTCCTCAGGAGCGGCCTCACCAGGCTGCCTCGCGAGGAGCGGAGATATCAAGGCGGGACAAACCTCGCGAGGCACTCATGACGTGAGCCATGACGAGCGACACCAGGCAGGCACCAGGCGGGCGCCAGCGCACGCAGCGTCCTTGTTTCCTCTTTGATGCTAAGGAGGCAGACGCAGGCGCGGAGTACCGAGGCACCAAGCAAAGGTTTCCATATCGGTGCAACGAGACTAAGACCAGCAGGACGGCAAGACGGAGGTCACCATGGAGCCCAAGACGGCGTTACCACCAGAGCCTTTTGCGGGCGAAGACCACTTTTG
Source organism: Aegilops tauschii subsp. strangulata (assembly GCF_002575655.3). Lineage (NCBI taxonomy): Eukaryota > Viridiplantae > Streptophyta > Magnoliopsida > Poales > Poaceae > Aegilops > Aegilops tauschii. The sequence continues at coordinate 415,582,797 of NC_053035.3, forward strand.
TCAGGATAGCTTGTACTAGCTATCCCCTTTCAAATTGCCCGCCGTTGTTGGCTCCCTTCCCGCTCAATATTTGGGGAGAGGACCAGGGCCTATATAAGTAGAGCTAGCCACCACCAAAGGGGGTAACTTGAACAATAACTAGAACTTGAACTTGATCTCATCTGATCGAGAGCCTGCCCAAAGCCACACACCAAACACAAGAACACCTCAACCTCTGGAGGCTGTTCTTCCCCTTGTACTGTTCTTCATCAGCCCAAGAGGCAATCCACCACCACCACACTGGAGTAGGGTATTACACCACAACGGTGGCCCGAACCAGTATAAATCTCGTGTCTTTTTGTGTTGCGAGTTCGTCTGTGAGATCTTAGCGAGGTAGGGCGTAGATTGGTAGGGGGGAAAGAACTTCGCGCGCACCCCAGAGTTCGAACCTTAAGGGTTTTGCCGGAACCCAACATCCGACAGCCTCCTCCTCCCCTCCTTTATATACGGGGGCAGGGGGCACCCCAAAGGACAACAATTATTCTCTTAGCCGTGTGCGGTGCCCCCCTCCACAGTTTACTCCTCTGGTCATAGCGTCGTAGTGCTTAGGCGAAGCCCTGCGCGGATCAAATCACCATCACCGTCACCACGCTGTCGTGCTGAAGAAACTCTACCTCGACCCTCTGCTGGATCAAGAGTTCGAGGGACGTCATCGAGCTGAACATGTGCTGAACTCAGAGGTGTCGTACGTTTGGTACTAGATCGGTTGGATCGTGAAGACGTTCGACTACATCAACCGCGTTATACTAACGCTTCCGCTTTTGGTCTACGAGGGTACGTGGACACACTCTCCCCCTCTCGTTGCTATGTATCTCCTAGATAGATCTTGTGTGATCGTAGGATTTTTTTTGAAATTGCATGCTACGTTCCCCAACAGTGGCATCCGAGCCAAGTTTATGCGTAGATGATATGCATGAGTAGAACACAAAGATTTGTGGGCGATGATAGTCATACTGCTTACCACCAACGTCTTATTTTGATTCAACGGTATTGTTGGATGAAGAGGCCCGGACCAACCTTACATGACCACGTTCATGAGACCGGTTCCACTGACAGACATGCAACTTGTTTTGCATAAAGGTGGCTGGCGGGTGTCTGTTTCTCCAACTTTAGTTGAATCGAATTTGACTTTGGCCAGTCCTTGTTGAAGGTTAAAACAACGAACTTGACGAAACATCATTGTGGTTTTTGATGCGTAGGTAAGAACGGTTCTTACTAGAAGCCCGTAGCAGCCACGTAAAACTTGCAACAACAAAGTAGAGGACGTCTAACTTGTTTTTGCAGGGCATGTTGTGATGTGATATGGTCAAGACATGATGTGATATACGTTGTTGTATGAGATGATCATGTTTTGTAAAAGTTATCGGCAACTGGCAGGAGCCTTATGGTTGTCGCTTTATTGTATGAGATGCACACGCCATGTAATTGCTTTACTTTATCACTGTGCGTTAGCGATAGTTGTAGAAGCAATAGTTGGCGAGACGACAATGACGCTACGATGGAGATCAAGGTGTCAAGCCGGTGACGATGGAGATCATAATGGTGCTTTGGAGATGGAGATCAAAAGCACAAGATGATGATGGCCATATCATGTCACATATTTTTGATTGCATATGATGTTTATCTTTTTATGCATCTTATTTTGCTTAGTATGGCGGTAGCATTATAAGATGATCCCTTACTAAAATTTCAAGGTATAAGTGTTCTCCCTGAGTATGCACCGTTGCGACAATTCGTCATGCCGAGACACCACGTGATGATCAAGTGTGATAAGCTGTACGTTCACATACAACGGGTGCAAGACAGTTTTGCACGTGCGGAATACTCGGGTTAAACTTGACAAGCCTAGCATGTACAAACATGGCCTCGGAACACTGGAGACCGAAAGGTCAAGCGTGAATCATATAGTAGATATGATCAACATAGAGATGTTCACCATTGAAAACTACTCCATCTCACGTGATGATCAGACATGGTTTAGTTGATTTGGATCACGTGATCATTTAGATGACTTGAGGGATGTCTATCTAAGTGGGAGTTCTTAAGTAATTTGATTAATTGCACTTTAATTTATCATGAACTTAGTCCTGATAGTATTTGCAAATTATGTTGTAGATCAATAACTCGTGACGATGTAGCTCCCCGTTTATTTTTTGATATGTTCCTAGAGAAAAATAAGTTGAAAGATGTTAGTAGCAATGATGCAGACTGGGTCTGTGATACTGAGGATTATCCTCATTGCTGCACAGGAGAATTATGTCCTTGATGCACCGCTAGGTGACAAACCTATTGCAGGAGCTGATGCAGACGTTATGAACGTTTGACAAGCTCGGTATGATGACTACTTGATAGTTTAGTGCACCATGCTTTACGGCTTAGAACCAGGACTTCAAAAACGTTTTGAACGCCACGGAGCATATGAGATGTTCCAAGAGTTGAAATTGGTATTTCGGACTCATGCCCGAGTTGAGAGGTATGAGACCTCTGACAAATACTTTGCCTACAAGATGGAGGAGAATAGCTCAACCAGTGAGCATGTGCTCAGAATGTATGAGTACTACAAATCGCTTGAATCAAGTGGGAGTTTATCTTCTAGATAAGATAGTGATTGATAGATTCTCTAGTCACTATCACCAAGCTACTAGAACTTCGTGATGAACTATAACATGCAAGGGATAATGGAAAAGATTCCCGAGCTCTTCACGATGCTGAAATCGGCGAAGGTAGAAATCAAGAAAGAGCATCAAGTGTTGATGGTTAACAAGACCACTAGTTTCAAGAAAAAGGCCAAAGGAAATGAAAGGGCACTTCAAGAAGAATGGAAAGCAAGTTGCCGCTCCCGTGAGGAAGCCCAAAGCTGGACCTAAGCCTGAAACTGTGCTTCTACTGCAAAGGGAATGGTCACTAGAAGCGAAACTACCCCGAATACTTGGCGGATAAGAAGGATGGCAAAGTGAAAAATGTATATTTTTGATATACAAATTATTGAAGTATACTTTACTAGTGTTCGTAGCAACCCATGGGTAATTGATGCCGGTTCAGTTGCTAAGATTAGTAACTCAAAACAGGAATTACAGAATGAACAAAGACTAGTTAAGGATGGAGTGACGATGTGTGTTGGAAGTAGTTCCAAGATTGATATGATCATCATCGCACACTCCCTTTACTTTCGGGATTAGTGTTGAACCTAAATAAATGTTATTTGGTGTTTGTGTTGAGCATGAATATGATTTGATCATGTTTATTGCAATACAGTTATTCATTTAAGTCAGAGAATAATTGTTGTTCTGTTTACATGAATAAAACCTTCTATGGTCATACACCCAATGTAAATGGTTTATTGAATCTCGATCGTAGTGATACACATATTCATAATATTGATGCCAAAAGATGCAAAGTTTATAATGATAGTGTAACATACTTGTGGCATTGCCGTTTAGGTCATATTGGTGTGAAGCGCATGAAGAAACTCCATGCGGATGGACTTTTGGAATCACTTGATTATGAATCATTTGATTCTTGCGAACCATGCCTCATGGGAAAGATGACTAAAACTCCATTCTCTGGAACAATGGAGCGAGCTACTGACTTATTGGAAATAATACATACCGATGTATGTGGTCCAATGAGTGTTGACGCTCACGGCGGGTATCGTTATTTTCTTACCTTCACAGATGATTTGAGCAGATATGGGTATATCTACTTAATGAAACACAAGTCTGAAACATTTGAAAAGTTCAAAGAATTTCATAGTGAAGTGGAGAATCATCGTAACAAGAAAATAAAGTTTCTACGATCTGATCGCGGAGGCGAATATTTGAGTTATGAGTTTGGCCTTCATTTAAAACAATGTGGAATAGTTTCACAACTCACGTCACCTAGAACACCACAGCATAATGGTGTGTCCAAACGTCGTAACCGTACTTTATTAGATATGGTGCGATCTATGATGTCTCTTACCGATTTACCACTATCGTTTTGGGGTTATGCATTAGAGACAGCTGCATTCACGTTAAATAAGGCACCATCTAAATCCATTGAGACGACACCCTATGAACTATGGTTTGGCAAGAAACCTAAGCTGTCGTTTCTTACAGTTTGGGGTTGCAATGCTTATGTGAAAAAGCTTTAGCCTGATAAGCTCGAACCCAAATCAGAGAAGTGCGTCTTCATAGGATACCCAAAAGAGACTGTTGGGTACGCCTTCTATCACAGATCCGAAGGCAAGATCTTTGTTGCTAAGAATGGATCCTTTCTAGAGAAGGAGTTTATCTCGAAAGAAGTGAGTGGGAGGAAAGTAGAACTTGATGAGGTAATTGTACCTTCTCTTGAATTGGAAAGTAGTTCATCACAGAAATTAGTTCTAGTGATGCCTACACCAATTAGGGGGAAGCTAATGAAATTGATCATGAAACTTCAGATCAAGTTACTACAAAACCTCGTAGGTTAACCAGAGCACGTTCTGCACCAGAGTGGTACGGTAATCCAGTTCTGGAAGTCATGTTACAAGACCATGACGAACCTATGAACTATGAGGAAGCGATGATGAGCCCAGATTCCACAAAATGGCTTGAGGCCATGAAATCTGAGATGGGATCCATATATGAGAACAAAGTATGGACTTTGGTGGACTTGCCCGATGATCGGCAAGCCATAGAGAATAAATGGATCTTCAAGAAGAAGACAGACACTAATGGTAATGTTACTGTCTACAAAGCTCGACTTGTCGCAAAAGGTTTTCGACAAGTTCAAGGAGTTGACTACGATGAGACTTTATCACCCGTAGCGATGCTTAAGTCTGTCCGAATCATGTTAGCAATTGCCGCATTTTATGATTATGAAATCTGGCAAATGGATGTCAAAACTGCATTCCTTAATGGATTTATTAAAGAAGAGTTGTATATGATGCAACCAGAAGGTTTTGTCAATCCTATAGGTGCTGACAAAAATGTGCAAGCTCCAGCGATCCATCTATGGACTGGTGCAAGCATCTTAGAGTTGGAATATACGCTTTGATGAGTTGATCAAAGCATATAGTTTTATACAGACTTGCGGTGAAGCCTGTAGTTACAAGAAAGTGAGTGGGAGCACTACAACCTTTTCTGATCAGTATATGTGAATGACATATTGTTGATCGGAAATGATGTAAAAAAATTCTGGAAAGCATAAAGGAGTGTTTGAAAGGAGTTTTCAAAGAAAGACCTCAGTAAAGATACTTACATATTGGGCATCAAGATCTATAAAGATAGATAAAGACGCTTGATAAGACTTTCGATGAGTACATACCTTGATAAGATTTTGAAGGAGTTCAAAATGGATCAGTCAAAGAAGGAGTTCTTGCCTGAATTGTAAGGTATGAAGTTGAGTAAGACTCAAAACCCGACCACGGCAGAAGATAGAGAGAGAATGAAAGTCATTCCCTATGCCTCAGCCATAGGTTCTATAAAGTATGCTGTGCTGTGTATCAGACCTATTGTGTACCTTGCCATGAGTTTGGCAAGGAGGTACGATAGTGATCCATGAGTGGATCACTGGACAATGATCAAAGTTATCCTTAGTTACCTAAGAGGACTAAGGAAATATTTCTCGGTTATGGAGGTAATAAAGAGTTCGTCGTAAAGAGTTACGTCGATGCAAGCTTTTTACACCGATCCGGATGACTCTGAGTCTCAATCTGGATAAATATTGAATGTGGGAGCAATTAGCTAGAGTAGCTCCATGCATAGAATTGTAGACATAGAAAATTTGCAAAATACATATGGCTCTGAATGTGACAGACCCATTGACTAAACTTCTCTCACAAGCAAAACATGATCACACCTTAGTACTCTTTGGGTGTTAAACACATAGCAATGTGAACTAGATTATTGACTCTAGTAAACCCTTTGGGTGTTAGTCACATGGCGATGTGAACTAATCACATAAAGATGTGAACTATTTGTGTTAAATCACATGACGATGTGAACTAGATTATTGACTCTAGTGCAAGTGGGAGACTGAAAGGAAATATGCCCTAGAGGCAATAAGAAAGTTGTTTATATTTCCTTATGTCATGATAAATATCTATTATTCATGCTAGAATTGTATTAACCAGAAACTTGATACATGTGTGAATATATAGACAAAACAAAGTGTCCCTAGTATGCCTCTACTAGACTAGCTCGTTAATCAAAGATGGTTAAGTTTCCTAACCATAGACATGTGTTGTCATTTGATGAACCGGATCACATCATTAGGAGAATGATGTGATGGACAAGACCCATCTGTTAGCTTAGCATAATGATTGTTAAGTTTTATTGCTACTGCTTTCTTCATGACTTATACATATTCCTTTGACTATGAGATTATGCAACTCCCGAATACCAGAGGAATACCTTGTGTGCTATCAAACCTCACAACGTAAATGTGTGATTTGTAAAGATGCTCTACAGGTATCTCCGAAGGTGTTTTGTTGGGTTGGCATAGATCGAGATTAGGATTTGTCACTCCAAGTATTGGAGAGGTGTCTCTGGGCCCTCTTGGTAATGCACATCATAATAAGCCTTGCAAGCAATGTGACTAATGAGTTAGTTACGGGATGATGCATTACGGAACAAGTAAAGAGACTTGCCGGTAATGAGATTGAACTAGGTATGTGGATACCGAGGATCGAATCTCGGGCAAGTAAAATACCAATGACAAAGGGAATAACGTATGTTGTCATAGCGGTTCTACCGATAAAGATATTCATAGAATATGTAGGAGCCAATATGAGCATCCAGGTTCCGCTATTGGTTATTGACCAGAGAGGTGTCTCGGTCATGTCTACATAGTTCTCGAACCCGTAGGGTCCGCACGCTTAACGTTCGATGACGATTTGTATTATGAGTTATGTGTTTTGGTGACCAAAGTTTGTTCGGAGTCCCGGATTAGATCACGGACATGACGAGGAGTCTCGAAATGGTAAGATTGATATATTGGACAATGATATTCAGACACCGGAATGGTTTCGGAAAGGTTCCGGTATATTTCGAAGTACCGAGGGGTTACCGGAACCCCCCGGGAAAGTATTGGGCCTACATGGGCCTTAGTGGAGAGAGAGGGGAGCCCGCAAGGGGTGCCGCCCCCCTCCTAGGGAGTCCGAATAGGACAAGGAGGAGGGGGCGCGACCCCCTTTCCCTCTCCCTCTCCTTCCTTTTCCCCATCCGATGAGAAAGGAAAAGGGGGGCGGATCCTACTAGGAGTGGAGTCCTAGTAGGACTCCCCCCTTGGTGCGCCCCCTTGGTGGCCGGCCTCCTCCTCCCCTCCTTTATATACGGGGGCAGGGGCACCCCAAAGGACAACAGTTGTTCTCTTAGCCGTGTGCGGTGCCCCCTCCATAGTTTACTCCTCCGGTCATAGCGTCGTAGTGCTTAGGCGAAGCCCTGCGCGGATCACATCACCATCACCGTCACCACGCCGTCGTGCTGACGAAACTCTCCCTCGACCCTCTGCTGGATCAAGAGTTCGAGGGACGTCATCGAGCTAAACGTGTGCTGAACTTGGAGGTGTCGTACGTTCGGTACTAGATCGGTTGGATCGTGAAGACGTTCGACTACATCAACCGCGTTATACTAACACTTCCGCTTTCGGTCTACAAGGGTACGTGCACACACTCTCCCCCTCTTGTTGCTATGCATCTCCTAGATAGATCTTGCGTGATCGTAGGAATTTTTTTGAAATTGCATGCTACGTTCCCCAACAGTATCAACATCCCCAAGCTTAATTCCTGCTCGTCCTCGAGTAGATAAATGATAAAAGAAATAATTTTGAAGTGTGAATGGTTGCATAGTGCATAAGTTTGATCAATGATAATTTAGTCACTTTTCCTATAATCATAACAACAACAACTCTTTCTCATAAATCATCATGATAAAGTAGCAATTAAAAACAGAATTTTTGATGTCGAATGCTACCTATCATATTCAGGATGCAATCTTTTTTTGTGGCATGAATATTGAGATTCGAATGATTCAAGACAATAGTCTATAGTTTGACATAAAGATATAAATACTCAAGCATACCAACAAATAATCATGCACTTCCAAATATCAACGCTAAAGAAAGTTATCCCAAGCCCGTCATGCTCAATCATTGATCCATTCATGAAACACACTCAATATTAGCTACACCCAACGCACAATTATGACGATAGTGCTCCCCAGTTGGTGCTTATAAGAGAAGGCAAAGACTTAAATGAAAAATAAAAATTGCATAAAAGTAAATAGATAGGCCCTTCGCAGGGGGAAGCAAATATTTACAGAGGTGTCAGAGCTCAAGGTTTAAAATAGAGAGATAAAATTATTTTGAGAGGCATGCTTTTCCTATCAACGATACGACCGAGAGTTCCCAACATCGTCCATGCTAGACACATTATATGCGGATCCCAAACAGAAATAAAGTTCTTTTCCTTTCCATCATTCTTTCACAATCCATGGGTAGACGTTCCACGGGTGCCCTCCATACCAACAACTTTCCAAGGAATTTATTATATTTTTCATTATGGGACTGGCATCCCTATTGCCTGCCACTTTCTTGTGCAATGACAAGTGAATAGACACTCATCGTGAGAATAACCAATCTAACATGGAAGTTATTGGCCACCCCTTGCCGCCTCATGAGCGGTACGGGCACACAAAACAGAAAATTATTTTGAATGATTAGAGTTGGCACATGCAAATTTACTTGGAACGACATGTAAATACCACACATATGTAGGTATGGTGGACTCATTTGGCTCAACTTTAGGTTTAGGGAATTGGATGCACAAGTAGCATTCCCGCTTAGTACAAATGGAGGCTAGCAAATAGATTGAGAAGCAAACAACCAGAAAACAAAAAGGTCATAAACATGCATGCATTGAACATAACTAACACTGAATAATGCACCATAAGTAGGATATAACTTTGTTGCATAAATATTGACTTTACGTGCATGCATAGGGAATCACAAACCTTAACAGCAATATTCTTACTAAACCACATTTACTCACTAATAGAACTCACATATTATCATCTTCATATCGCAAAACTAGTGCAAGGAATCAAACTTATCATATTCAATGATATACATGAAGGTTTTCATTATATCCTTCTTGAATATCCATCATATTAGGACCAATTTCATAGCCTATGCAAATTCTCATCACTATTGTCAACTCTCAAAATAATATAAGTGAAGCATGAGAGTGTTCGACAAACTACTCCAAAAAGATATAAGTGAAGATCAATTGAGTGGTTCAGTAAACAGGTAGCTATGTGAGGACTCTTTCTCATTTAAAAATTTCAGATCTTAAGTATTTTATTCAAACAAGAAAAAAACAAAATAAAATGACATTCCAAGAATAGCACATCTCATGTGAATAAGCAAAAACTTAGGCTCAATCAAGACTAACCGATAATAGTTGATGAAGAAAGGTGGGATGCCTACCGGCGCATCCCCAAGCTTAAATGCTTGAGACTTTTTGGAATAAATACTTGGGATGCCTTGGGCATCCCTAAGCTTGAGCTCTTGTGTCTCCTTAATTCCTCTCATATCACAATTTCTTTAAATCTTAAGAACCTCATCCACACAAAACTCAACAAGAACTCGTGAGATAAGTTAGTATAAATAAATGCAAAACTTTATTATTACCTACTGTAACAAGGAAGATGTGCACAAGGTCTTGTGTGGTTCTCCTACTAGATTGATAACCTTGGTTCTTAGCTGAGTATAATACTTACCTCTACTATACTGCATCATCCTCTCCTCTTCGGGAAAATCCCAAATCAGCTCACAAGTAGCAGTTCTCCATAAAATTTTAGGTCATTTGAAGCTCCGGAGAATAGCTATATCTGATGTAGCTCTTTTAAGTCCAGAATTCTAGCTGCCGGCAATGTTCCTCTTCACGTGTATCTTGCATATTAAGAGAGAAAAGACATTAGAATTGCATCATAAAGTGAAATATTGATCTAAAATGTTCTAAATAACAGTAGGAGAACATGATGCAAAATGGACGTATCAGCTCCCCCAAGCTTAGACCTCGCTTGTCCGCAAGCGAATGCTGAACTCAATAATCATGACAGAATGTTTCTAGAGAGGTGTCGATAAAATAAAATATGGACATGGTAGCATCATGATCATTGTTGTAACAATAATTATTCATCATAAAACTTCTCCTGATCAAGTAACATTCATCCACAAGCTAAAGTATATACATTTTTTTTGAAAACTAACAAACTATGTTCTCAATTGATGACCCACAAGTATAGGGGATCAATCGTAGTACTTTCGATAAGTAAGAGTGTCGAACCCAACGAGGAGCAGAAGGAAATGACAAGTAGTTTTCAGCAAGGTATTTTCTGCAAGCACTAAAATTATAAGTAACGAGTAGTTTGATACCAAGATAATTTGTAACGGGCAAGTAACGGTAATGGTAACAAAATTGCAGCAAGGTAGCCCAATCCTTTTGAGGCAACGGACAGGCCAAAACGGTCTCTTATGATAAGCAAAGTGTTCTTGAGGGTACTGTCGGCGTTCTGGGAACAGGGGTCCCCAGACTTGCCTACCTGCGGCCCACGGCGTGGCTCTGCGAGCGGGCCTGTACGGCCCATCTTCACCAACAAGCTTTCAAGACCCTCGCGAGGGGCCAAGCCTCGCGAGGCGGACGACACAAGACCTCCTCGGGAGCGGTCTTGCCAGGCTGGCTCGCGAGGGGCGGAGAGATCAAGGCAAGACAAAACCTCGCGAGGTTCCAGTGACGTAAGCCATGACGATCGAGACCAGGCGGGCGCTAGCACGCACAGTGTCCTTGTTTCCTCTTTGGTGCTAAGGGGGAAAGCGCAAGCGAGGAGTATGGAGGCGTCAAGCAAAGGTTTCCTTATCGGTGCAACGAGACCAAGACCAGCAGGACAGCAGGACGGAGGTCACCGTGGAGCCCAAGACAGCGTCACCACCGGAGCCTTTGGTAGGCGAAGACTACTTTTGTCAGGATAAGTTGTACTAGCTATCCCCTTTCAAATTGGCCGTTGTGGGATCCCTTCCCGCTCAAATATTTGGGAAGAGGACCGGGGCCTCTATAAATAGGACTAGCCACCACCATAGGAGAGGAGGAATTCCGATCATCCTCACCCACACAAGTTCACTAACCACAAGACACCTCTTCTCAGGAGGCTGTTCTTCCCCTTGTACTGTTCATCCTCAGCCCAAGAGGCAATCCACCACCACCACACTGGAGTAGGGTATTACACCACAACGGTGGCCCGAACCAGTATAAATCTTGTGTCCCTTGTGTTGTGAGTTCGTCGAGCTAGCCTAGAGATTACGAAGCGTGAGAGGGCGTGATCTGCGAGGGAGAGATCTTCGCGCGCACCCTAGAGTTTGAACCTTAAGGGTTTAGCCGGAACCCGAGATCTAACATTTGGTGCGCCAGGTAGGGGTGCGCTGTAGCTTTCCTTCCGTCGGTTCGTGCTCCGCCACCACCGCGCTTCGCCCCCATGGCAGGCGTCTCGCTCCCGGCTCCGACGACTGATGCCGGTGACGGGGCTAGGGGGCTCTGAGCCTTGGCCCCCGCCCTGCGGCAGGTGCAGTGGCCGCCCAAGTTCAAGTAGGAGATGCCGCCGCGCTACGACGGCGCGACGGACCCGTCGGCTTTCCTGCTGGCGTACGAGGAGGCCGTCCTCAAGGCCGGAGGCGGCGACAAGGTCATGGCCAACTGGCTGCCCATGGCCCTCGTAGGTGCATCGCGCGCCTGGCTGCTCAGCCTCCCCGGATCCATGGTGGTATCTTGGGAGGAGCTGCGCGGTCTCTTCATCGCATGCTTCGCGACACCGGCACCCCACGCGGTCGTGGCCCTCCTCGGCGCCTCACAAGCACCGCCCTCGGAGCGCCACATCAAGCCGTTCCTTCGCCAGATCGGCGCCGCTTCCAAGCGCCCGGGGGCTCCCCCGGGCTGGGCCGCGCCCGAGGCCGACCTCACCTTTGACTCAAGGGATCATCCTGTCTCCACCGCCAGCTCGGGTATTCTCCCAATGCTTTGCACTCCCACCATCTGCAACGTAGCCGTCACCAAGACCCTCATCGATGGCGGCGCCGGCCTCAACATGCTCTCCGTGGAAGCCTTCGGCCTCCTTCATGTACCACTCGAGCGGCTCCGCCTCAGCAAGCCCTTCTCAGGAGTTGGCGGCGACACCGCCCACTCCCTGGGGCAGATCCGCCTTCCTGTCACCTTCGGCATGCGCGACAATTACCGCACCGAGCTGGTCGACTTTGACATCGCCCGCATCGGCCTCCCGTACAACGCCATCCTCGGGTACCCAGCTCTGGCCCAGTTTATGGCAGCAACCCATCCGGCTTACAACCTCATGAAGATGCCTGTGAGCAAGGGCGTCCTCACCGTCGAGGGGGACACCAAGGAGGCTCTGCTGGCGCTCAAGCTTGCTTTCAAGACCGCCGCGGCGGCGCGGCCCGCTGGCATAGGCGCCTCCGAGGCCAAGGGAGCTGCACCAACCAAGAAGAAGCAACTGTTCACCCAAGACAAGGCAGAAACCAAACAGGTGCCCGTCGATGAGGACGGGTCCTCAGGAGCCACCTTTACCATAGGTGCCGACCTCGACCCTGACCAAGAGGAAGCGTTGGTGAAGTTCTTGCGCGCAAACAAGGAGATATTCGCATGGGGACCCAAGCAGCTGGTGGGGGTCCCGAGAGAGGTGATTCAGCATCACTTAAGGGTGTGCCCCAATGTATGCCCTGTGAAGCAGCAGGCAAGACGACAGTCCACGGAGAAGCAGGCCTTCATCGTCCAAGAAACCCGCAAGCTAGAGGCGGCGGGTGCCATTCGTGAAGTTCGGTACCCCGAGTGGCTGGCAAACCCCGTTGTTGTGCCGAAGAAAGGAGGGAAGGAGCGCATGTGTGTCGACTTCACCAACCTCAACAAAGCCTGCCCCCAGGATCCGTTCCCGCTTCCACGCATCGACCAGATCGTTGACTCCACCGCCGAGTGCGATTTGCTGTGCTTCTTGGATGCGTTCTCGGGCTACCACCAGATCAAGATGGCGGTAGAAGATGTGGAGAAGACCGCCTTCCTGACCCCGTGTGGGGTGTACTGCTATACGTGCATGCCTTTCGGACTGCGCAACGCGGGCGCGACCTTTTAGCGGCTGATGCACATCACCTTGGGGCGGCAACTCGGGGGAAACGTGGAGGCCTACGTCGACGACATCGTGGTGAAGTCTCGGGAGGCGAGAACCTTGATCCAAGGTCTGGAGGAGACCTTCACAAGCCTACGCCAGGTGAACTTACGGCTCAACCCGGAGAAGTGCGTGTTCGGTGTCCCTTCCGGCAAGCTGCTGGGTTTCCTCGTATCCCACAGAGGGATCGAGGCGAACCCAGAGAAGGTCAAGGCAATCGAAGACATGAGCCCGCCATAGACCCTCAAGGAGATGCAGAAGCTTACTGGTCGCGTGACTGCGTTAGGCCGCTTTATCTCCAAGCTGGGAGAGCAAGCCCTACCGTTCTTCAAGCCGATGAAGAAAAAGGGCCCATTCGAGTGGACTCCGGAAGCCGATCAAGAGTTTCAAGACCTCAAGAGATACCTCACCAGCCCGCCAATGATTGTGGCGCCTCGGCCCCTCGAGCCCTTGGTGCTCTACCTGTCTGCCACACCCCACTCCGCCAGCGCAGCGCTGGTGGACCTCAGAGAAGAGCGCCAGATCAAGGACTCGCCAGGGGGAACCACTAGGCCAGATGAAGCGGTGCGACACCAAGGCGAAGCTCCTGAAGCAGCAGCTGCTTCAGCGGACCACCAAGCCCTTGAAGCCAAAGCCCTCGCAGAGACACCTCAGCTCCCGGAAGCCGAAGACTCCCTCAGCTCTCCCGCCCTCGTCGAGCACCCGGTGTACTTCGTCAGCAAAGTGCTGCGGGATGCGAGGGCACGGTACCCTATGCCTTAAAAGATCCTTCTTGCTCCTGGTGGCCTCGCGCAAGCTGCACCACTACTTCCAGGGTCACCCCATCAAGGTTGTCTTGGCTTACCCACTAGAAAGAGTGCTCAGGAGCCCCAATGCCGCTGGGCGAGTCGCTGAATGGAACATGGAGCTGCAACCGTTCGACTTGGAGTTCAGCACAACCAGGGTCATCAAGGGGGCAGCGCTCGCAGACTTTGTGGCTGAATGGACCGATGCCCCAGAACTCAAAGCAGGTGAGGACCAATCCCTATCTCCAGGAAGCGAAGCGCGGGACGGCTGGGTCATGTACTTCGACGGCGCATTCTCACGCCAGGGCGCGAGGGCTGGAGCGGTGCTCATCTCGCCCACCCAGGACAAGCTCTGCTATGTCGTGTAGCTCTGCTTCCAGTAGGGGAGAAGGTCTCCAACAACATAGCAGAGTACGAAGGCCTCATAGTTGGCCTCATGGCTGCGGTGGCCCTGGGGGTGAGGCGTCTCACCATCAAGGGCGACTCGCAGCTCCTCGTCAACTTCTCCAACAAGGTTTATGAGCCAAAGGATGAGCACATGGAGGCATACCTCGTGGAGGTGCGCAAGATGGAGAAGCAGTTCTCGGGTCTGGAGTTACAGCATGTGCCCCATGGCACCAACAAGGAAGCTGACGACATCGCTAGAAGAGCATCCAAGCGGCTACCCCAAGAGCCTGGCGTCTTTGGGAAGCGGCTCTTCAAGCCATCAGCAACGCCACCGCTCTCAAGAACAGCGCTGCCTCACGAGGAGCTCCCTCAACCACCTGCCTCAGGAGCCCCGGCCTACGGCCCGACCTTAGGAGCGCGCTTGCTTTTGGTGCTCAAACCTTAGGAGGGATGCTGGATCAAGGAATTCAAGGAATACCTGACGCAAGGGACACTGCCGGAAGAGGAGGGAGACATGCAGCGTGTGGCCCGACAAGCCACATCATATTGCATCCAGGACGGTGAGTTATACAGGAAGCGGCCAAATGACGTTTCCCTACGTTGCATCTCCAGGGAGCAAGGAAGAGAGCTGCTGGCCGACATACACGGTGGGGACTGCGTGCACCACTCGTCGTCACGAACCCTTGTCGGCAAGGCATTTCGCAGTGGATTCTACTGGCCCACGGCACTCAACGACGCGACTGAACTGGTGAAGTCCTGCGAAGCCTGCCAGTTCCACGCCAAGCAGATTCATCAGCCGGCTCAGGGCCTTCAGATCATCCCACTCACATGGCCATCCGTGGTCTGGTGGCTGGATATCTCGGGCCCGTTCCCTCGAGCGCCCGGGGGCTACCGCTACCTCTACGTCGCCATCGACAAGTTCACCAAGTGGGCAGAGGTAGAAGCCGTCCGCACCATCCCAGCTGGCTCCGCGGTCAAGTTCATCAAGGGTCTCGTGAGCCGTTTCAGGGTCCCTAACCGCATCATCACTGATAACGGCTCGCAGTTCACTAGTAATCTCTTCAGGACATATTGTGCTAACCTTGGAACGCAGATCTGCTACGCTTCGGTGGCGCACCCCCGGAGCAATGGACAGGCCGAACGCGCCAACGCAGAGGTCCTGAGGGGCCTCAAGACCAGGACCTTCAAGAAGAAGCTCGAGGCTTGCGGCAGGGGCTGGTATGACG
Source organism: Aegilops tauschii subsp. strangulata (assembly GCF_002575655.3). Classification (NCBI taxonomy): domain Eukaryota; kingdom Viridiplantae; phylum Streptophyta; class Magnoliopsida; order Poales; family Poaceae; genus Aegilops; species Aegilops tauschii. The sequence continues at coordinate 415,598,418 of NC_053035.3, forward strand.
AGCTCCAGTCTGTGCCGTGGTCCATCCGCACCACCACCACCAAGCCAACGGGCGAGACCCCGTTCTTCCTTGTCTACGGAGCAGAAGCAGTCCTCCCTCACAAGGTCAAGTATCGCTCCGCACGGGTCTTGGAGTTTGATGAAATGCAGCAGGACGCCCCGCGGGGGATGGACCTCGTGCTGGGGGAAGAACGCCGCCGCGAAGCTGCACTGCGGGCGGCAAGGTATCAGCAGGCGCTGCGGCGGTACCACTTCCGCAACATCCGCCCCAGGACGCTCGAGGTGGGTGACTTCGTCCTGAGGCGGGTCCTCTCCAGGGAAGGGCGCATAAGCTCTCGCCCATGTGGGAGGGCCCGTTCAAGGTCGTCCATGTCTCCAGGCCTGGCGCCGCGTGCCTGGAGACACAGGACGGGGTACCCATCCAGAACTCCTGGAGCATCCAACACCTCCGGAAGTTCTAGCCATGAAGAAAGGCCCAGCGCCTATGAAGAAGGCCCAGTTCCTGTTAAGGTCTCTGCTCGTGACACTCTCACGTAATAATGAGTGGGGCTGTACACGCCCCGGAGTCTCAGGAGTGCCGCCCTCGGGCCTCGGGGGCTCCCTCCCACGTCTTAGTGGCAGCACTTAGCTCCGTGCTGGTGAGAAGACTTGAAGACTAGACTAGGTGCCACGGCTTTTCATTTGCTTTCCGTAGTTGGCTCGCCCCTCTTTAATTGAAGTTTGCTTCTGGTGTTCTCGGCTGATTTGGTTCCATTGCCTTCTGCCTCTATTTCCGTTTTTGGCTTGGCCTGTACTCTCTCTCGCATTCCTCACGAGGGGGCTGGACAGGTGCCCTCGTGAATGTTTTTCCTTCCCCCGTGAGCGTTTTTTCTTGTTCTACCTTTCGTCTGCTTTTCGCGAGGCACCCTTGTTCGAGCCCACAAGCTGGCGCACTTCTTCTAATCCGTGCCCCACGGGTACCGCGATACAAAGCGCAGGGTCAAGGCCAGCGGCGCCTACGACCAAGGCTCGGGAAAACGTTAAGCCTCCTAACGAGTTTTTCTGCAGTTTCTAAGTGCCTACCAGGCCAAGGGGGCCTCGACAGGCACCAGGAAGCGAGCACCTCGTGGAGGGGAGACTGCCCCAAGCACGTCAAGCTAAGTTATCCTTACATGAAACAATGATGTTGCGACACAGCACAGGGACGATGAACATAGCATAATAACTGGGAAATCATAGTTCGTTGCACGCCCCTCCGGGGCCCCATACTAGTTTCTTTCTTAATACAGGAAGGAAAGGAAGAACAAGATAAAAGCGGCGCGTGCCCCTGTGGTGGACCGCGAAGGTGGGCCCTTGGCGCTGACCCGAGCTCAGCCAGAGCCCTCCTCGCGCTTCACAGGGGCACGACGACGAGACGACCCACTGCCACCTTCGAAGCGGGCGCGGCGGCTGGTCGTAACCACCGCTGCTGGAGCTGTCGCTGGGGGAAGAGCCGCCGTAGCTGGACGAGAGGCGGTCGACGCCAAGGGAGGGCTCGCCCTCATCCTCGTCACGACCATCGCCAAGGCCGAGCACCTCGTCGCCATCGTTGACCTCGGGGCAGCATCCGGCGCGACGACCATCTTCCCCAAACGCCCTCATGTAGAGGGTCGCATCGCCGTCGTACTTGAAATGAAGGGTGCACCGCCCGCCCAGGCCGCGCGCGCGGGCAAACGTCTGCCAGCCGCGGGCCAGGGCTATGTTGCCTGCGATAGAGACCTCAACCGCGACCCAGGAAGCCCTGCTGCAGCAGCCGTCCGCCTGCAGCCAGAGCCTGCCTGGACCTGCGGCCGGTAGCTCATCGATGAAAAAGCGCGGGAGCTGAAGCCAGTTGCCGGCGAGGTTCTCCGACCAGACGATGAACTCGTCAGCACCTCCGCCGAGTGGAAGCGCGGCCGGGGAGGCCGTGCGACCACGGCGCGTCTCCCTTCATCAACATGGCTGCTGCGACCGTAGCGACCCCCACCACGTGAAGCGGCACCGTCGCGGCGGCGGGGGTCGCGGTGTGCTTGTGGGGACGGCCACGTCCACGCTTGGGCATAGGAGAGCCGGACCCTTCGCGGGGGGCCTTCCCCTTCTCCGCGGCGGAGAACCTCTTCGACGGCGCCATTGGTGTCGCTGCTGGCAAAGGAGCAAGGGGGAAGGAGCGAGCGGAATGTGAAGAAATGGGCGGCGGGGGCTCTGCCCCCTCCCCAGTTATAGCAGGAGAAGGCCAACCAGCGCCCCCCATTATCACAGGTAATGATGGTTTTTCCTTGCATGTCGCAGGGACTTGTCAAGTGGGGCAGTTGCCGAGGCAGCATGGGGAAGCGGAGACGCCCACGTCCAATCAACCGCCAGGCGTCGACCAAGGCCGCAGGCTATTGGGGCCCACGGCGCTCCGCACCTGCCCTTTGGCTTCGCCTCGAAGCCAAGCCCGAGCGCCCCTTGGGCCCGGGGGCTACTGTCGGCGTTCTGGGAACGGGGGTCCCCAGAATTGCCTGCCTGCGGCCCACGGCGTGGCTCTGCGAGCGGGCCTGTACGGCCCATCTTCACCAACAAGCTTTCAAGACCCTCGCGAGGGGCCAAGCCTCGCGAGGCGGACGACACAAGACCTCCTCGGGAGCGGTCTCACCAGGCTGGCTCGCGAGGAGCGGAGAGATCAAGGCAAGACAAAACCTCGCGAGGTTCCAGTGACATAAGCCATGACGATCGAGACCAGGCAGGCGCCAGCGTGCACAGTGTCCTTGTTTCCTCTTTGGTGCTAAGGGGGCAAGCGCAGGCGAGGAGTACCGAGGCATCAAGCACAGGTTTCCTTATCGGTGCAATGATACCAAGACCAGCAGGACGGCAGGACGGAGGTCACCGTGGAGCCCAAGACGGCGTCACCACCGGAGCCTTTGGCAGGCTAAGACTACTTTTGTCAGGATAAGCTGTACTAGCTGTCCCCTTTCAAATTGGCCGTTGTGGGATCCCTTCCCGCTCAAATATTTGGGAAGAGGACCAGGGCCTCTATAAATAGGACTAGCCACCACCATAGGAGAGGAGGAATTCCGTTCATCCTCACCCACACAAGTTCACCAAGCACAAGAACACCTCTCCTTAGGAGGCTGTTCTTCCCCTTGTACTGTTCATCCTCAGCCCAAGAGGCAATCCACCACCACTACACTGGAGTAGGGTATTACACCACAACGGTGGCCCGAACCAGTATAAATCTTGTGTCCCTTGTGTTGTGAGTTTGTCGAGCTAGCCTAGAGATCGTGAAGCGTGAGAGGGCGTGATCTGCAAGGGAGAGATCTTCGTGTGCACCCCAGAGTTCGAACCTTAAGGGTTTTGCCGGAACCCGAGATCCGACAGGTACACGGGAATTTCATCTAGTCACTTTCATCATGTTGGTTTGATTTGTGTTCGCTACTTTGATAATTTGATATGTGGGTGGACCGGTGCTTAGGTGCTGTTCTTACTTGAACAAAACTCCTACTTATGATTAACCCCCTCCCAAGCATCCGCAACTACGAGAAAAATATTAAGAATAAATCTAACTGTAGCATTAAACTTTTGGATCCAAATCAGCCCCTTACGGAATAGCGCATAAACTAGGGTTTAAGCTTCTGTCACTCTTGCAACCCATCATCTAATAACTACTCCACAATGCATTCCCTTAGGCCCAAATATGGTGAGGTGTCATGTAGTCAACGTTCACATGACACCACTAAGGGAATCACAACATACATACCATCAAAATATCGAACACATATCAAGTTCACACACTTGCAACAAGATTTCTCCTGTGACCTCAAGAACAAAAGTAACTACTCACAAATGATATCATGCTCAAGATCAGAGGGGTATTAAATAGCATAATGGATCTGAACATATAATCTTCCACCAAATAAACCATATAGTAATCAACTACAGGATGTAATCAACACTACTAGTCACCCACAAGTACCAATCTATAGTTTCAGTACAAAGATTGAACATAAGAGATGAACTAGGGTTTGAGAGGAGATGGTGATGTTGAAGATGTTGATGGAGATTGCCCTCCCCAAGATGGGAGAGTTGTTGGTGATCATGATGACAATGATTTACCCCTCCGGGAGGGAAGTTCCATCGTCGGAATCGCTTCGCCGGAGGGCAAAAGTGCTCCTGCCCAAGTTCAGCCTCGAGATGGTGGTGCTTCGTCCCGAAAGTCCTCCCTTGATTTTTTCTAGGTCAAAATGACTTATATACCAGAAGATGGGTACCGGAGGTGGGCCGAGGAGGGCACAACCCACCAGGGCGCGCCTGGGTTCCCTCGCGCGCCAAGGTGGGTTGTGCCCACCAGGTGGGCCCCCTTTGGTAGTTATTTGCTCCAATAATTTTTATTTATTCCATGAAAAATCTCCGTGAAGTTTTAGCTCATTTGGAGTTGTGTAGAATAGGTGGCCTGGCGTAGATTTTTCAGGTCCAGAATTCCAGCTGCTGGTATTCTCCCTCTTTGTGTGAACCTTGCATATTATGAGAGAAAAGGCATTAGAATTACTCCAAAAAGCATTATTATACATAAAAACAACATAAATAACAGTTGGAAAACATGATGCAAAATGGACGTATCAACTCCCCCAAGCTTAGACCTCGCTTGTCCTCAAGCGAAAACCAAAATCGAAAAACATGTCCACATGCTTAGAGAGAGAGGTGTCGATAAAAACAAAATACGGACATAGAAGCATCATGTATATTATTATAACAGCAACAAACTTTAATATATAAAACTTTATCATAAAACTTTTATCATATAACTTCTATCATAGACTTCTCATAAACAAGTATCAATTCATCACAACATCGAAGTATAAAGCATAAACTCTATTGAAAACCAACAAACTATGTTCTCAGTCAACTTTGCAACTACAATTCATCATCTTTTCAGGAAGGGTCATGTATCAGAGCCTTTTTGGCAAGTCCACATACTCAACCATCATATAGTCTTCTATGATTGCTAACACTCACCTCATACACATGAGCAAAAAATTCAACCGGACACATAGAAAGATAGGGGCTTATAGTTTTAGCCACCCAACATATTCACCTCAAGGGTGATGTCAACAATAATAACTCATGTTGCCCATATCCAACTGGACATATGTGCCTAGATCTTTCCTCACCACATGGTGCTTGTGTCGGCGTTCTGGGAATGGGGGTCCCCAGACTTGCCTACCTGCGGCCCACGGCGTGGCTATGATAGCAGGCCTGTACGGCCCATCTTCATCAGCGAGACACTCAAGACCCTCGCGAGGCGCCAAGCCTCGCGAGGCGGACGACCCAAGACCTCCTCAGGAGCGGCTTCATCAGGCTGCCTCACGAGGAGCGGAGATATCAAGGCAGGGCGAACCTCGCGAGGCCCTCGTGACGTGAGCCATGACAATCAAGACCAGGCGGCCGCCAGGCGGGCGCCAGCACGCACAGCGTCCTTGTTTCCTCTTTGGTGCTAAGGAGGCAAGCGCAGGCGTGGAGTACCGAGGCATCAGGCAAAGGTTTCCGTATCGGTCCAACGAGACCGAGACCAGCGGGACGGCAGGACGGAGGTCACCATGGAGCCCAAGACGGCGTCACCACCAGAGCCTTTTGCAGGCGAATACCGCTTTTGTCAGGATAAGCTGTACTAGCTGTCCCCTTTCAAATTGGCCGTTGTTGGCTCCCTTCCCGCTCAATATTTGGGAAGAGAACCAGGGCCTATCTAAGCAGAACTAGCCACCATAGCAGGGGCAACCAATCGGACCCTGAGCTAACCCTAGCCATACCCAAGCACAAGAACACCTCAACCTCAGGAGGCTGTTCTTTCCCTTGTACTGTTCATCATCAGCCCAAGAGGCAATCCATCCACCACCACACTGGAGTAGGGTATTACACCACAACGGTGGCCTGAACCAGTATAAATCTTGTGTCTTTGTGTTGTGAGTTCTTCGAGTTCGTCCACGAGATCTTAGCGAGCTAGGGCGTAGATCGGTAGGGAGGAAATCTCGGCGCGCACCCAGTGTTCGAACCTTGAGGGTTTTGCCGGAACCCGAGTTTCGACATTTGGCACGCCAGGTAGCGGTGCGCCGGAGCTTCCTTTCCGTCGTTCGCGTCCAGTCGCTCCGTCGTCTCCATGCCGGACGCTCGCCGTGCTCGTGCTGAGCGCCGGGCTGCCCTAGCCACCCGCGTCGCTCGAACGGCTCCCGTCGGTGGGCCACCTCATCGTTCTCCGTCTCCCGCCGCCAACGCCACCACCGGCCCGGTGGGGAACGAGCAGCAGACGTCCTTGTTGCACCCCTCAGTGCGGCAGGACGGCCGCACCGCCACTCCATCGCTGACCCCGGCCGGTTCCTCATCCCACGCTCGTCGCGCACCCGTGGATGCACGGGCCGCGCTCCTCATGGCGCACGAACTCCTGCGCTACCGCCCGGTCGACGACCTCTACGAGGACTGGCTCGACCGCATCGTCGAGCTTGTCCACGCCGCAGGGGGCTCCCCTGCGCCGTCCCTCTCCCCGCCTGGCCCTCCGCTGGCTTCGGGCGACGCAGCTCACGGAGCACCTCCACCGCCTCTGCCCCAAGATGGCGCCTTGGCACCAAGGCGTGCGCCACCGCGACGCGATCCGTCGCGTCCGGCGCTCGCGCGTGAAGAAGGAAGCTGCCAAGAAGTTCCTTGACCGCAAGAGAACGCTCCGCCACTCCTCGCACCACCGCGCCAGGATCATCTGCCGCGGCAGGCCCCCGCGGCGCTTGCCATAGCGGTGCGTGGGCGTCAAGACCAAGCTCCACCTCAAAGACGGGCCCCAGCGACCACGGCCGGTTGCCGCGCCTTCACCCCCGAGCTGCGTAGCGTCGCCTGGCCGGGCAAGTTCAAGCCAGATCCGCCTCCTCGCTACGACGGCACCCTCGACCCCACGGAGTTGTTGCAGCTCTACGAGCTGAGCATCAAGGCGGCCAACAGCAACGAGAAAGTCATGGCGAACTGGTTCCCTATGGCACTCAAAGATGGTGCTCGTTTGTGGCTCCTGAACCTGCCTCAGGGCTCGATCTCCTCCTGGGACGGGATGCGCGACCGCTTCGTCGCCAACTTCCAGGGCACTCGCGACCGCCCGCTGGCCACGGGTGACCTACGCCGCATCAAGCAACAACCAGGAGAGACCCTCTAGAAGTACACACAACGCTTCAACAACACTCGCCTCAAGATCCCCAAGGTCACGGATGAGGCCATCATCTCCGCGTTCTCTGACGGCGTCCGCGACATCAAGATGAAGGAAGAGCTAGCTATCCACAAGGAGCTGTGCACATCTCACGAGCTGTTCAATCTGGCGACCAAGTGCACAAGAGCTGAGGAAGGGCGCCTCTCCCTCCTCGAGCTGCTAGCTGCAGGCCCGGAGGAGAAGAAAGCCAATGCCAAGCACGTGAAGCGCAAGGAAGCAACCGTGCTCGCGGCGGAGCCGGACACCAAGCGAGGCAGAGATCAGCCCGAGTCATCCAAGAGCAGCCGACCATTCTGCGCCTTCCACACTTAATACCCACAACACTAGCGACTGTCAAGAGCTCAGAGCCATTCGTGAAGGACGCTTCGGTCGACGCCCCGAGCGCAGCGACCGGGGCTACGGCCGAGGGGGAAGACGTGGTGGCGGGCGCTGGGACAACCGTGGCCCGCGCCAGGAGTGGCACGACAGGCCTCGTGAGGACCGCTGGCAGGATCATCCTCGCGAGGGCGCCTGGAGGGACCAGCCTCGTGAGGATCATCCTCAGGGCAACGCCGGTCTTCCCCCGCTGCCGCCACCACCAAGAAGGAATGACGACCACCATCAAGACGAGGGGGTTGGGGGCTTCCAGGAGCCGCGCTATCGCCTGCATCTTGGGCGGAGCCCTGGCCCCAGCCTCGCAGCGTATCTTCAAACAGTTTGCTCGTGAAGTGAATGCAGTCCTCCCCAAGCTTGAAGTCACGCGCCCGCTCAGGTGGTCCTAGTGCGCCATCACCTTCAACTCGGCAGATCAACTCAAGTGCGCAGCCACCGCTGGCGCCCTCCCAATACTTTGCTCACTAGTTATCAGCAACGTGCAAGTCACCAAGACTCTCATCGATGGCGGCGCGGGGCTCAACGTCCTGTCCGTCGACACGTTCGACAACCTCCAAGTGCCATATGACCAGCTTCAGCCTACCAAGCCCTTCTCAGGAGTGACCGACGGCTCCACCACACCGATAGGGCAGGTCCGCCTCCCTGTCACCTTCGGAGAATGCAAGAACTACCGCACCGAGCTCATCGACTTCGATGTCGCGCACATTCGTCTGCCATACAATGCCATCCTAGGGTATCTAGCCCTGGCCAAGTTCATGGCAGTGACCCACCATGGCTACAACGTCCTCAAGATGCCGGGAAGCAGCGGAATCATCACAGTCCCATGCGAAGAAAGAGACACGGTGTGCTCCCTCGAGCGCGCCTTTCAAGCTGCAGCAATCGATGACCCCGATAGCAAAGGCGAGGGCCCTCCAGAGGCCATCCCCTAGAAGAAGAAGCAGTTGCGTCGTGCCGGGCCTCAGGGGGGCGGCAACACAGCTGGAGCCTCGACAGGATCAGCGCCCGCTCCAAGGGCGCCTCCCTCCGTCGCATAGGAAGGCACGCCCGGCGCCCTCCTTGGGCAGGGCTCGGGGGCTCTCTCTTTGAGGGCCTCAGACCTTGCCCGCATCACGAGGGAGGCGCTCGGGCACCACTTGGAGGCGTGCTTCATGGCATGTTTCCCTCAGGAGAACACATGGCCAGGAGCGCCCACCGCTCAGGAGTTCATCACCAAGACCAGTCAGGAACTACAAGATGCAAGGGCCACGCGCGGCGACCGCCGCTCGCGAGGCGCAGCTCCCCATCCAGGCGAGGATGTCGGGCTGCGCGTCTGCATCGACGTCCCAGGGCTCAACAGGGCCGCTTCTCGGGAGCTTTTCTGGCCTTCGCACGTGGGCCGGTGCGAGGGTCCGCCGCACAGCTACGTTCGCATGCCTTTTGGCTTGCCGAGTGTGTCGTTCGTCTACGAGTGCAACTTGCGGCGCACCTTGGCGACTCAGGAGGCCAGGCACCGCGCCGTCCTGGCAGAGACGGAGACGGTCCTCAAGGAACCACCTGAGCCCCCAGAGCCTCCCGAGGCTCAGGAACCTGGTGGCTCGTGAGGGGCGACCTCGTCCCCGCGTACCTTCGGCTGCTCTGACATCTCTTCGTCAACAAAACCAGGTGACATTTTCCAAGTTCATTCAGCTGGGAGCGCCCCTCGGGCTGCATCATTCCCAGGCCGCGTGGGTCCGTCCCTGTGGCATGTATCCTTTTGCTTATGTCTTCAGCTTACCGTGCTAGGGGCGCCCCTCGGGCTGCATCATCCCCAAGCCGCTCGGGCCTGACCCAGTGGCGTGTACCTTTCTGCATTTACCCAAGCTGATCTGCCTTTCATGCGTAATCTACCTATGATTATCGTCTGCTCGTTGCCACCTGCTACGGGCCCACCCCTTTCTGATGCAATTCGCTTGCGCGTTAAAAGGGGGGCTCCTGAGCATCGCGACTCAGGAGCTCTTACTGGCTCTCCAGCCCTCACCCCCTGGCCTTGACCACGGCATCGCGATCTTGCATGCCAGCGGCGGCTGAGCTCGCCCGAGGGCCGGGACCTGAGGACGTAGAGCACTTGTACCTAACCGTCTCGCAGGAACACACAGCTATCAAGGACCCAAGACCAGGCGCAACCCGCCTTGAGGTAGGGCCTCGTGAGTCCCGCGCTGGCTCACGAGTGCCCAGACACACCTCGCAGCCCTGCCGTGCAAGCCACGTGTTAGGGCGGGGCTGTACATGCCCCGGGGGCTCTCCTCAGAGGGAGCCCCCTCCCACGCACAAGTGGAAGCACCATGCTCCGTGCTGCCGTCGACACTGCCGAGGAGCGACTATGCCCATGCACAAGCGGAAGCACTACGCTCCGCACTGGTGATGAACAACTGAGGGCGGCTCTGCGGCCCTACCAACCTCAGGGAGCCCCAGAGCTCAGCGTCAGGTCTCACTGCAACGCCTCCCCTCGGGAGAGCCGCGCAAGGGGGCTGGGCACGGGGGCTGCGCTCGGGTCACGCCCAAGCGTATGCCACCCAACCAGGTCTCTCGGACCTGGGGGCTGCGCTCGGGTCATGCCCAAGCGCACGCCACCCAACCAGGTCTCCCGGACCTGGTCGTCGCACACCCCTCCCGAGGCCTCGGCGAGGGCAGGTATGGAGATTATTTGCACGTCAAGGGGGACTCCTGAGCATCGCGACTCAGGAGCCTAACTGGTCACGTAGCCCCTCACTCCTTGGTCCATCCTGGTCTCCGATCGGCCTAACGGCGGTTGAGGTATGCGCGGGACCGGGCTCTGCCGATGTAGAACATTAACTTATCCTCGCGTACTCTTCCTATAAGCCATTTGCGCGTCAAGGGGGACTCCTGAGCATCGCGACTCAGGAGCCTAACTGGTCACGTAGCCCCTCACTCCTTGGTCCGTCCTGGTCTCCGGTCGGCACAACGGCGGTTGAGGTATGAGCGGGGCGGGGCTCTGCCAACGCAGAACACAAAGCAGATAGGAAGAAAATCGCAAAATCTCGAAGCAAGTATTACAAGAAATATTGTCCTTACAACAACGAATGAAAGTTTAACGCCTCCACGAGGCCTGATGCATGCTGCAGGATAAAACAGGAAAGGAGCCGCAGGTCACCCCTGAACGCCATCGATGCCCATGGGTGGCACTCCTCCCTTGGTGGTGTCGCCTTCGCCTTGGTCACCGGCCGGAGCTGCAGCAGTGGCCTCGCCTCCGGACAAGGGTGCGGAAGCAAAGCCACGGAACTTCTTCAGCAGAGCCTCCACCTGACCTTGCACGACCGCGACGGCAGCCGCGCAGTGCTCATCAGCAGCGGGCTCCAGCAGCTCGTCAAGGCAGGCGTTGGGGTCATGAAGGTGCAGATGGCTGAAGACGCGAGTTAATGCAGCTGAGGAAAGGGTACGAGCTTCTGCCTCTGCCATGGGACCAATGCCCTCCATGACTTCCTCGAGCGCCTTCACCAAGAAGGGGAGCAGCTGGGCGGGGCCGTCTTCATCGATGGTCAGCGGCCTCTCCAAGCCGTTCTCGTAGAGCGTCTTCAGTGCCACGCGAGACCTCTCCTCGAGATTGGAAAAAGCCACGGGGTCTTCAGCCAGGACCCTCGCCTTGGCGTCAAGATTGGCCTCCTTCGCCTTCGCCTCCCGCTCCTGCCCATCCAGCCGGCTGCGCTCCGCGGCCTGTGCCTTCACCAGCTCCACCAGCTCGGCGTCGCGGCTCCTGATGGCGTCCTCCTGAGCCTTCATCTCCTCCTCCTTCGCCTGGCGGCTACGGGTTTCTTCGGCGTGCTGATCACGCAGGCTCTTCAGCTCGTCCTCTAGCACTCGGCAGCGGTCACGGGCGGACTCGGCGTCCTTCAGCGCCGCGTCGCGATCGGCCACGGCCTTGGCGGCGGCCTGCTTCTCCTTCTCGAAGGCGGCCGCGGCCTGGCTCAGCGATGCTCGAACCGCCAAGTCATAATGAAGCCAGCCAGAGGCCAGCTCCAGGCGCCCGGCAACCAGGCGCGGGTCCGCACTCAGGAAATCTGCCTGCAGCCGGGTCTTCTCTGAAAGAGCACGCTCCAAGATAACGGCAGAGGTAGAAGAACCTGGGAGTAGAGGCGCGGTAGTGGGAGGAGGCAACATCACCAGGGCCTGGGAGACTGCATGCTCCGGAGCCGTCAGGACCTCATCAGCCGAGCCAGACAACGGCACCTCCGGAGCCGGCGGGTCCTCGGGGGCTGACTCCTCCCAACGATGCTCCCCTTGGCCTCGCGAGGGCGACCTGGCAGGGGAAGTGCGAGCGCTGTCGTCTCCTTTCTCAGCATAGAGGGGCGCGACCGCTGTATCTTCCTTCCTTTTCTTCGCCGAATGCGTCGGCCTGATCAACCAAGGGTGAACGTTAGGAAATACCAAGTATAAGCAGGAACAAGGCGAAACTCGAACACTTACTGATCCACCGCGGCGTACTCTACCCTCCGCTTGGGAAGCTTGAAGCCTGAAAGCCTCGAAGCTTGAGGTGTGGGTGAGGGAGTCCTGGATTAGGGGGTCCTCGGACAGCCGGACTATATCCTTTGGCCGAACTGTTGGACTATGAAGATACAAGATTGAAGACTTCGACCCGTGTCCGGATGGGACTCTCCTTGGCGTGGAAGGCAAGCTTGGCAATACAGATATGTAGATCTCCTCCCTTGTAACCGACTCTATGTAACCCTAGCCCCCTTCGGTGTCTATATAAACCGGAGGGTTTAGTCCGTAGGACAACAACAATCATACCATAGGCTAGCTTCTAGGGTTTAGCCTCTATGATCTCGTGGTAGATCAACTCTTGTAATACTCATATCATCAAGATCAATCAAGCAGGAAGTAGGGTATTACCTCCATCGAGAGGGCCCGAACCTGGGTAAACATCGTGTCCCCCGCCTCCTGTTACCATCCGCCTTAGACGCACAGTTCGGGACCCCCTACCCGAGATCCGCCGGTTTTGACACCGACATTGGTGCTTTCATTGAGAGTTCCACTGTGCCGTCACCGTAAGGCTAGATGGCTCCTTCGATCATCGGCAACAATGCGATCCAAGGTGAGGTTTTCCTCCCCGGACAGATCTTCGTATTCGGCGGCTTCGTACTGCGCACCAATTCGCTTCGCCATCTGGAGCAGATCGAGAGCTACGCCCCTAGCCATCAGGTCAGGTTTGGAAGCTTGAACTATACTGCCGACATCTGCGGAGACTTGATCTTCGACGGATTCGGGCCCATGTCGGGTGCGCCGCACAATCACGACGAGCATGACTTAGCTCTGCCGCCGGACAGTGTTCGGGAGATCACACCCGCAACTACTCCGGCCCTCAACCCGGAACAAATTGCGCCATCTGAGGACGGGTGGATGGACCCCGCCACGGAGGCCGCACACTCAGTGACGATAGAGCCGAATACTGACTTCACTTCCTACGAGACCCGTGTTGCCGAATCGTTGGATTCGTCCCCGGCCATCGGATCTGAGCCGCCCGCGTCCGTGCCTATCGAATTCGACCGGGCACCGATCATGGAGTTTACCTCCGCGGATATCTTTCAGCACTCGCCCTTTGGCGACGTGTTAAACTCGTTGAGGTCTTTCTCCTTGTCAGGAGACTCTTGGCCGAACTATGTCCGGCTAGAACGGGATGCGGACGACGAAGAAATTCGCTCCCCACCCACCACCCACTTAGTAGCCACTGTCGATGATTTAACCGACATGCTCGACTTCGGCTCCGAAGACATCGACGGTATGGACGACGATGCAGGAGACGAACAAGACCCACCGCCCACAGGGCGCTGGACTGCCACCTCATCGTATGACATATACATGGTGGACACCCCCAAAGAAGGGGATGGCGATAAGACAACGGATGATAACCCCTCCAAGAAGCAATCCAAGCACTGACGTCAGCGGTGCCGCTCTAAGTCCCGCCATAACAAAAGTAGCGATACTGGCACAAGAGACAATAACGCTCCGGATAGTGCCGAAGACGACGATAATCCCCTCCAGCCAGACCTCGAGCGGGAGGATGAACAAGCTAGCCCCCCGGAACAAGAGGCAAACGGAGAATCAGAGGATGACAATTATATGCCTCTCTCCGAAGACGAGGTGAGCCTCGGCGACGAAGAATTTATCGTTCCTGAGGATCCCGTCGAACAAGAGCGCTTCAAGCGCCGGCTTATAGCCACAGCAAACAGCCTGAAGAAAAAGCAACAACAGCTTCGAGCTGACCAAGATCTGCTAGCAGATAGATGGACTGAAGTCCTGGCGGCCGAAGACTACGAACTCGAGCGCCCAACCAAGAGTTACCCAAAGCGCAGGTTGCTACCCCAACTTGAGGAGGAAGCATTGAAACCTATATCACCAGCGTATGATGCGGTTGATCGGCCACCTCGTGGCCGGGACAGAGAGGCATATTAGCCCGAAGCCCAACCCGCACCCCGCTGCCATTCAAGCAAAAATACCAAGGCCCGGGGCAACACGTGGGACCTGCGAGACGTATTGGAAAACAAAGCAAAACATTCAAGATCGATCTACGGATCACGGGGGTGAGCCCCAACGCGGGACGATGACCATCACGCCGGATATGCTAAAAGCAAATCCGGTCGGGCCAAATATAGCCGACAGGACTCGTATGAACTGCGTCGTGATATAGCCCGGCACAGAGGCGCCGCACACCCCCTATGCTGCACTGATGAAGTAATGGATCACGAATTCCTAGAGGGTTTTAAACCCGTAAACATTGAATCATACGATGGTACAACAGATCCCGCGGTATGGATCGAGGATTTCCTCCTCCACATCCACATGGCTCACGGTGATGATCTACATGCCATCAAGTACCTCCAACTAAAATTCAAAGGACCAGCTCGGCATTGGCTGAATAGCTTGCCAGCAGACTCCATTGGTAGTTGGGAGGATTTGGAAGATGCATTCCTTGACAACTTCCAGGGCACTTATGTGCGACCACCGGATGCTGATGATTTGAGCCATATAACTCAGCAGCCAGGGGAATCGGCCAGGAAATTCTGGACCAGGTTCCTAACTAAGAAAAACCAAATTGTCGACTGTCCGGACGCAGAGGCCTTAGCGGCATTTAAGCATAACATTCGTGACGAGTGGCTCGCCCGGCACCTCGGCCAAGAGAAGCCAAAATCCATGGCAGCCCTCACGACACTTATGACCCGCTTTTGCGCGGGCGAAGATAGCTGGTTGGCTCGTAGTAACAACAAAGCAAACAAACATGGCACGTCAGAGGCCAAGGATAGCAACGGCAAACCACGACGCAACAAACACAAGCGCCGCAAATATGGTGAAAATGCCGAAAATACGGCAGTTAATGCCGGGTTTAGGGGCTCAAAATCCGGTCAGCAGAAAGGGCCACCCAAAAATAACAAGTCGGGTCCATCCAGTCTGGACCGCATACTCGATCGCCAATGCCAAATTCATGGCACCCCAGGAACGCCAGCCACCCATACCAACAGAGAATGCTGGGTCTTCAAACAAGCCGGCAGGACAGGTGCCAAAAACGGAGAAGGGGGGTCTCAAAGCGACGATGGCGACAAAGAGCCCAGATCACCGAACATAGGAGGGCAAAAGAAATTTCCCCCGCATATTCAATCGGTGAATGTGGTAAATACCACACAAATTCCCAACTCGGACAGGATACGCACCCTTAGGGATGCAGACTTAATGGAACTAGCCGTCCCACAATATAAACTAGGGCCGGTGACCTTCAACCGCACGGATCGCCCGGTTAACGCCAATAAAGGCAATCCAGCCGCACTAGTCCTCGACCCAATAATTCATGGGTTCCACCTCACTCGAGTCCTTATGGACGGAGGCAGCAGTCTAAATCTTCTTTACCAGGACACAGTGCGCAAAATGGGCATCGATCATTCAGTGATCAAACCCACTAAGGCCACTTTCAGAGGCATTATACCAGGTGTGGAAGCGAGTTGTACAGGATCCATTGCCCTTGAGGTAGTCTTCGGATCACCAGAAAATTACCGTACCGAAGAGTTAATCTTCGAAATCGTCCCTTTCTGCAGTGATTATCAGGCACTGCTCGGACGAACCGCGTTCGCTCGATTCAACGCGGTGCCACATTATGCCTACCGTAAACTCAAGATGCCCGGTCCACGCGGTGTTATCACGGTCAACGGCAAGGCCGAACCTTCCTTTGGCACCAACAAGTACACCACTGCCTTAGCAGCAGAAACAACGAGCAACACCTTGCAGCCGAACCCCGAGTCGATGTCCAGGCTCCCGGACACCGTCAGGGGACTTCGAACTACTTTGCGGAATGATAGCCCGGCTCATCCAGGGATCAACTAAACACTCTGGCGAAGGCCAGGACAGGCCGCACTCAGCGGCTCAACCACTCTCCAGCACGCAAACATTTCTTACATTTCTCGCAGGTTCATCTTTGCGCTGACCAGGACGGGCGACGCGGAGGCAGCTCGAACGCGCAAGGGAATCCTTAGACATTCCCCGCAATGACTACCCGGCCATATTACGTATCCATGCTCAGCCTCTTCCCCCTAGTCTCAGCAGGTTCCACAATCATATTCCTTTTTATCACATTACTTGTACTCATACGCATAGACATACTATTCAAATACAACATGCAGATTTATATGATGTTTACTTGCTATTATTTCTTATTGAAATTCTTTTGTCAAGTGGCATCAGTACACAGCGATATGCCTTAAAATATGCCAGGGGCTTGGTTTTACCCATAACACGGCAATAAAGTCCGAACACCTTCATGGAAGTTAGGCACCTCGAACCTATTGCATTATATGCATCAGCTCCAAATCATGTCTTGGGTCAATAGTTGGGTTTGCCCGGCGCCCATGTTTTGGTACCTTACGTTCCGCTATATCGGCTAAGGTAGCACTGGGAGAACTACTGCGATTGTGTCCCGGTTCTTCCAGACGAGCACCTCAGTAGAGAAAGCTGAAAACTGACTGTCATGATACGGTGAGAGCTGGTCAGCTATTCGAGAGGTCACAAAATCTTTAAGGATTTCTCCCACATAATGCCATAACCAATGCAGCGTGCGACGGATTGGTTTTTCCTCTGATCAGGTGCCTATATAGCCCCTAGTACGGTCTTCCAAACACCAGGGGCTGCGCCTACCTTACTAAAGCTCCTATGGCTATGTGAGAGTGATAAAGCCCTATAGTCTGATTGCCTGGTTCATTGTGCTGAGCACCTCCTTCGAAGGACCCAAAACTGGGATAAAGAGTGCTCAGGTTTAACCCGAACACCCCCGTACTTCTTACGTGGGGGCAGAAGCCGACGACTGGCCAACTCTCAGGTTTAACATATAAAACGGCCGCACAGGAGGGTAAACTTTTATATCACAGGCAACAAATAAATGACCTTGTTCAAACATTACACAGGACAACATGATTGGCATTCATGGAAATATAATGTCCTTGGTGCATAGCTCCGCTGCAAGGTAGGATCCTTTTAGGACACTTTCATAATATAATTCGGGCTTGCGGTGCTCCTTCCCCTCTGGCGGCCCTTCGGTCATCAGCTTCTCAGCATCCATCTTCCCCGAGTGCACCTTTGCGCGGGCAAAGGCCATTCGCGCACCTTCTATGCAAACCGACCGCTTGATGACGTCAAGTCGAGGGCAAGCGCTTACAAGCCACTTCACAAGCCCGAACTAGCTGCTTGGAATCGGCTCGGCGGGCCATAACCGGATAATCATATCCTTCATGGCTAGTTTTGCCGCCTTATGCAGTTCGATCGGCTGTTTCAGTTGATCGGAAAAAGGCACCGGATAATTTGGTGCCAAATACTGCGACCAGAAGAGCTTATCCACAGTGTCCTTTTCTTCGGCTCGGTAGAATTGGGTGGCATCTGATATGCTACGGGGCAGCTCGGCAAATACCCCTGCGAAATCAGAATTTAAAATTAGAAACATAATTTCCCCCTCAAATACTTGCTTTACATGGAAAAAGCCCTACCCGCCGCGATCTTTCTCGCCTCTTGGATCCCCTGCAGGGCGCTTTGGGTTCCCCCCGGGCATCGCTCGTGGCCTGATGCGCCTTGGTGAGTTCGGATTCTTTCACCGTTAAACTCTGCTCCAAGGTCTCACATTTCCTCACGGCCTCTTGCAGCTCCTGCTCAGCTTTAATAACCCTGGCCTCGTGCTTCTCACGAAGAGCCTGCTATGTGGCTGCCTTTTTTTCGGCCTCGGCCACGGCCTTCTTAAGGGCCTCGACTTCGGTCACAATCCCTAGCGCAAATCATGAAGCTTATTTCATACTTTCATTCACAATAAACGGGAGAAAGACTTGTGCATACCTTCTTTATCTCTCAACTGCATTCTCAATTGGCCAAGTTCTTCTTTGGCCCGCTCCAGACTTTGATTCAGTCCGGAGATCTCTGCAGTATGAGAGGCAGCAGCCACTACAGACGCCTGCTTATAACAGAAGAGAAATAAATGTCATTCAATGAGTCTTCCTGTGATCATAAATTCGATCCTCTGTCCGGTTCTTTCTTTCACCGAACAGTGTATCAGGGGCTACTATCTATACTATGACACTCTTCGAAAACTCATAAAATATACCTCAAAGCCTCTTATAAGGCTGATACAGGCTTCGTTCAGTCCACTTTCAGCTGACTGAATCTTCTCAATCACCGCACCCATAAGGGCACGGTGTTCATCAACAATGGAGGCACTCTTCAGCACCACCAACAAAGCATCCGACACCTCTGGTTGGACAGAGGTCGTCGATGGATCAGACACACCCCCTCCACCCGAGGGAGGCTACCTGCTCGATTCTGGAGCCGCATAGATCTTCGGAATCGCATCCGGCTGGGAGCCGAACTCAGGATGGCCTCCGCCGTCAGCTCCCATGGGAATCTTTTCCCCCATGTGTCCGTCCCCTGAGGTTTGACCTCCAGGCGCCGCCTTCATGGTCTTTTCCTCTCCTCCTTGGCCGGGTTCCTTCTGGGACGAAGCCTCGGTGTTATGCACCTGTTTGGAGGAAGGGGCCTTCGGGGGCGTCCCACTCTCCATAGCATCTGAGCTCAGCGAATCCTCTGATGAGGATTGTTTAGTACGGGACCTCGCCGGACTACCAAAAATATGGCGTAGGTTAAAATACTATGCCATGATGAGTCTGGACGCCTAAAACGTACTCGGATTTTATATACTTACGAGTTCACCAGGGGCTGGGCCCTAGGATCCCATGCCGGGCCACTGTCGGCGGCGGCAATGGACTCCTCCGGAAGAGGAGCCTTTCCCCTTTTGGGCAGCTCGGCCTCCAAGTGTACGGAGGCCGTCCTCTTCTTTCTCCCTCCCGTAGGGTATTCATCTTGCTCCTCCTCCTCGTCCTCTTCGGAGGCGGAATGGGCATCAGAGCCTTCGGATATTGTGTCCGAAGTGCCACGGCGACGAAGGCCGCCCCGGGTCTTTTTGGCCTCCTTCTCGGCCGTCTTCTTCGGCACCTTGTAAGGCGCCGGGACCAGCATCTTCGTCAGAAGTGGGACAGCCGGTTCTTCGGGCAGCGGGGCCGGACAATGGATCCGCTCCACCTTCTTCGTCTAGCCCTGGGGGAGTTGTATAAAACACGTTAAGCGCTTCCTTTGGGTTACGCGGATAAAAAAGAGTCTGATGACTTACCAAACTTGCAGGGCGGGACAGTTGGTACCCGCGGTCCTCGGCGGAGTCCGGCCATGATTTGCCGGACTTGAAAAGCACCTTCCAAATGTCCTTGTGCGAGGAGCCGAAAAGCTCTCACAAGGTTTGGTGCCTGGCCAGATCAAATTCCCATAGATTGCAAGTCCGGTGTTCACAAGGCAGGGTCCGGCGAACTAACATCACCTGGACTACATTGACAAGTTTAATGTTCTTGTCTCCCATATCTTTGACGCGCATCTGGAGCACCGATAGTTCGTCGGACGAGGACCAGTCCAGGCCTTTCTTGACCCAGGATGTAAGCCGCAGAGGGGCACCGGATCGAAACTCGGGAGAGGCGGCCCATTCCGTGCCGCGCGGCTCAGTGATATAAAACAACTGCTGTTGCCACTCCTTGACAGAATCATTAAAGGTTCCCGTTGTCCATACGACGTTGGGCATCTTGCTCATCATAGCTCCCCCGCACTCGGCGTGCTCGCCGCCCACCACCTTGGGCTTCACATTAAAAATCTTCAGCCATAAACTGAAGTGCGGCGAGATGCGGAGAAAAGCCTCGCACACGACAATGAATGTCGAGATGTTGAGTAAGGAATTAGGGGACAGATTGTGAAGATCGATCCCATAGTAATACATGATGCCGCGAATGAACGAGTGGAGGGGAAACCCTAGCCGGCGGACAAAGTGAGGGAGGAATACAACCCTCTCGTAGGGTTCCGGAGTAGGGACGATATGTCCCGCCGTCGGGAGACGGTGGATGATTTTCTTGGCCAGGTACCCGGCCTCCCGAAGCTTTTTGATATCCTTCTCTCGGACAGTAGAGGCCATCCATTTGCCTCCCGCTGTGACACCCAAAATTTAATTTGGCCTTTTCAAAAATTTTATTTGACTTGAGGGAGGTGTTTTAAATTTGTCTTCAAAAGAACCCTCCCTTTAAAAAAAATTTGGCAAGGGTTTTGTTTGGATTCACCCAAGACATGATGTTGGTCTTGGAGGTTCTTTCTTTTTATTTGGACTCAAACCAAAATGCTTTTCACTTGGGAAAAATGCCTTTTGAAAATTCCTTTGAAAATGCCCTATGGCTTTTGGAATGATTCTTTGCCCCTTTCAACAAATCTCTCTTGCCATGACCTTAGTGCAAATCCACTCTCATAAACCTTTCCTCATCTTTGGATCATGATTTGCATCAAATCCAGCAAGTTGAACCTCCCCCTATATTTTATTTTCCATTTAAATCTTATCAAAACAATTTCTGCCTTCTATTCTAGCCCTTGGAGATTTACAAAGGAGCTACCATTTCTGTTTTGATTTTTGCCCCCAAACCAATTTCCCTTCCTAGTCCTTTGAACCCTCAACCAAGATCCATGAAGATCCACTGGCCTTCAGTTCAAATTTTTCAAACTATACTTGCTGCAAGTTTGGACCAGTTTTGCCAAATTTGATGAAATTCATTCAAATATCTCTCCAAAAATTCTGAGAAAAATCAGGCAGCCCCTGGGTGCATTGAGAGGTCACCTCACCAAGTCCCAGCCCCAGGAAAAATTTTCTCCTTGCCAAATCATTCTGTCGAACACCTGCAGAGCATTGTCAAGATCAGGTTCAGTCAAATTCAGAGAACAGTTCAGTGTTGCTATCGTTTCTTCAGTGTCCGTAGTCGATCTCGCCAGTGCCTCGGCGTCGCCGTGTTTCCTGTCCCCTCCCCCTTGTCCTCTGCACCGCACGAGCGCCTGGATGCTTGCGGGCGTCGGCGACGAGCTGGAGGAGGTGCGCCGCCTCGTGACCGACGCCAGAGGCGGCTTTGCGGCGCCAGAGAGAGGCGCAGCGCAGACGGCGCCACCCAGCGCCGCCCAAGCCACCGGAGATCGCCGCGTGATCTTCCACTCCCCAGTGCGCGCTACCACCCTCGTCGTGAACCGCTGGGCGCGGAGCGCGCTCTCTGCCGCCGTCGTGCCCGTGCGGCCACCCCACCGTGAACCGGCGCCATTACGCCAAGACCGACCGGGATTAGCGGGGGAACGGCACCAGTACACCTCACTGATGCTGCCTGGCCACCTAAACTCCCTGCCAAGCCACTGCCTCGCCGTAATTGCTCGCCGGAGCAACCCCGTTCACGGCCACCCCCTCGAGCCGCCTATAAATAGAGGCCCCGAGCTCCAGCTAGTACCCACACCACCTCTGCACTCCACCAAGACCCTGCCTAGCCACTGGAAGAGCCCCGAGGGAGTCTCCTTCCTCGACTCCGGCCGCCGCGACCCGCCACGGGATCCAGCTCGATTCGCTCCCGTGCGTGCACCTCTGCCTCCCATCTCTTGCCAGTAGCTCTCTAGTACATCCCTCCTTCTGACCCGCACTTCAATTCGAAGTTTGCAGCACACCACCGGAGTTCCCCACCATCGCCTGAGCCGCCGTCCGCCAGAGAAAGTGTCGCCGTCGACGCGGTGCTCCTCATCGCCCAAGTCCACCACCCACCGACACGGAAGGACACGCTGATACTCTTGGTACACTCCGATCTCCCTGACTCGCCGTGGTTCGACGCTGGCGACCTCCGCAGTCTTCGGGCGCCAGCGAGGTTTTCAAACCTGACATGTGGACCCCCCACGTCAGCCTCTCTTATTTCACCCCCGAAGCGTTTTCTGTTGGCGCCTTCGGGCAGAGTACGTTTTCTCTGTGGGCTGGCGCGTTTCCATTCGAACCGTTTTCTGTTTTCTCAGTTAAGTCCCTGGAACTTCTCTGTTTCATTACAGATAAGTCCCTGGACAGAAACCCTTATAACTTTTTGATAAAAAGTGATTTTTGAGTGATTCTTTTTCTGGCAATCTTATAATTTTGTCTAGTTTTTTATGGGATTTATTTGGAAAATTTTTGGAACAACTTTTATGCACGCGTTGGTTTTCACGTTAGTATGCCTTTTCGCTATACCGTAGGTTCCGGAGGAGGTGACGGAGCTGCGAACTTCGCCGAGCTAGACTCCGACTTCTCCGAACCAGGCAAGCATGTTTGAACCTTTGATATGATAGGTGTTTTGCATGTTTGCGTGAAAGGTTGTGCGTGGCATATGAGTATCGGTGAGTATCTCGTTGCTTGTGAGGCAACTACCCGTGTGTTCCAAAGTTACCTGTGATCTCCGATGAGAGATGGCCTAGTCATGTGGTGACATGAAGGGCAGCAAGGTGGTACTGTTGTAGCATGCCAGCCTTGCGTCATCCGACAATTTCCGACGTTAACGTGGACGGAGTCACGTTATCGTTCTTCCCCCTTCCGTGCTACCACTTGTTTTCTGCCAGAATGCGGTTTAGTAAGTTGGTAACCTCTTTCCGTGTACACACCAAACAGAGAGGCCGGGATGATGGTTCCATGGCCCTGGATTAAAGCCAGTCATCCGGTCAGGGGGCATGGGTGTTTCCGGTTGGGACCGAGAGGCGGCACCCCTTAGAGCGCGCGTATAGAAATTTGATCCCATGCTACGCGAGGTTGTAGCCTCCCCGTCTCAAGGTTTTTCTTGAACGTTGCCAAGGGTGATTCCTGGCTTCGGATTGTTGAATGGGTGTGTACTGGTTAGATGTGTTTCTTCCAAAACACCATAAACAGAACTAGTCCCCGTGACTACTGAAATCCGTTGGCTGTGGTTAAAGTACAACTCTGCAGAGTCAAATCCTTCCGAGTCATCGTATCCGAGGTCAAGTATCGTGATCAGCGTATCCATGTCTATGTCGTAACCTCGTGGTATATTTCTTCTTTCCGATAAGTGAGTTAGAGTAGAAATCTTGGCTGAACGTTATTCCTGTGGATGGACTAACCCTGTTGTTTGTCTCTTACTTTCAATATAAGCCCTTTATGTGATGTCGCTCAGACGTCCGACTGTGGCATGTTTGTCTCTTACTTTCAATATAAGCCCTTTATGTGATGTCGCTCAGACGTCCGACTGTGGCACGCACTATCTTTCTTTTTCTGTTATAAGCCCTTTATGTGGTGTCGCCCCGACGCCCGACTGTGGCATTATTATTCTTGCAGTTTCCTCTCGAGGAGTCATTCAGACCCTCGTTTGGCACCGGTATTATTATTCTTGCAGTTTCCTCTCGAGGAGTCATTCAGACCCTCGTTTGGCACCCAGTATTTATTTTGGGATTTCAGGAGGACTACCACCCGACTTCTCTGTTATTTCACCATGCAATTTTGTCTCTATGTCTGAACGCACTTGTTATTCTGT
Source organism: Aegilops tauschii subsp. strangulata (assembly GCF_002575655.3). NCBI lineage: Eukaryota > Viridiplantae > Streptophyta > Magnoliopsida > Poales > Poaceae > Aegilops > Aegilops tauschii. Next base: position 415,621,874 of record NC_053035.3, read on the forward strand.
TCTAATGCTTCATGTTTACATTTGTTATATCTTATGTCCGAACTGTCTTGCGAGTACTTTCATAGTACTCACCTGGCTTGTTGATTTGGCCAGATGTTGACGAAGGCGATCTCTTGGATGAAGAGTTTGATAGTGAGTTCGACGCCTAGAGGAATCCCAGTCAGTCCTGTGCGATCCTGGATATTGGTCACTTGTATTATATACGCTTCCGCCACCCGCATTAAACCTCCTCGAGCTTCACCCCGACGTTCGAAGAGATGTAGTTTGCAGGAGTCATGTCACCCGCTCCGCTGTAATTTTTCCACCACCGTTGTTATCGTGAGTTAGTAGTTATGCCACCCTACCTGCCGTTATGTCTATTCGGCGTGCATGTAATATTTGTTGAGCAGTCCCCGCTCAACCTTGTATTATATTCAGTACTCCTGGTATTTTTCTTCTGTGACCAAGATATTGTCTACCATGAGAAGGAATTCTTCTCTACTGGTCCGTAAAAGGGATTGGTCTCTCAATAAATATTTTTATTGAAAAACCGGTCGTGACAAGCTTGGTACCAGAGCCAGGCTGACTATAGGAAGCCACTAGGTGCGATCGCTAATCGGTTATTAGCGTCTTTTGTGCTTTTCAGCATTTTGCAATTGTAGCTATTTTCTGTTGGTCATCATAAATTTATGGCATGACTACTCAGAACTTTTGCCTACTTTTGTAGATGGCTGGCAGCAGCAGCGAGACTCGAGTGTTCACGAACGTGCCCGAGGGGTTTGTCAAACTCCTCGTCTCCATCACCAAGCTCGCGATCGGGCCAGCAACTCGGCCGGAGTTCACACTTTACCAGCACAAGCTCAGCGACGACGTGTCTATGCACCAAGCCGTGGTGCAATTCAAGGGAGGACGTTCTGCGGCTCGCCACTTCCGTTTTGTGGGAAGGGCCATGCCTACGGAGAGGCATGCCATGCAGATGGCTGCCCGTGAGGCGATAGCTCGCCTCCGGGATATCCTTCCTATGATGAAGACTCGTCGCTACCGCTACCTCCCATGCCATGTGCCATACACTTGTCACTATGCATTCGCCTGCCATCGGGGAGAACGAGATGAAGCCATCGAGATGGTTGTGGAGTATCTCAAGGCTCTGGAGGAATCTTTCGACAACCTCGTGGACGTTCTTGTGGCTGCCCGCATGGACTTAGTCCGGGGCGGTCCTGCCAGCAGGAAGGAGCTTCTCCTCACAGCACCGCCTCTGACATTCGTCTCGTCTTCAGCCTCTTTTGCACCAGCCGTTTTGGCCACTGCTCGCCGTCTGCCTACCACTGAGGAGTTCGACCGAGTCATTGCTCCTACTCCAGTCAGAGCTGCACCGCCTGCCGCACCCGCTCTGCCGCCTGTCGCCCCCGTACCATCACCGCAGCGCAGTGCTACGCGCCAGGAACCTACTAGAGAGGAGGTGGAGGTTGAATCCCCTGCACCGCTGAGTCTTGCTCTCGGCAAGGGAAAGGACATCGTCACCATCTCCGACTGAGAGTGCCGAGTAGCCGCACGTTATGTCTGCTTGTTTGATGTGTTTTATCTGTACGCTAGTTCGTATTAGTGTGTTCGCTGTTTTCCGGAGGAGTATGCTAGTCTAAATAACATGTCAGGATTGTGTACGCACATCCTGAGTGTTGTATCGTGTGTTTGCTTTTCGCGTGTAAGATTTGGGTTAAGCAGTTCGTCTTCATGCAAAAATCGTTTATGCTTTCTTAAAAAAATCTTGAGGTCTTTTAAGTTTTTGCCTTCACAAGATTTTCCTTGTACCACACAGTTCTTCTCATGAGTTTTGCAAAATAATACTCTAGACTAGAAAAATGTCTCGTCCGTGGACACGTTCCATGCCCAATCAGCCAGAAGAAGTTTATGGGACACAGACTAGCAACAACTTCACTCAGGGTCAGTCAACAGGACAGCGAAGCAGCCCTGTCTCAAGTATGCCGTCTCTTCGAACAAAGCCAGGAACAGCACCAAGAGATGATGAATCACGTCATCAATATGGGAAACCACCGTGAACCCTATCAATCTCATTCCAAGTTATCTGAGTTATAGAAGACTCGCCCTTCAATGTTTGCTCACACCGATAGGCCACTAGAAGCCGACGATTGGCTTCGTGACATCGAAAGGAAGCTGATTATTGCTCAGTGTTCAGATCATGAGAAGGTGCTTTATGCACCACACTACCTTACTGGAGCAGCTGCAGCATGGTGGGAAAACTTCCTACACATGCATCCCAGTGAACACAACATCACCTGGGAAGAATTCAAGGAAGGCTTTCGTGGGGCACACATCCCCAGGAGCATCATAAAAATCAAGAAGAGAGAATTTCACGATCTCAAGCAAAGAGGCATGTCGGTGACAGAATACAACGGTCAGTTTACCCAGCTATCTCGTTATGCCTACGACGAGCACATGACAGAGAACAAGAAGATGGAAAAATTCCTGGACGGCCTGGCACCAGCCCTAAGATGCCAACTGGTGGTACACACTTTCCCGGATTTTAAAACCCTAGTTGACAAGGCCATTACCTTGGAGAATGAGCGCCGCAGCCTGGAGGATATCCGTAAGCGGAAAAGGGACAAGATGACCCTCGCTCACAACAACCGAAGCAAGACTGAGGTTCCAAGGACAGGAGCAAGGAAATCCACGACTACTGATCTAAGGCCCGTCAGACAGTTTCATGCCAGGGACAAGGAGTTCACGTACCGTCCAGGGGTCACATGCTATGCTTGTGGAGAAGAAGGACACTATGCTAAACAGTGCCCAAAACCGAGGAACTCGGTCCCCAAGCCGAACAATGGTGGAAACAATCCAGCCCCCAAGCGCAACAATTTCAATCCCAACAAAAATCACAGGAAGGGTCACCTGAACCATGTGACCAGGGAAGAAGCGCAGAATGCCCCAGACATCGTGCTCGGTACGTTCCCTGTCAACACAGTACCTGCCACAGTTTTGTTTGATTCTGGAGCTTCCCATTCGTTCGTTTCGAAGAGTTTTGTTTTGCAACATGGTTTTCCGATACTTCCCTTGGAAAAATCTATGATCATCAAGTCCCCCGGGAATAAGAAAATCGCTCAAAGTTACTGCCAAGGAGTGATCATTGAATTCGAAGGACTACAGTTCCAAGCCAATCTCATCGTGTTGGAAAATAAAGGACTGGATGTCATTTTAGGAATGGACTGGTTGACCACCAACAAAGGATTCATCGACTGTTTCAATCGGACCGTGATTCTCACTCACCATCACGGCAAGACAATAAAGGTTACAGCTCAAGAAAGGCCACGGTCACAGCAACCAAAGCTGAACAAGGTGGACATTTCAGAACTGAGAAAAGTTCCAGTGGTATGCGAGTTCCCTGATGTATTTCCTGAAGAACTACCAGGCATGCCACCAGACCGAGAGATAGAGTTCAGCATCGAACTAGCACCTGGCACCGCTCCCATCTATAAGAAACCTTATAGAATGGCACCCTCAGAATTGGTGGAGTTGAAGAAGCAGATAAAGGAATTATTGGACAAAGGATTTATTCGAGCCAGCTCCTCACCATGGGGTTCGCTAGTATTATTCGCCAAGAAAAAGGATGGGACACTGAGACTGTGTATAGACTATCGAGCCGTCAATATGGTCACCATCAAAAACAAATATCCGATGCCACGGATAAATGATTTGTTTGACCAGCTCGCACAAGCCAAGGTGTTCTCAAAAATTGATTTGAGATCAGGATATCACCAATTGAAAGTACGGACATAAGATATCCCCAAGACAGCATTCACTTCCAGATATGGGTTATATGAGTTCACAGTGATGCCTTTTGGACTAACGAACGCCCCCGCATATTTCGTCCACCTCATGAACAAAGTGTTCATGAAATTCATGGACAAATTTGTTGTGGTGTTCATTGACGATATTCTGGTTTACTCAAGGACACCGGAAGAGCATGCTGAGCATCTCAGAATTGTTTTGGGAGAATTGAGGAAACATCAGTTGTATGCCAAATTTAGCAAGTGTGAATTTTGGCTAAGACAAGTTGGTTTCCTAGGCCACATATTAAACCAAGAAGGTGTGGTCGTAGACCCAGAGAAAGTCAAAGCCATACTTGACTGGAAGCCACCCGCCAACGTGACAGATGTGCGGAGTTTCCTGGGAATGGCCGGATATTACAGAAGATTTATTGAAGGATTCTCCACTGTGGCAAAACCAATAACACAGTTACTCAAGAAAGACAAGAAATTTGTATGGACGGAAGCATGCGAGAAAAGCTTCCAAGAACTCAAGAAGAAACTAACAACCGCACCGGTCTTAACTGTGCCAGACATACACAAGAATTTTGAAGTGTATTGTGACGCGTCCCGAAAGGGTCTCGGTGTGTACTAATGCAGGATGGCAAAGTTGTCGCGTATGCCTCCAGGCAGCTGCGAAAACATGAGGAAAATTACCCAACACATGACTTGGAGCTAGCAGCAGTCATACATGCACTCAAGGAATGGAGGCACTTTCTGTTGGGGAATCGCTGTGAAATATATACGAACCATAAGAGCCTTAAAAATATTTTCACTCAACCAGAGCTAAACTTACGCCAACGACGCTGGTTGGAATTGGTCAAGGACTATGATGTCGGTATTCACTACCATCCAGGGAAAGCAAATGTAGTGGCCGATGCCCTTAGTCGAAACCCCAGCCCGGACAACGACGGTCCCCAAAACTTGAGGCCTGAGTTTCAGCAAGAGTTCGCTAGGCTCAACATGGTGTTAGTCTCTGAGGGCACCATATCAAATCTGGAGATACGACCCACCCTAGTGGAACAAATTAAGAAGGCTCAACAGGGACATCCCAGCATCGAAGGTATAAGAAAGAAAATGAACCTCGGTAAGGCTTCAGAGTTCGCCACAGACAGCGAAGGAATACTATGGTACCGAGACAGACTTTGCGTACCTAACATTGAGGAACTCAAGCAACAAATCTTAACCGAAAGCCACACCGCTCCATACTCGATCCACCCTGGAGGAACCAAAATGTACAAGGAAATTCAGGAAAGATTTTGGTGGCACAAAATGAAAAGGGATATAGCCACATTTATTGCTTGTTGCGATTCATATCAGCGCATCAAGGCCGAGCATCAAAAGCCAGCAGGGCTACTCCAGCCAAACAGGATACTGGAGTGGAAACGGGATGAAATAGGAATGGACTTCATTGTCGGACTACCTCGATCACAACGCGGAAATGACGCCATATGGGTCATCACAGACCGGCTAACCAAGGTTGCTCATTTCATTCCCGTGAAGACTACCTACTCCACACAAAGGCTGGCCAAGCTTTATCTCTCTCGTATAGTTTGTTTGCATGGAGTCCCAAAGACTATAATATCCGACTGAGGCACCCAATTTGTCTCCAAATTTTGGGATCACCTACAACAAGCTCTGGGCACGCAACTAGCTTTCAGTACAGCGTACCACCCTCAGACTGATGGACAAACGGAACGTGTGAACCAAATCCTAGAGGATATGCTGAGAGCCTGTGTGCTCACCTATGGATCCAGTTGGGAAGAGAGTTTGCCGTATGCCGAGTTTGCTTACAACAACAGTTACCAAGCCAGCTTGAAAATGGCACCCTTTGAAGCATTGTATGGACGAAGGTGTCGTACCCCACTGAATTGGTCAGAAATAGGTGACAGTCGTATCTTCGGCCCAGACATGCTCAAGGAGGCCGAGGAGAAAGATAAATAGATCAGGGACAGACTCAAGACAGCACAGAGCCGACAAAAGAGCTACTACGATCAAAAACATCGTGAGGTCAGCTTTGAACCCGGTGATTCCGTATACCTACGAGTGTCTCCTATGAGGGGCCTGCAGCGGTTCAAAATTAAGGGGAAGCTAGCCCCGAGATTTATTGGACCATTCTGTATAATTGCACGAAGAGGCACGGTAGCCTACCAACTAGACCTACCCAAGGAGCTGTCAGACGTCCATGACGTATTCCACGTCTCACAATTGAGAAAATGTGTAAGTAACCCAGAGAAGCATGTATCCCATGAGAGCATTGATATACAACCAGACCTCACCTACAGAGAGAGGCCAGTAAAGATATTGGAAGTTTCTGAACGGAGGACCCGTCAGAAAACGACAAATTTTTTCAGAGTTCAGTGGAGCCACCACACTGAGGATGAAGCTACATGGGAAAGGGAAGATTTTCTTCAGGCAGAATATCCATATCTATTCGAGGATCAGCTGAAATCTCGAGGACGAGATTATTCCTAAGGGGGTAGGTGTTGTGACACCCAAAATTTTATTTGGCCTTTTCAAAAAAAATATTTGACTTGAGGGAGGTGTTTTAAATTTGTCTTCAAAAGAACCCTCCCTTTCAAAAAAAAATTTGGCAAGGGTTTTGTTTGGATTCATCCAAGACTTGATGTTGGTCTTGGAGGTTCGTTCTTTTTATTTGGACTCAAACCAAAATGCTTTTCACTTGGGAAAAATGCCTTTTGAAAATTCCTTTGAAAATGCCCTATGGCTTTTGGAATGATTCTTTGCCCCTTTCAACAAATCTCTCTTGCCATGACCTTAGTGCAAATCCACTCTCATAAACCTTTCCTCATCTTTGGATCATGATTTGCATCAAATCCAGCAAGTTGAACCTCCCCCTATATTTTATTTTCCATTTAAATCTTATCAAAACAATTTCTGCCTTCTATTCTAGCCCTTGGAGATTTACAAAGGAGCTACCATTTCTGTTATGATTTTTCCCCCAAACCAATTTCCCTTCCTAGTCCTTTGAACCCTCAACCAAGATCCATGAAGATCCACTGGCCTTCAGTTCAAATTTTTCAAACTATACTTGCTGCAAGTTTGGACCAGTTTTGCCAAATTTGATGAAATTCATTCAAATCTCTCTCCAAAAATTCTGAGAAAAATCAGGCAGCCCCTGGGTGCATTGAGAGGTCACCTCACCAAGTCCCAGCCCCAGGAAATTTTTTCTCCTTGCCAAATCATTCTGTCGAACACCTGCAGAGCATTGTCAAGATCAGGTTCAGTCAAATTCAAAGAACAGTTCAGTGTTGCTGTCGTTTCTTCAGTGTCCGTAGTCGATCTCGCCAGTGCCTGGGCGTCGCCGTGTTTCCTGTCCCCTCCCCCTTGTCCTCTGCACCGCACGAGCGCCTGAATGCTTGCGGGCGTCGGCGACGAGCTGGAGGAGGTGCGCCGCCCCATGACCGACGCCAGCGGCGGCTTTGCGGCCGCCAGAGAGAGGCGCAGCGCAGACGGCGCCACCCAGCGCCGCCCAAGCCACCGGAGATCGCCGCGTGGTCTTCCACTCCCCAGTGCGCGCTGCCACCCTCGTCGTGAACCGCTGGGCGCGGAGCGCGCTCTCTGCCGCCGTCGTGCCCGTGCGGCCACCCCACCGTGGACCGGCGCCATTACGCCAAGACCGATCGGGATTAGCGGGGGAACGGCACCAGTACACCTCACTGATGCTGCCTGGCCACCTAAACTCCCTGCCAAGCCACTGCCTCGCCGTAATTGCTCGCCGGAGCAACCCCGTTCACGGCCACCCCCTCGAGCCGCCTATAAATAGAGGCCCCGAGCTCCAGCTAGTACCCACACCACCTCTGCACTCAACCAAGACCCAGCCTAGCCACCGGAAGAGCCCCGAGGGAGTCTCCTTCCTCGACTCCGGCCGCCGCGACCCGCCACGGGATCCAGCTCGATTCGCTCCCGTGCGTGCACCTCTGCCTCCCATCTCTTGCCAGTAGCTCTCTAGTACATCCCTCCTTCTGACCCGCACTTCAATTCGAAGTTTGCAGCACACCACCGGAGTTCCCCACCATCGCCCGAGCCGCCGTCCGCCAGAGAAAGTGTCGCCGTCGACGCGGTGCTCCTCATCGCCCAAGACCACCACCCACCGACGCGGAAGGACACGCTGATACTATTGGTACACTCCGATCTCCCTGACTCGCCGTGGTTCGACGCCGGCGACCTCCGCAGTCTTCGGGCGCCGGCGAGGTTTTCAAACCTGACATGTGGACCCCCCACGTCAGCCTCTCTTATTTCACCCTCGAAGCGTTTTCTGTTGGCGCCTTCGGGCAGAGTACGTTTTCTCTGTGGGCTGGCGCGTTTCCATTCGAACCGTTTTCTGTTTTCTCAGTTAAGTCCCTGGAACTTCTCTGTTTCATTACAGATAAGTCCCTGGACAGAAACCCTTATAACTTTTTGATAAAAAGTGATTTTTGAGTGATTCTTTTGTGACAATCTTATAATTTTTTCTAGTTTGTATGGGATTTATTTGGAAAAAATTTGGAACAACTTTTATGCACGCGTTGGTTTTCACGTTAGTATGCCTTTCGCTATACCGTAGGTTCCGGAGGAGGTGACGGAGCTGCGAACTTCGCCGAGCTAGACTCCGACTTCTCCGAACCAGGCAAGCATGTTTGAACCTTTGATATGATAGGTGTTTTGCATGTTTGCGTGAAAGGTTGTGCGTGGCATATGAGTATCGGTGAGTATCTCGTTGCTTGTGAGGCAACTACCCGTGTGTTCCAAAGTTACCTGTGATCTCCGATGAGAGATGGCCTAGTCATGTGGTGACATGAAGGGCAGCAAGGTGGTACTGTTGTAGCATGCCAGCCTTGCGTCATCCGACAATTTCCGACGTTAACGTGGACGGAGTCACGTTATCGTTCTTCCCCCTTCCGTGCTACCACTTGTTTTCTGCCAGAATGCGGTTTAGTAAGTTGGTAACCTCTTTCCGTGTACACACCAAACAGAGAGGCCGGGATGATGGTTCCATGGCCCTGGATTAAAGCCAGTCATCCGGTCAGGGGGCATGGGTGTTTCCGGTTGGGACCGAGAGGGGGGCACCCCTTAGAGCGCGCGTATAGAAATTTGATCCCATGCTACGCGAGGTTGTAGCCTCCCCGTCTCAAGGTTTTTCTTGAACGTTGCCAAGGGTGATTCCTGGCTTCGGATTGTTGAATGGGTGTGTACTGGTTAGATGTGTTTCTTCCAAAACACCGTAAACGGAACTAGTCCCCGTGACTACTGAAATCCGTTGGCTGTGGTTAAAGTACAACTCTGCAGAGTCAAATCCTTCCGAGTCATCGTACCCGAGGTCAAGTATCGCGATCAGCGTATCCATGTCTATGTCATAACCTCGTGGTATATTTCTTCTTTCCGATAAGTGAGTTAGAGTAGAAATCTTGGCTGAACGTTATTCCTGTGGATGGACTAACCCTGTTGTTTGTCTCTTACTTTCAATATAAGCCCTTTATGTGATGTCGCTCAGACGTCCGACTGTGGCATGTTTGTCTCTTACTTTCAATATAAGCCCTTTATGTGATGTCGCTCAGACGTCCGACTGTGGCATGTTTGTCTCTTACTTTCAATATAAGCCCTTTATGTGATGTCGCTCAGACGTCCGACTGTGGCACGCACTGTCTTTCTTTTTCTGTTATAAGCCCTTTATGTGGTGTCGCCCCGACGCCCGACTGTGGCATTATTATTCTTGCAGTTTCCTCTCGAGGAGTCATTCAGACCCTCGTTTGGCACCGGTATTATTATTCTTGCAGTTTCCTCTCGAGGAGTCATTCAGACCCTCGTTTGGCACCCAGTATTTATTTTGGGATTTCGGGAGGACTACCGCCCGACTTCTCTGTTATTTCACCATGCAATTTTGTCTCTATATCTGAACGCACTTGTTATTCTGTTCTTATGCTTCATGTTTACATTTGTTATATCTTATGTCCGAACTGTCTTGCGAGTACTTTCATAGTACTCACCTGGCTTGTTGATTTGGCCAGATGTTGACGAAGGCGATCTCTTGGATGAAGAGTTTGATAGTGAGTCCGACGCCTAGAGGAATCCCAGTCAGTCCTGTGCGATCCTGGATATTGGTCACTTGTATTATATACGCTTCCGCCACCCGCATTAAACCTCCTCGAGCTTCACCCCGACGCTCGAAGAGCTGTAGTTTGCAGGAGTCATGTCACCCGCTCCGCTGTAATTTTTCCACCACCGTTGTTATCGTGAGTTAGTAGTTATGCCACCCTATCCGCCGTTATGTCTATTCGGCGTGCATGTAATATTTGTTGAGCAGTCCCCGCTCAACCTTGTATTGTATTCAGTACTCCTGGTATTTTTCTTCTGTGACCAAGATATTGTCTACCAGTGAGAAGGAATTCTTCTCTACTGGTCCGTAAAAGGGATTGGTCTCTCAATATATATTTTTATTGAAAAACCGGTCGTGACACCCGCTCCGGATCTGGACATCTTCGGAAGGCCTTTTGTGGGCAAAGAAGATGAACGCTTGGGCGCTGGAGCTTGGGCAGAGGGGAATGAATCGGGAAGTAGAAAGTGTGGGTGCGAAAGGGAGTCCTTATCCCCTTATAAAGGCAGCAGGGATTCCGCGCCTCCCCACTTGCCTGGTAAAACCGCTTATTCCCCAAGCGCTATAATTGATGGCGCGGTTGGGTTACCCACACCCGTATTGCTGAGAATCCCGTGATAAGGGGACACGATCTCTGCTTCGACAAGACAATCCAAGAAAACCGCCTCGCAATATGTGCAGTGGCTGGTTGTGAAAAACGGTTCGAATAAAGACCGGGCCGTGATGTGATGTCATGCTGAATGTGTCAGCAGATTAGATTTGTGGAAATATTATTCTTCTCTCTATGGCGGTATGTGGAATTTGTTTTGCAGAGCCGGACACTATCTCTGTGTTCAAAATCTTCTATGGAGTATTCAGAGGAGGAACCCGCCTTGCAATGCCGAAGACAATCTGCGCACCGGACTCATCGTCATTGAAGCCAGGTTCAGGGGCTACTGAGGGAGTCCTGGATTAGGGGTTCCTCGGACAGCCGGACTATATCCTTTGGCCGGACTATTGGACTATGAAGATACAAGATTGAAGACTTCGACCCGTGTCCGGATGGGACTCTCCTTGGCGTGGAAGGCAAGCTTGGCAATACGGATATGTAGATATCCTCCCTTGTAACCGACTCTGTGTAACCCTAGCCCCCTTCGGTGTCTATATAAACCGGAGGGTTTAGTCCGTAGGACAACAACAATCATACCATAGGCTAGCTTCTAGGATTTAGCCTCTACGATCTCGTGGTAGATCAACTCTTGTAATACTCATATCATCAAGATCAATCAAGCAGGAAGTAGGGTATTACCTCCATCGAGAGGGCCCGAACCTAGGTAAACATCGTGTCCCCCGCCTCCTGTTACCATCCGCCTTAGACGCACAGTTCGCGACCCCCTACCCGAGATCCGCCGGTTTTGACACCGATAGTGGGTGCGCGGGCTCCGGGAGCAAAAGACGGCGCAGTAGAAGGGCCGGAGGCAGCTCCGGGCAGCGTCAAGGCAGATGCAGCATGCCGAGGAATCAGTGACGACCTGCTTCTTGTTGGGATGATGGGCGGTTCTCCCTCCTCCTGGGAGGCGTCGACCTCGGCGTCGTCAGGAAGGGCGCAGAGGATTTCAGCTTTGCTCAAGGGGGAGTTTTCCCCCATCTCTTCGAGGGTCGCCTCCGAGTCCCCCTCCTCTTCTTTTCCCCCGCGGGACTCGTCAGAAGATAGCTCCACCGGCTTCGGCGCCGCCGGTGCTCCGGAGAGCGCAGGCGGCACCAGCCCGCGCGCGTCAAAGGTCGGCCTAGAGGCCACGACTGGCTCCCAATCCTTGCGGAGGAACAAGGGAGTGAAGGCGCTTGGCGGGTACTCCTGGTTATCCCCAACCAGGAGGCGCAGGACAGCAGTCAGTTCGTCGTCAGGCCGGGCCCCCGGCCTCAGGCGGGTCTTGTCTTCTTCATCTCCAAGCTTCCACAAGGGGCGCACACGCGCCTGGAGCGGGGCGACGCGCAACATCAAGAATTCCCTCAGGAGCATGGCCCCTGTGACCTTCGCCGCCTTCCCATTGCCCGGCTTCAGGTCGGTCTGTATCTGCGCCAACACCGACGATGCCCGCTCGTCAGTGAGCTCTGCGCGAGGCCACCCCTTGTTAAACTGGGGTGCCTCCGTCGGCAATGCCAAACGCGGGTGGACGCACTTGGCGTCCATCATGACCCACTTGGCCCGGATGTTGTCGGCTCTCTTCCCGGTGTTCGAGATCGAGTTGGCTTTGCCGGATGCGACGAAATTGGCGCACCCGGAGACATGTCCATCGCTGACACGAAGGAAGAAGAGGTGGCGCAGAAGAGCCACGGACGGCATCACGCCCAGGTACGCCTCACAATAGTAGGCGAAGATGGACGGGAGGAGGATAGAGTTGGGATGGAGATGCAACGCCTGCAGCCCGTAGTGGTCGAGGACCTCATAAAAGAAATCGAAGAAGGGAGGAACCAATCCGGCGGAGATGCTGGTCGAGAAGAAGGGGAAGAAGGTGCTCCCCTCAGGCTCTGGCACGTCGGGGGCAAGCCGGAGCTCCGTCTTCCCCCATTCATTGCTCTCCCCCGCCGTCAGCAAGCGCGTGGAGGCGAGGCTTTTCTCCGTGACATTGGGCGCTTCAAGGGCTGGCTCATACCAAGTCGGCACCGAGGAGGGCTTGACCTTGCGCGGCGCCATTAGTCGCAGATGCGGAGCAAGATTGGAGCGGATCTGAAGGAATCGGCAGCGTGGAGCAAGAAAGGGGATCTGAGGCAAGGCGAAAGGGAACAGTGAAGGCAAGCGCTGTCTGCGCCAACCTTTTGTCAACTCGAGCAGTTGCCGAGGCAGCATGGGGAAGCGGAGACGCCCACGTCCAATCAAGCGCCATGCGTCGACCGAGCCCGCAGGCTTTTGGGGCCCGCGGTGCTCCGTGCTTGACCTTTGGCTTCGCCTCAAATCGAAGCCCGAGCGCACCTTGGGCCCGGGGGCTACTGTCGGTGTTCTGGGAACGGGGGTCCCCAGACTTGCCTGCCTGCGGCCCACGGCGTGGCTATGATAGCAGTCCTGTACGGCCCATCTTCATCAGCGAGACACTCAAGACCCTTGCGAGGGGCAAAGCCTCGCGAGGCGGACGACCCAAGACCTCCTCAGGAGCGGCTTCATCAGGCTGCCTCGCGAGGAGCGGAGATATCAAGGCAGGGCGAACCTCGCGAGGCTCTCGTGATGTGAGCCATGACGATCAAGACTAGGCGGGCGCTAGCGCGCGCAGCGTCCTTGTTTCCTCTTTGGTGCTAAGGAGGCAAGCGCAGGCGCGCAGTACCGAGGCATCAGGCAAAGGTTTCTGTATCGGTGCAATGAGACCAAGACCAGCGGGACGGCAGGACGGAGGTCACCATGGAGCCCAAGACGGCGTCACCACCAGAGCCTTTTGCAGGCGAAGACCGCTTTTGTCAGGATAAACTGTACTAGCTCTCCCCTTTCAAATTGGCCGTTGTTGGCTCCCTTCCCGCTCAATATTTGGGAAGACGACCAGGGCCTATATAAGTAGAACTAGCCACCATAGTAGGGGCAACCAATCGGACCCTGAGCTAACCCTAGCCATACCCAAGCACAAGAACACCTCAACCTCAGGAGGTTGTTCTTCCCCTTGTACTGTTCATCATCAGCCCAAGAGGCAATCCATCCAGCACCATACTGGAGTAGGGTATTACACCACAACGGTGGCCCGAACCAGTATAAATCTTGTGTCTTTGTGTTGTGAGTTCTTCGAGTTTGTCCGCGAGATCTTAGCGAGCTATGGCGTAGATCGGTAAAGAGGAAATCTCCGCGCGCACCCCAGTGTTCGAACCTTGAGGGTTTTGCGGAAACCCGAGATCCGACAGCTTGCCAAAAGAGAAAATAAAAATGAATAGAGAGAAGATTTTGACTCTTGCATAAAATTAAATACATAACAGTAAAAGTTAGGCCCTTCGCAGAGGGAAGCAGAGGTTGCCATGCGCTTTTTTTTGTATGCTCAATCTCTTAGTGCAAAAGAACGTCACGTTATATTGTCCCTTATGATAGCAACCTTTATTATGCAGTCTGTCGCTTTTATTCTTTGCCATCACAAGTTCGTACAACGCTCAATTTTCTCTTACACTAAATGAGCCAACACTTTTAGAAGCAATTTTTATTGCCTTTTCGCACCGATGACAACTTACTTGAAGGATCTTACTCAATCCTTAGGTAATTATGGTGGACTCTCAAAACAAGATATGGGTTTAAGGGTTTTTGGATGCACAAGTAATATCTCTACTTAGTGCAGATTTTTGGCTAGCAAAGATGGGGGCAAGCACCACATGTTGAAGGATCTATGACAATATAACTTCTATGTGAATATGAACAAACATAAATCATTACGTTGTCTTCCTTGTCCAACGTCAACAATTTTGGCATATAATATTTTGATGGGGGCTCACAATCACAAAAGATGTCTAAGATAGTATATTTGCATGTGAATCTTCTCTTCCCTTGTTAAGTCTTTCATGAATTGCATCATTGACCAATGCTATGTTTGTCAATCTCCAATAAATTTTTCTACTTATACGCTTCCTTATGTGATGTCATTACTTACCATAAGATTAGCATATGATCTTTTTCATTTATTTATTTTCTTTTTGTTGGACATGAAAGTAAAGAAAACAAAACTCAAACTAAAATTTATTATATATCTCGCACACGATTACAAAGATAGATCACTAAGCAAACACTCGAAAAGAAAGGATCGAACTAAACCTTTATTCATCTAAAGCAGAAGATAACTATGGATCGAACTAAGATAAGTAAAGGCAAAAGATAGTGGAGGTGATACAATACCGGGGCACCTCCCCCAAGCTTGGCACAAGCCAAGGGGAGTGCCCATACCCGATACTCAATTTTCCTTTGGTGATGAAGAAGGAGGTGGTGGTGATGAAGTAGTAGATTTGTCTTTCTTTCTTAGCTTATGCTTGAGGATGGAATTTTCCTCCTTTAAGTCACCGATCTCCTGCTCGAGCTCTACTATCCTCTTACATAATTCTTGCCTGTTTTCCCGCAAGAGACGAAAAGGGATAAACTGGACCTTAGGTTTCTTTGCTTTGTTGGGGAGACTTGACTTCTTTAATTCCACGTGCATGTCCCAAGGTTGAGGCAATGGAACTTCAACTTCGTCTGAGCTTGTCTCCTCCTTCCCTCTAGGTTCATAGTCTTCTTCTTCCTCCGAAGTCCAGCTATAGTGTTCCACATCCCCATAAACCTTGGGGTTTGCAATATAATCAGCAACATAGCTCTCACCCTCTGAGTCTTGGGATGACATGTTTTCAGATCTGTCAGTAAAACAACGAGAAAAGAATATAGAAGATTTCTCCGTGATACGGTGGTCAATAGGTTCTGCAGGTATATAAAGATTTTTTTATCTTGGGAAACAGGTAAACGGAAGAAAAATGGAGTACGGAAGCTACCCGAGATGGGCACAACCCACCTGGGCGCGCCTGACAAGCCAGGCGCGCCCTGGTGTCTTGTGGCCACCAGGGTTGCCTTCCCGGTAGTTTCTTATTTTCCTAATTTTTGTTATATTCCAAAACAGACAAAATATTTTTGCGGATTTTTCGGACTCCGTTTACTTACCGTATCACGTACCTCCTCTTTTTCATGATTCTGGAGTGTTCTGGAAGATTTCTTTTATGTGTTCTTCCGGTGTCATAGTTTGGATAATATTACTTTCAACATTAATAGGCGTACCCGAGATATATTGTTTTATTCTTTGCCCGTTGACAACCTTCGGGTTAGTACCTTCGGCATTATTTATTTTAATGGCTCCAGATCGATAAACCTCCTCGATAACATAGGGTCCTTCCCATTTGGAGAGGAGTTTTCCTGCAAAGAATTTGAAATGAGAGTTGTACAAAAGAACATATTCTCCAACCTTGAACTCACGCTATTGGATTCTTTTATCATGCCATCTTTTACTTTTTCTTTAAATAACTTGGCATTTTCACAAGCTTGGGTTCTCCATTCATCTAGTGAGCTCATATCAAATAACCTCTTTTCACCGGCAAGTTTGAAATCAAAGTTGAGTTCTTTAATTGCCCTATATGCGTTATGTTCTAACTCAAGAGGCAAATGACAAGCTTTTCCATAAACCATTTTATAAGGAGACATACCCATAGGACTTTTATATGCTGTTCTATAGCCCAAAGTGCATCATCTAATTTCTTAGACCAATTCTTTCGAGACCTATTGACAGTTTTTTGTAATACTAACTTTATTTCTCTATTGCTAAGTTCAACTTGACCACTAGACTGAGTATGATAGGGTGATGCAATTCTATGGTTAACATCATATTTAGCAAGCATTTTACGGAAAGCACCATGAATAAAAGTGTGAACCACCATCAGTCATTAAATATCTAAGGACTCCAGACCTTGGGAAGATAACTTCCTTAAGCATTTTAATAGAGGTGTTGTGATCAGCACTACTAGTTGGAATAGCTTCTACCCACTTAGTAACATAAGCAACATCAACCAAAATATGAGTATACCCATTAGAGGAAGGAAAAGGTCCCATGTAATCAAATCCCCAAACATCAAATGGTTCAAAAACAAGTGAATAATTCATAGGCATTTCTTGACGCTTACCAATATTACCAATTCTTTGACATTCATCACAAGATAAAACAAACTTACGGGCATCCTTGAAGAGAGTAGGCCAAAAAAACCCAGATTGCAATACCTTGTGAGCAGTTCTATCTCCTGCATGATGCCCTCCATAAGCTTCGGAGTGACATTTCCATAGGATTTGTCCCTCTTCATGCTCAGGTACACAACGTCTAATAATACCATCTACTCCTTTATAAAGATGTGGACCATCCCAAAAGTAATGTCTTAAATCATAGAAGAATTTTTTTCTTTTGTTGGTATGTGAAGCTAGGTGGTATATATTTAGCAACAATATAATTAGCATAGTTAGCATGCCAAGGAGTGTTGTGAGAAACATTTATTGCAGCTAATTGTTCGTCAGGAAAACTATCATTAGTAGGTTGTGGATCATCAAGAATATTTTCTAACCTAGACAAGTTATCAGCCACGGGGTTCTCAGCTCCTTTTCTATCAGTGATATGTAAGTCAAATTCTTGTAGCAAAACAACCCACCTAATGAGTCTAGGTTTGATACGTCTCCAACGTATCTATAATTTTTTTATTGTTCCATGCTATTATATTATCATTCTTGGATGTTTTACAATCATTTTATATCATTTTTTGGTACTAACCTATTGACATAGTGCCCAGTGCCAGCTGCTATTTTTTGCATGTTTTTTACATCGCAGGAAATCAATATCAAATGGAGTCCAAACGCAGCGAAACTTTTTGTGGGTTTTTTATGAACCAGAAGACACCCAATGGGCCAGAGAAGCACCTGGGGGGGTGCCCCGAGGGGGGCACAACCCACCAGGGTGCCCCTAGGGGCCCAAGCGCGCCTAGGTGGGTTGTGCCCACCTTGGTGGCCTCCCGCACCGCCTCTTTGCTCTATAAATACCCCAATATTCCAGAAATCCTAGGGGAGTCGACGAAAATCAATTCCGGCCGCCGCAAGTTCCAGAAACCACAGATCCAATCTAGACACCATCACGTAGGGGTTCATCATGCCCATTGGTGCCTCTCCGATGATGCGTGAGTAGTTCTTTGTAGACCTAAGGGTCCATAGTTAGTAGCTAGATGGCTTCCCCTCTCTCTCTTTTGATTCTCAATACAATGGTCTCTTGCAGATCCATATGATGTAACTCTTTTTGCAGTGTGTTTGTTGGGATCCAATGAACTTTGAGTTTATGATCAGATCTATCTTTTTATCCATGAAAGTTATTTGAGTCTTCTTTGGTCTTGTATTTCTTATATTATGAGAGAAAAGGCATTAGAATTACTCCAAAAAGCATTATTATACATAAAAAAACATAAATAACAGTAGGAAAACATGATGCCAAATGGATGTATCGCAAAGGGAAGCAAAGATTGCCATGCGCTTTTCATTTGGATGTGCAAACTCTTAATCAAAGGAACATCACTTTATATTGCCCCTTAAGATAGCAACATTTATCAAGCAGTTTGTCGCTTTTATTGCGTTACCATCACAAGTTCATAGAAAGTTTATTTTTCCTTACAATAAAAGATCATACATATTTAGGAGCAATTTTTATTGCTTTGCACCAATGATAACTTACTTTAAGGATCATAGTCAATCCATAAGTAAATATGGTGGATTCTCATGACAAGAAACTGGGTTTAAAAGTTTTTGGATGCACAAGTAATATCTCTACTCAGTACAGAATTTTAGCTAGCAAAAGATTATGAGCAAGCACCACATGTTAGAGGATCCATGACAATATAACTTATGTGTCAATATAAGCAAACATAACCCATTACGTTGTCTTCCTTGTCCAACATCAACTATTTGATCAAGCTTTAAATTAATTAATGGGGCTCACAATCATACAAGATGTCCAAGAAAATATATTTATATGTGAAATCACTCTTCCTTTATTATTCTTTCATGAATTGCATCAATGACCAATGCTATGTTTGTCAACTTTCAATAATTTTTACCAATTATACTTCTTATATGTGAAGTCATTACTCCCTATGGGATTAGCATATGCACTTTTATTATTATTGATGAGATTGTAACAGGAAGATAAAGCAACGATACTCGTACTACTCTTTGTTATATAACTCTCACACACGATTACATAAATAGGACAATCACGAAACAAGCACTCAAAAACTACTTCATACTAATACTTTATTCTTCTAAATCACGAAATAACTAAGGATCGAACTAAGATAGGTAATGATAATAAAAGTGATGGTGATACAATACCGGGACACCTCCCCCAAGCTCGGAACAAGCCAAGGGCGATGCCCATACCCGTGCACTCAAGTTTCCTTCTTCAGTGATGGTAGTGATGAAGTGGTGGGGTTTTCCTTCATAAAGGTCACTAGAATCTCCTTCAAGCTCTCGATCTCGCGAAGCAGGTGTTGAATCAAGTCAGCATTATTTCAAACTTCAGCCAGTATGCGCTTATTCATAGGACACCGAGAACTTTTACGTGCATCACTTTCACTTGGATGAGAGATATCCCAATCAATGTTTTTAAGGCGGTAAGGCGAGGCAAGGCGCTGGGGGTGCCTCACTGCCTAAGCGCCAAGGCATAAGGCAAGGTGGATGCCTTAGAGAGTTCTAAGCAGTAGAATATAGTAGAATTTGGTAGGCAACTAGACTGGTTGGTATTGTACTGATGATGATGAGGAGGAGCTACTGGAGAGGAGGAGGATGAGGGGCTGCTGGAGAGGAGGAGGACGAGGAGTTGTTGGAGAGGTGGAGGAGGAGCTGCTAGAGAGGAGGGGGAGGAGCCGTCGGAGAAGATCTGCTGCAGAGGAAGGATCAGATCAGCTGGAGAGAGCCACTAGAGAGAGGGAATGGGAGCAGTGAGTGGACTGGGGGCTGATTCTCTCCCTCTCTCTCCCTCTTACATATTGGCGCCAACAACTTCCTCTATTTCCCTCCAAAACTATGTTTCCCGCCTAAAACTGCTCCCCTGCCTGGCAAGCTTAAGGCATCAAATATGGACTAAGGCACCAACCTGGACGCCTAAGTGCTACTTCTTGAGCTTGCGTTGGTTTTTCCCTTGAAGAGGAAAGGGTGATGCAGCAAAGTAGAGATAAGTACTTCCCTCAGTTAGAGAACCAAGGTATCAATCCAGTTGGAGGTACAAGCAAGTCCCCAATCGATGCACCTGCACAAACAATCAAACACTTGCACCCAACACAATAAAGGGGTTGTCAATCCCTTCACAGTCAATTGCAAAGGTGTGATCTGATAGAGATAGATAGAACAAAAAGGTAACCAAATTTTTTGTTTTTTTGGTTTATAGATCTGAAAATAAAAGATTGCAAAATAGTAGATCGGAAACAAGTATGATGGAAAATAGACCCGGGGGCCATAGGTTTCACTAGAGGCATCTCTCATGAAGGCAAATAATACGGTGGGTGAACAAATTACTGTCGACTAATTGATAGAAAAACGCAAAGTTATGACGATATCAAAGGCAATGATTATGAAATATAGGCATGTCACGACCGGTTTTTCAATAAAAATATTTATTGAGAGACCAATCCCTTTTACGGACCAGTAGAGAAGAATTCCTTCTCACTGGTAGACAATATCTTGGTCACAGAAGAAAAATACCAGGAGTACTGAATATAATACAAGGTTGAGCGGGGACTGCTCAACAAATATTACATGCACGCCGAATAGACATAACGGCGGATAGGGTGGCATAACTACTAACTCACGATAACAACGGTGGTGGAAAAATTACAGCAGAGCGGGTGACATGACTCCTGCAAACTACAGCTCTTCGAGCGTTGGGGTGAAGCTCGAGGAGGTTTAATGCGGGTGGCGGAAGCGTATATAATACAAGTGATCAATATCCAGGATCGCACAGGACTGACTGGGATTCCTCTAGGCGTCGGACTCACTATCAAACTCTTCATCCAAGAGATCGCCTTCGTCAACATCTGGCCAAATCAACAAGCCAGGTGAGTACTATGAAAGTACTCGCAAGACAGTTCGGACATAAGATATAAAAAATGTAAACATGAAGCATAAGAACAGAATAACAAGTGCGTTCAGACATAGAGACAAAATTGCATGGTGAAATAACAAAGAAGTCGGGCGGTAGCCCTCCCGAAATCCCAAAATAAATACTGGGTGCCAAACGAGGGTCTGAATGACTCCTCGAGAGGAAACTACAAGAATAATAATACCGGTGCCAAACGAGGGTCTGAATGACTCCTCGAGAGGAAACTGCAAGAATAATAATGCTACAGTCGGGCGTCGGGGCGACACCACATAAAGGGCTTATAACAGAAAAAGAAAGACAGTGCGTGCCACAGTCGGACGTCTGAGCGACATCACATAAAGGGCTTATATTGAAAGTAAGAGACAAACATGCCACAGTCGGACGTCTGAGCGACATCACATAAAGGGCTTATATTGAAAGTAAGAGACAAACAACAGGGTTAGTCCATCCACAGGAATAACGTTCAGCCAAGATTTCTACTCTAACTCACTTATCGGAAAGAAGAAATATACCACGAGGTTACGACATAGACATGGATACGCTGATCACAATACTTGACCTCGGATACGATGACTCGGAAGGATTTGACTCTGCAGAGTTGTACTTTAACCATAGCCAACGGATTTCAGTAGTCACGGGGACTAGTTCCGTTTACGGTGTTTTGGAAGAAACACATCTAACCAGTACACACCCATTCAACAATCCGAAGCCAGGAATCACCCTTGGCAATGTTCAAGAAAAACCTTGAGACGGGGAGGCTACAACCTCGCGTAGCATGGGATCAAATTTCTATACGCGCGCTCTAAGGGGTGCCCCCCTCTCGGTCCCAACCGAAAACACCCATGCCCCCTGACCGGATGACTGGCTTTAATCCAGGGCCATGGAACCATCATCCCGGCCTCTCTATTTGGTGTGTACACGGAAAGAGGTTACCAACTTACTAAACCGCATTCTGGCAGAAAACAAGTGGTAGCACGGAAGGGGGAAGAACGATAACGTGACTCCGTCCACGTTAACGTCGGAAATTGTCGGATGACGCAAGGCTGGCATGCTACAACAGTACCACCTTGCTGCCCTTCATGTCACCACATGACTAGGCCATCTCTCATCGGAGATCACAGGTAACTTTGGAACACACGGGTAGTTGCCTCACAAGCAACGAGATACTCACCGATACTCATATGCCACGCACAACCTTTCACGCAAACATGCAAAACACCTATCATATCAAAGGTTCAAACATGCTTGCCTGGTTCGGAGAAGTCGGAGTCTAGCTCGGCGAAGTTCGCAGCTCCGTCACCTCCTCCGGAACCTACGGTATAGCGAAAAGGCATACTAACGTGAAAACCAACGCGTGCATAAAATTTGTTCCAAAAATTTTCCAAATAAATCCCATAAAAAACTAGACAAAATTATAAGATTGTCAGAAAAAGAATCACTCAAAAATCACTTTTTATCAAAAAGTTATAAGGGTTTCTATCCAGGGACTTATCTGTAATGAAACAGAGAAGTTCCAACTTTCATAGTACTCACCTGGCTTGTTGATTTGGCCAGATGTTGACGAAGGCGATCTCTTGGATGAAGAGTTTGATAGCGCGTCCGACGCCTAGAGGAGTCCCAGTCAGTCCTGCGCGATCCCGGATATTGGTCACTTGTATTATATACGCTTCCGCCACCCGCAATAAGTCTCCTCGAGCCTCACTCCGACGCTCGAAGAGCTGTAGTCTTCAGGAGTCATATCACTCGCTTCGCGGTGATACTTCCACCACCGTTATTATCGTGAGTTAGTAGTATGCCACCCTACCCGCCGTCTTGTTTTATCGGCGTGCATGTAATAAATTGTTGGGCAGTCTCCGCTCAACTTGTATTATATTTAGTACTCCTGGTATTTTTCTTCTGTGACCAAGATATTGTCTACCAGTGAGAAGGAATTCTTCCTTACTGGTCCGTAAAACGGATTGGTCTCTCAATAATTATTTTATTGAAAAACCGGTCATGAGAAATGTATTTTATTAACACAGTACAGACTCAAACTACCATTTCTTTCTTTCATATACGAGCTAACAGGTGGGCCCCACGGTTACGCGCCCCGATGGTGCAACACTAGTTGCGCCACGTGGAACGTTTGACTGGTCAATTGATTGTGTCATCAACAAAATACGGAGTTTTACGGGTGAGCCAGTGACCGTATAATCACGACATGTAGTTTTTTTAACATGGTACAGACGCAAGCGCTCATATATACGTGCAAGCACTCACCGCTATAAGCGCGCACACGCAGACCCTACCCCTATGAGCACCTTCGAGAGAGTGAGCCAGCATATGATCTTGAGATTTTACGAATTCACCATAGGTGCCTCGTAGTCGAGTGGAACGTCTCCTCCCACTGAACGCATATCGCCGGAAAAATACTTAAATTAACCCAGGATAAATGCGAGCACCAGGACTTTAACCCTGGTGGGCTCGAGAAACCACTATCCTCCTAACCATCCAACCATGATAACCCACAAGTATGGGGGATCGCAACAGTTTTCGAGGGTAGAGTATTCAACCCAAATTTATTGATTCGACACAAGGGGAGCCAAAGAATATTCTCAAGTATTAGCAGTTGAGTTGTCAATTCAACCACACCTGGATAACTTAGTATCTGCAGCAAAGTATTTAGTAGCAAAGTGTTGGAAATATGCCCTAGAGGCAATAATAAAATGGTTATTATTGTATTTCCTTGTTCATGATAATTGTCTGTTGTTCATGCTATAATTGTATTAACTGGAAACCGTAATACATGTGTGAATACATAGACCACAACATGTCCCTAGTAAGCCTCTAGTTGACTAGCTCGTTGATCAATAGATGGTTATGGTTTCCTGACCATGGACATTGGATGTCATTGATAACGGGATCACATCATTAGGAGAATGATGTGATGGACAAGACCCAATCCTAAGCATAGCACAAGATCGTGTAGTTCGTTTGCTAGAGCTTTTCTAATGTCAAGTATCATTTCCTTAGACCATGAGATTGTGCAACTCCCGGATACCGTAGGAATGCTTTGGGTGTACCAAACGTCACAACGTAACTGGGTGGCTATAAAGGTGCACTACAGGTATCTCCGAAAGTGTCTGTTGGGTTGGCACGAATCGAGACTGGGATTTGTCACTCCGTATGACGGAGAGGTATATCTGGGCCCACTCAGTAATGCATCATCATAATGAGCTCAATGTGACTAAGGAGTTAGCCACGAGATCATGCATTACGGTACGAGTAAAGTGACTTGCCGGTAACGAGATTGAACAAGGTATTGGGATACCGACGATCGAATCTCGGGCAAGTAACGTACCGATTGACAAAGGGAATTGTATACGGGATTGATTGAATCCTCGACATCGTGGTTCATCCGATGAGATCATCGAGGAGCATGTGGGAGCCAACATGGGTATCCAGATCCCGCTGTTGGTTATTGACCGGAGAGTCGTCTCGGTCATGTCTACGTGTCTCCCGAACCCGTAGGGTCTACACACTTAATGTTCGGTGATGCTAGGGTTGTAGAGATATTAGTATGGGGTAACCCGAAAGTTGTTTGGAGTCCCGGATGAGATCCTGGACGTCACGAGGAGTTCCGGAATGGTCCGGAGGTAAAGATTTATATTTGGGAAGTCTTGTTTTGGTCGCCGGAAAAGTTTCGCGCATTATCGGTATTGTACCGGGAGTGCCGAAAGGGGTCCGGGGGTCCACCTGCCCCGGGGGGGCACATGGGCTATAGGGGTGTGCGCCTTGGCCTATATGGGCCAAGGGAACCAGCCCCAAGAGGCCCATGCGCCAAGAGATAAGGGAAAGGGAGAGTCCTAAAGGGGGAAGGCACCTTCTAGGTGCCTTGGGGAGGATGGACTCCTCCCTGGCCGCACCCTTCCTTGGAGGAAGGGCCAAGGCTGAGCCCCCCTTCTCCCTTGCCCATATATATATGTGGTGGGGGAGCGCAGCCATACCCTAAGCCCTAGCGCCTCCCTCTCCCTCCCGTGACACATCTCCCCCCTCCCGCAGCGCTTGGCGAAGCCCTGTTGGTATCCCGCTACTTCCACCACCACGCCGTCGTGCTGCTGGATCTCCATCAACTTCTCCTCCCCCCTTGCTGGATCAAGAAGGAGGAGACGTCCCTGCTCCGTACGTGTGTTGAACGCGGAGGTGCCGTCCGTTCGGCGCTAGGATCATCGGTGATTTGGATCACGACGAGTACGACTCCATCAACCCCGTTCTCTTGAACGCTTCCGCTCGCGATCTACAAGGGTATGTAGATGCACTCCTTCCCTCTCGTTGCTAGTAAACTCCATAGATTGATCTTGGTGATGCGTAGAAAATTTTGAATTTCTGCTACGTTCCCCAACAGTGGCATCATGAGCTAGGTCTATGCGTAGATTCTATGCACGAGTAGAACACAAAGTAGTTGTGGGTGATGATTTGTTCAATTTGCTTGCCGTTACTAGTCTTATCTTGATTCGGCGGCATTGTGGGATGAAGCGGCCCGGACCGACCTTACATGTACTCTTACGTGAGACAGGTTCGACCGACTGACATGCACTTAATGCATAAGGTGGCTAGCGGGTGTCTGTCTCTCCCACTTTAGTTGGATCGGATTCGATGAAAAGGGTCCTTATGAAGGGTAAATAGCAATTGGCATATCACCGTTGTGGCTTTTGCGTAGGTAAGAAACGTTCTTGCTAGAAACCCATAGCAGCCACGTAAAACATGCAACAACAATTAGAGGACGTCTAACTTGTTTTTGCAGGGTATGCTATGTGATGTGATATGGCCAAAAGGATGTGATGAATGATATATGTGATGTATGAGATTGATCATGTTCTTGTAATAGGAATCACGACTTGCATGTCGATGAGTATGACAACCGGCAGGAGCCATAGGAGTTGTCTTAATTTATTGTATGACCTGCGTGTCAATGAAAAACGCCATGTAATTACTTTACTTTATTGCTAACCGTTAGCCATAGTAGTAGAAGTAATAGTTGGCGAGACAACTTCATGAAGACACGATGATGGAGATCATGGTGTCATGCCGGTGACGAAGGTGATCATGCCGCGCCTCGAAGATGGAGATCAAAAGGCGCAAGATGATATTGGCCATATCATGTCACTTTATGATTTGCATGTGATGTTTGTCATGTTTACATCTTATTTGCTTAGAACGACGGTAGCATAAATAAGATGATCCCTCACTAAAATTTCAAGAGATGTGTTCCCCCTAACCGTGCACCTTGCAAAGGTTCATTGTTTCGAAGCACCACGTGATGATCGGGTGTGATAGATTCTAACGTTCGCATACAACGGGTGTTGACGAGCCTAGCATGTACAGACATGGCCTTGGAACACAAGCAAAACACTTAGGTTGACTTGACGAGCCTAGCATGTATAGACATGGCCTCGGAACACAAGAGACCGAAAGGTCGAACATGAGTCGTATAGTAGATACGATCAACATGGAGATGTTCACCGATGATGACTAGTCTGTCTCACGTGATGATCGGACACGGCCTAGTCGATTCGGATCATGTATCACTTAGATGACTAGAGGGATGTCTATCTAAGTGGGAGTTCATTAAATAATCAGATGAACTTAATTATCATGAACATAGTCAAAAGGTCTTTGCAAATAATGTCGTAGCTTACGCTTTAGTTCTACTAAGATATGTTCCTAGAGAAAATTTAGTTGAAAGTTGATAGTAGCAATGATGCGGACTGGGTCCGTAAACTGAGGATTGTCCTCATTGCTGCACAGAAGGCTTATGTCCTTAATGCACCGCTCGGTGTGCTAAACCTCGAGCGTCGTTTGTGGATGTTGCGAACATCTGACATACACGTTTTGATGACTACGTGATAGTTCAGTGCGTAATGTTGAACGGTTTAAAATTGTGGCACCAAAGACGGTTTTGAAATGTCGCAGAACATATGAGATGTTCCAAAGACTGAAATTGGGATTTCAGACTAGTGCCCACGTCAAGAGGTATGAGACCTTTGACAAGTTTCTTAAGCCGGCAAACTAAGGGAGAAAAGCTCAATCGTTGAGCATGTGCTCAGATTGTCTGAGTACTACAATCACTTGAATCGAGTGGGAGTTAATCTTCCAGATGAGATAGTGATGGTTCTCCATAGTCACTGCCACCAAGCTATTAGAGCTTCGTGATGAACTATAACATATCAGGGATAGACATGATGATCCTTGAGCAACTCACGATGTTTGACACCGCGAAAGTAGAAATCAAGTAGGAGCATCAATTGTTGATGGTTAGTAAAACCACTAGTTTCTAGAAGGGCAAGGGCAAGAAGGGATACTTCATGAAACGGCAAATCAGTTGCTGATCTAGTGAAGAAACCCAAGGTTGAACCCAGACCCGAGACTAAGTGCTTCTGAAATGAGGGGAACGGTCACTGAAGCAGAACTACCCTAGATACTTCGTAGATGAGAAGGCTGGTAAGGTCGACAGAAGTATATTGGATATACATTATATTAATGTGTACTTTACTAGTACTCCTAGTAGCACCAGGGTATTAGATACCGGTTCGGTTGCTAAGTGTTGGTAACTCGAAATAAAAGGCTACGAAATAAACGGAGACTAGCTAAAGGTGAGATGACGATATGTGTTGGAAGTGTTTCCAAGGTTGATGTGATCAAGCATCGCATGCTCCCTCTACCATCGAGATTGGTGTTAAACCTAAATAATTGTTATTTGGTGTTTACGTTGAGCATAGACATGATTGGATTATGTTGTTCATTTAAGAGAATAATGGTTACTCTTTTTATTTGAATAATACCTTCAATGGTCTTGCACCTAAAATAAATGCTTTATTGAATCTCGATCGTAGTGATACACATGTTCATGCCAAAAGATATAAGATAGTAATGATAGTCCCACATACTTGTGGCACTGCTATTTGAGTCATATTGGGATAAAACGCATGAAGAAGCTCCATGTTGATGGATCTTTGGACTCACTCGTTTTTGAAAAGATTGAGACATGCGAACCATGTCTATTGGTATATATGCATGAAGAAACTCCATACAGATGGACCATTTGGACTCACTTGATTTTGAATCACTTGAGACATGCAAATCATACCACATGGGCAAGATGACTGAAAGGCCTCGTTTTCAGTGAGATGGAACAAGAGAGCAACTTGTTGGAAGTAATACATTTTGATGTGTGCAATCCAATGAGTGCTGAGGCACGCAGTGAATATCATTATGCTCTTACTTCACAGATGATTTGAGTAGATGCTAAATGTGTTTACTTGATGAAACACAAGTCTGAATTATTGAAAGGTTCAAGTAATTTCAGAGTGAAGTTGAAGATCGTCGTGACAAGAGGATAAAAATGTCTATGATATGATCATAGAGATGAATATCTGAGTTACGAGTTTGGCATACAATTAAGAAATTGTGGAAATTGTTTCACGACTAATACCGCCTGGAACACCATAGTGTGATGGTGTGTCCGAACATCATAACTGCACCCTATTGGATATAGTGCATACCATGATGTCTCTTATCGAATTACCACTATCGTTTATGGGTTAGGCATTAGAGACAACCGCATTCACTTTAAATAGGGCACCACGCAATTCCGTTGAGACAACACCGTATGAACTATGGTTTAGAGAAACCTAAGCTGTCGTTTCTTAAAAGTTTGGGGCTGCGACGCTTATGTGAAAAAGTTTCAGGCTGATAAGCTCGAACCCAAAGCAGATAAATGCATCTTCATAGAATACCCAAAACAGTTGGGTATACCTCCTATTTCAGATCTGGAAGCAAAAGTGATTGTTTCTAGAAACGGGTCCTTTCTCGAGGAAAAGTTTCTCTCGAAAGAATTGAGTGGGAGGATGGTGGAGACTTGATGAGGTTATTGAACCATGACTTCAACTAGTGTGTAGCAGGGCACAGGAAGTTGTTCCTGTGGCACCTACACCAATTGAAGTGGAAGCTTATGATAGTGATCATGAAACTTCGGATCAAGTCACTACCAAACCTCGTAGGTCGACAAGGATGCGTACTACTTCAGAGTGGTACGTAATCCTGTCTTGGAAGTCATGTTGCTAGACAACAATGAACCTACGAGCATGGAGAAGCTGAAGGAAATATGCCCTAGAGGCAATAATAAAGTTATTATTTATTTCCTTATATCATGATAAATGTTTATTATTCATGCTAGAATTGTATTAACCGGAAACATGATACATGTGTGAATACATAGACAAACAGAGTGTCACTAGTATGCCTCTACTTGACTAGCTCGTTGATCAAAGATGGTTATGTTTCCTAGCCATAGACATGAGTTGTCATTTGATTAACGGGATCACATCATTAGGAGAATGATGTGATTGACTTGACCCATGCCGTTAGCTTAGCACTCGATCGTTTAGTATGTTGCTATTGCTTTCTTCATGACTTATACATGTTCCTATGACTATGAGATTATGCAACTCCCGTTTACCGGAGGAACACTTTGTGTGCTACCAAACGTCACAACGTAACTGGGTGATTATAAAGGTGCTCTACAGGTGTCTCCGAAGGTACTTGTTGGGTTGGCGTATTTCGAGATTAGGATTTGTCACTCCGATTGTCGGAGAGGTATCTCTGGGCCCACTCAGTAATACACATCACTATAAGCCTTGCAAGCATTATGACTAATGAGTTAGTTGCGGGATGATGTATTATGGAACGAGTAAAGAGACTTGCCGATAACGAGATTGAACTAGGTATCAAGATACCGACGATCGAATCTCGGGCAAGTAACATACCGATGACAAAGGGAACAACGTATGTTGTTATGCGGTCTGACCGATAAAGATCTTCGTAGAATATGTGGGAACCAATATGAGCATCCAGGTTCCGCTATTGGTTATTGACCGGAGAGGTGTCTCGGTCATGTCTACATATTCTCGAACCCGTAGGGTCCGCACGCTTAACGTTACGATGACAATTATATTATGAGTTTATATGTTTTGATGTACCGAAGGTTGTTCGGAGTCCCAGATGTGATTACGGACATGACGAGGAGTCTCGAAATGGTCGAGACATAAAGATTGATATATTGGACGACTATATTCGGACACCGGAAGTGTTCCGGGTGATTTCGGAGAAAACCGGAGTGCCAGAGGGTTACCGGAACCACCCCCCCCGGGGAGAAGTAATGGGCCTTATGGGCCTTTGTGGAGAGAGAGAGGGGCAGCCAGGAGGGGCCGCACGCCCCTCCCCCTCTGGTCCGAATTGGACTAGGAGAGGGGGGCGGCGCCCCCCTTTCCTTCTCCCTCTCCCCCTTCCTTTCCCCCTCCTAGTAGGAGTAGGAAAGAGGGGAGTCCTACTCCTACTAGGAGGAGGACTCCTCCTCCTGGCGCGCCAACAAGGGCCGGCCGGCCTCCCCCTTGCTCCTTTATATACGGGGGCAGGGGGCACCCCAGAGACACAACAATTGATCTATTGATCTCTTAGCCGTGTGCGGTGCCCCCCTCCACCATATTACACCTCGATAATATTGTAGCGGTGCTTAGGCGAAGCCCTGCGTCGGTAGAACATCATCATCGTCACCACGCCGTCGTGCTGACGAAACTCTCCCTCAACACTCGGCTGGATCGGAGTTCGAGGGACGTCATCGAGCTGAACGTGTGCTGAACTCGGAGGTGCCGTACGTTCGGTACTTGATCGGTCGGATCGTGAAGACGTACGACTACATCAACCGCGTTGTGTTAACGCTTCCGCTATCGGTCTACGAGGGTACGTGGACAACACTCTCCCCTCTCGTTGCTATGCATCACCATGATCTTGCGTGTTCGTAGGAAATTTTTTGAAATTACTACGTTCCCCAACAGAAGCGATGGTGGGCCCAGATTCCGACGAATGGCTCGAGGCCATAAAATCCGAGAGGATCCATGTATGAAAACAAAGTATAGACTTTGAAAGAACTACTTGATGGTCGTAAGGCTGTTGGGTACAGATGGATTTTAAAGGGAAGACAAACAATGATGGTAAGTGTCACCATTAAGAAAGCTCGACTTGTCGTTAAGATGTTTTCCGGCAAGTTCAAGGAGTTGACTGCGATGAGACTTTCTCACTCGTAGCGATGCTAAGAGTCTGTTAGAATTATATTAGCAATTACTGCATTATTTATGAAATCTTGTAGATAGGATGTCAAAACATTGTTTCCTCGACAATTTTCTTGAGGAAAGGTTGTATGTGATACAACTAGAAGGTTTTATCAATCCTGAAAGATGCTAACAAGTATGCAAAGCTCCAGCAATCCTTCTAAGGATTGGAGTAAGCATCTCGGAGTTGGAATGAATGCTTTGATGAGATGATCAAAGATTTTGGGTTTATACAAAGTTCATGAGAAACTTGTATTTCCAAAGAAGTGAGTGGGAGCACTATAGAATTTTTGATGAGTATATGTTGTTAACATATTGTTGATCAGAAATGATGTAGAATTTCTGGAAAGCATCCAGGGTTATTTGAAAAGTGTTTTTTAATGGAAAACCTGGATTAAGCTACTTGAACATTGAGCATCAAGATCTATAAGGATAGATCAAAAACGCTTAATAGTACTTTCAAATGAATACATACCACGACAAGATTTTGAAGGAGTTCAAAATAGATCAGCAAAGAAGGAGTTCTTGGCTGTGTTACAAGGTGTGAGTATTGAGTAAGACTCAAGACCTGACCACGGCAGAAGAGAGAGAAAGGATGAAGGTCGTCCCCTATGCTTTAGACGTAGGCTCTACAGTATGCTATGCTGTGTACCGCACCTGAAGTGTGCCTTGCCATGAGTTAGTCAAGGGGTACAATAGTGATCCGGGAATGGATCACATGACAGCGGTCGAACTTATCCTTAGTATCTAGTGGACTAAGGAATTTTCTCGATTATGGAGGTGGTAAAACAGTTCGTCGTAAAGGGTTACGTCGACGCAAACTTTGACACTAATCCAGATGACTCTGAGTAGTAAACCAGATTCATATAGTAGAGCAGTTATTTGGAATAGCTCCAAGTAGCGCGTGGTAGCTACATCTACAAGATGACATAGAGATTTGTAAAGCACACACGGATCTGAATGTTGCAGACCCGTTGACTAAAACCTCTCTCGTAAGCATAACATGATCAAACCCTAGAACTCATTGAGTGTTAATCACATGGTGATGTGAAATAGATTATTGACTCTAGTAAACTCTTGGGTATTAGTCACATGGCGATGTGAACTTTGAGTGTTAATCACATGGTGATGTGAACTAGATTATTGACTCTAGTGCAAGTGGGAGACTGTTGGAAATATGCCCTAGAGGCAATAATAAAATGGTTATTATTGTATTTCCTTGTTCATGATAATTGTCTGTTGTTCATGCTATAATTGTATTAACTGGAAACCATAATACATGTGTGAATACATAGACCACAACATGTCCCTAGTAAGCCTCTAGTTGACTAGCTCGTTGATCAATAGATGGTTATGGTTTCCTGACCATGGACATTGGATGTCATTGATAACGGGATCACATCATTAGGAGAATGATGTGATGGACAAGACCCAATCCTAAGCATAGCACAAGATCGTGTAGTTCATTTGCTAGAGCTTTTCTAATGTCAAGTATCATTTCCTTAGACCATGAGATTGTGCAACTCCCGGATACCGTAGGAATGCTTTGGGTGTACCAAACGTCACAACGTAACTGGGTGGCTATAAAGGTGCACTACAGGTATCTCCGAAAGTGTCTGTTGGGTTGGCACGAATCGAGACTGGGATTTGTCACTCCGTATGACGGAGAGGTATCTCTGGGCCCACTCGGTAATGCATCATCATAATGAGCTCAATGTGACTAAGGAGTTAGCCACGGGATCATGCGTTACGGTACGAGTAAAGTGACTTGCCGGTAACGAGATTGAACAAGGTATTGGGATACCGACGATCGAATCTCGGGCAAGTAACGTACCGATTGACAAAGGGAATTGTATACGGGATTGATTGAATCCTCGACATCGTGGTTCATCCGATGACATCATCGAGGAGCATGTGGGAGCCAACATGGGTATCCAAATCCCGCTGTTGGTTATTGACCGCAGAGTCGTCTCGGTCATGTCTGCGTGTCTCCCGAACCCGTAGGGTCTACACACTTAAGGTTCGGTGACGCTAGGGTTGTAGAGATATTAGTATGTGGTAACCCGAAAGTTGTTCGGAGTCCCGGATGAGATCCCGAACGTCATGAGGAGTTCCGGAATGGTCCGGAGGTAAATATTTATATATGGGAAGTCTTGTTTTCGTCGCTGGAAAAGTTTCGCGCATTATCGGTATTGTACCGGGAGTGCCGAAAGGGGTCCGGGGGTCCACCAGGGGGTCCACCTGCCCCGGGGGGGGCCACATGGGCTGTAGGGGTGTGCGCCTTGGCCTATATGGGCCAAGGGAACCAGCCCCAAGAGGCCCATGCGCCAAGAGATAAGGGAAAGGGAGAGTCCTAAAGGGGGAAGGCACCTTCTAGGTGCCTTGGGGAGGATGGACTCCTCCCTGGCCGCACCCTTCCTTGGAGGAAGGGCCAAGGCTGCGCCCCCCCTTCTCCCTTGCCCCTATATATATGTGGGGGGGAGGGCAGCCATACCCTAAGCCCTGGCGCCTCCCTCTCCCTCCCGTGACACATCTCTCTCCTCCCGCAGCGCTTGGCGAAGCCCTGTTGGTATCCCGCTACTTCCACCACCACGCCGTCGTGCTGCTGGATCTCCATCAACTTCTCCTCCCCCCTTGCTGGATCAAGAAGGAGGAGACGTCCCCGCTCCGTACGTGTGTTGAACGCGGAGGTGCCGTCCGTTCGGCGCTAGGATCATCGGTGATTTGGATCACGACGAGTACGACTCCATCAACCCCGTTCTCTTGAACGCTTCCGCTCGCGATCTACAAGGGTATGTAGATGCACTCCTTCCCTCTCGTTGCTAGTAAACTCCATAGATTGATCTTGGTGATGCGTAGAAAATTTTGAATTTCTGCTACGTTCCCCAACACAAAGTAGTATGATAGTAACGGTAACGGTAGCAAAAGTAATATTTTTGGGTTTTGTAGTGATTGTAACAGTAGCAACGGAAAAGTAAATAAGCGAAGAACAATATGTGAAAAGCTCGTAGGCATTGGATTGGTGATGGAAAATTATGCCAGATGCGGTTCATCATGTAACAGTCATAACATAGGGTGACACAGAACTAGCTCCAATTCATCAATGTAATGTAGGCATGTATTCCGAATATAGTCATACGTGCTTATGGAAAAGAACTTGCATGACATCTTTTGTCCTACCCTCCCATGGCAGCAGGGTCCTAGCGGAAACTAAGGGATATTAAGGCCTCCTTTTAATAGAGTACCAGACCAAAGCATTAACACATAGTGAATACATGAACTCCTCAAACTACGGTCATCACCGGGAGTGGTCCTGATTATTGTCACTTCGGAGTTGCCGGATCATAACACATAGTAGGTGACTATAGACTTGCAAGATAGGATCAAGAACTCACATATATTCATGAAAACATAATAGGTTCAGATCTGAAATCATGGCATTTGGGACCTAGTGACAAGCATTAAGCATAGCATAGTCATAGCAACATCAATCTCAGAACATAGTGCATACTAGGGATCAAACCCTAACAAAACTAACTCAATTACATGATAAATCTCATCCAACCCATCACCGTTCAGCAAGCCTACGATGGAATTACTCACGCACGACAGTGAGCATCATGAAATTGGTGATGGAGGATGGTTGATGATGACGACAGCTACGGATACCCCTCTCCAGAGCCCCGAACGGACTCCAGATCAGCCCTCCCGAGAGAGTTTAGGGCTTGGTGGCGGCACTGTATCGTAAAACGCGATGAATCTTTCTCTCTGATTTTTTTCTCCCCGAACACGAATATATGGAGTTGGAGTTGAGGTCGGTGGAGCTCCAGGGGGGCCACGAGGCAGGGGGCGCGCCCCCACCCTCGTGGAAAGGGTGTGGGCCCCCTGGCCTTGATTCTTTCGCCAGTATTTTTTATTATTCCCAAAAATAATCTCCGTGAAGTTTCAGGTCATTCCAAGAACTTTTGTTTCTGCACAAAGATAACACCATGGCAATTCTGCTGAAAACAGCATCAGTCCGGGTTAGTTCCATTCAAATCATGCAAGTTAGAGTCCAAAACAAGGGCAAAAGTGTTTGGAAAAGTAGATACGACGGAGACGTATCAACTCCCCCAAGCTTAAACCTTTGCTTGTCCTCAAGCAATTCAGTTGATAAACTGAAAGTGATAAAGAAATACTTTTACAAACTCTGTTTGCTCTTGTTGTTGTAAATATGTAAAGCCAGCATTCAAGTTTTCAGCAAAGATTATGACTAACCATATTCACAATAACTCTTAGGTCTCATGTTTACTCATATCAATGGCATAATCAACTAGCGAGCAATAATAATAAATCTCGGATGACAACACTTTCTCAAAACAATCATGATATGATATAACAAGATGGTATCTCGCTAGCCCTTTCTGAGACCGCAAAACATAAATGCAAAGGTGTGATCTGATAGAGATAGATAGAACAAAAAGGTAACCAAATTTTTTGTTTTTTTGGTTTATAGATCTGAAAATAAAAGATTGCAAAATAGTAGATCGGAAACAAGTATGATGGAAAATAGACCCGGGGGCCATAGGTTTCACTAGAGGCTTCTCTCATGAAGGCAAATAATACGGTGGGTGAACAAATTACTGTCGACTAATTGATAGAAAAACGCAAAGTTATGACGATATCAAAGGCAATGATTATGAAATATAGGCATGTCACGACCGGTTTTTCAATAAAAATATTTATTGAGAGACCAATCCCTTTTACGGACCAGTAGAGAAGAATTCCTTCTCACTGGTAGACAATATCTTGGTCACAGAAGAAAAATACCAGGAGTACTGAATATAATACAAGGTTGAGCGGGGACTGCTCAACAAATATTACATGCACGCCGAATAGACATAACGGCGGATAGGGTGGCATAACTACTAACTCACGATAACAACGGTGGTGGAAAAATTACAGCAGAGCGGGTGACATGACTCCTGCAAACTACAGCTCTTCGAGCGTCGGGGTGAAGCTCGAGGAGGTTTAATGCGGGTGGCGGAAGCGTATATAATACAAGTGATCAATATCCAGGATCGCACAGGACTGACTGGGATTCCTCTAGGCGTCGGACTCACTATCAAACTCTTCATCCAAGAGATCGCCTTCGTCAACATCTGGCCAAATCAACAAGCCAGGTGAGTACTATGAAAGTACTCGCAAGACAGTTCGGACATAAGATATAACAAATGTAAACATGAAGCATAAGAACAGAATAACAAGTGCGTTCAGACATAGAGACAAAATTGCATGGTGAAATAACAAAGAAGTCGGGCGGTAGCCCTCCCGAAATCCCAAAATAAATACTGGGTGCCAAACGAGGGTCTGAATGACTCCTCGAGAGGAAACTACAAGAATAATAATACCGGTGCCAAACGAGGGTCTGAATGACTCCTCGAGAGGAAACTGCAAGAATAATAATGCTACAGTCGGGCGTCGGGGCGACACCACATAAAGGGCTTATAACAGAAAAAGAAAGGCAGTGCGTGCCACAGTCGGACGTCTGAGCGACATCACATAAAGGGCTTATATTGAAAGTAAGAGACAAACATGCCACAGTCGGACGTCTGAGCGACATCACATAAAGGGCTTATATTGAAAGTAAGAGACAAACAACAGGGTTAGTCCATCCACAGGAATAACGTTCAGCCAAGATTTCTACTCTAACTCACTTATCGGAAAGAAGAAATATACCACGAGGTTACGACATAGACATGGATACGCTGATCACGATACTTGACCTCGGATACGATGACTCGGAAGGATTTGACTCTGCAGAGTTGTACTTTAACCATAGCCAACGGATTTCAGTAGTCACGGGGACTAGTTCCGTTTACGGTGTTTTGGAAGAAACACATCTAACCAGTACACACCCATTCAACAATCCGAAGCCAGGAATCACCCTTGGCAATGTTCAAGAAAAACCTTGAGACGGGGAGGCTACAACCTCGCGTAGCATGGGATCAAATTTCTATACGCGCGCTCTAAGGGGTGCCCCCCTCTCGGTCCCAACCGGAAACACCCATGCCCCCTGACCGGATGACTG
The DNA here is from genome assembly GCF_002575655.3 of Aegilops tauschii subsp. strangulata. Lineage (NCBI taxonomy): Eukaryota > Viridiplantae > Streptophyta > Magnoliopsida > Poales > Poaceae > Aegilops > Aegilops tauschii. Next base: position 415,658,611 of record NC_053035.3, read on the forward strand.
GCTTTAATCCAGGGCCATGGAACCATCATCCCGGCCTCTCTGTTTGGTGTGTACACGGAAAGAGGTTACCAACTTACTAAACCGCATTCTGGCAGAAAACAAGTGGTAGCACGGAAGGGGGAAGAACGATAACGTGACTCCGTCCACGTTAACGTCGGAAATTGTCGGATGACGCAAGGCTGGCATGCTACAACAGTACCACCTTGCTGCCCTTCATGTCACCACATGACTAGGCCATCTCTCATCGGAGATCACAGGTAACTTTGGAACACACGGGTAGTTGCCTCACAAGCAACGAGATACTCACCGATACTCATATGCCACGCACAAACTTTCACGCAAACATGCAAAACACCTATCATATCAAAGGTTCAAACATGCTTGCCTGGTTCGGAGAAGTCGGAGTCTAGCTCGGCGAAGTTCGCAGCTCCGTCACCTCCTCCGGAACCTACGGTATAGCGAAAAGGCATACTAACGTGAAAACCAACGCGTGCATAAAAGTTGTTCCAAAAATTTTCCAAATAAATCCCATACAAACTAGACAAAATTATAAGATTGTCAGAAAAAGAATCACTCAAAAATCACTTTTTATCAAAAAGTTATAAGGGTTTCTGTCCAGGGACTTATCTGTAATGAAACAGAGAAGTTCCAACTTTCATAGTACTCACCTGGCTTGTTGATTTGGCCAGATGTTGACGAAGGCGATCTCTTGGATGAAGAGTTTGATAGCGCGTCCGACGCCTAGAGGAGTCCCAGTCAGTCCTGCGCGATCCCGGATATTGGTCACTTGTATTATATACGCTTCCGCCACCCGCAATAAGTCTCCTCGAGCCTCACTCCGACGCTCGAAGAGCTGTAGTCTTCAGGAGTCATATCACTCGCTTCGCGGTGATACTTCCACCACCGTTATTATCGTGAGTTAGTAGTATGCCACCCTATCCGCCGTCTTGTTTTATCGGCGTGCATGTAATAAATTGTTGGGCAGTCTCCGCTCAACTTGTATTATATTTAGTACTCCTGGTATTTTTCTTCTGTGACCAAGATATTGTCTACCAGTGAGAAGGAATTCTTCCTTACTGGTCCGTAAAACGGATTGGTCTCTCAATAATTATTTTATTGAAAAACCGGTCATGAGAAATGTATTTTATTAACACAGTACAGACTCAAACTACCATTTCTTTATTTCATATACGAGCTGACAGGTGGGCCCCACGGTTACGCGCCCCGATGGTGCAACACTAGTTGCGCCATGTGGAACGTTTGACTGGTCAATTGATTGTGTCATCAACAAAATACGGAGTTTTACGGGTGAGCCAGTGACCGTATAATCACGACATGTAGTTTTTTTAACATGGTACAGACGCAAGCGCTCATATATACGTGCAAGCACTCACCGCTATAAGCGCGCACACGCAGACCCTACCCCTATGAGCACCTTTGAGAGAGTGAGCCAGCATATGATCTTGAGATTTTACGAATTCACCATAGGTGCCTCGTAGTCGAGTGGAACGTCTCCTCCCACTGAACGCATATCGCCGGAAAAATACTTAAATTAACCCAGGATAAATGCGAGCACCTGGACTTTAACCCTGGTGGGCTCGAGAAACCACTATCCTCCTAACCATCCAACCATGATAACCCACGAGTATGGGGGATCGCAACAGTTTTCGAGGGTAGAGTATTCAACCCAAATTTATTGATTCGACACAAGGGGAGCCAAAGAATATTCTCAAGTATTAGCAGTTGAGTTGTCAATTCAACCACACCTGGATAACTTAGTATCTGCAGCAAAGTATTTAGTAGCAAAGTGTTGGAAATATGCCCTAGAAGCAATAATAAAATGGTTATTATTGTATTTCCTTGTTCATGATAATTGTCTGTTGTTCATGCTATAATTGTATTAACTGGAAACCGTAATACATGTGTGAATACATAGACCACAACATGTCCCTAGTAAGCCTCTAGTTGACTAGCTCGTTGATCAATAGATGGTTATGGTTTCCTGACCATGGACATTGGATGTCATTGATAACGGGATCACATCATTAGGAGAATGATGTGATGGACAAGACCCAATCCTAAGCATAGCACAAGATCGTGTAGTTCGTTTGCTAGAGCTTTTCTAATGTCAAGTATCATTTCCTTAGACCATGAGATTGTGCAACTCCCGGATACCGTACGAATGCTTTGGGTGTACCAAACGTCACAACGTAACTGGGTGGCTATAAAGGTGCACTACAGGTATCTCCGAAAGTGTCTGTTGGGTTGGCACGAATCGAGACTGGGATTTGTCACTCCGTATGACGGAGAGGTATATCTGGGCCCACTCAGTAATGCATCATCATAATGAGCTCAATGTGACTAAGGAGTTAGCCACGAGATCATGCATTACGGTACGAGTAAAGTGACTTGCCGGTAACGAGATTGAACAAGGTATTGGGATACCGACGATCGAATCTCGGGCAAGTAACGTACCGATTGACAAAGGGAATTGTATACGGGATTGATTGAATCCTCGACATCGTGGTTCATCCGATGAGATCATCGAGGAGCATGTGGGAGCCAACATGGGTATCCAGATCCCGCTGTTGGTTATTGACCGGAGAGTCGTCTCGGTCATGTCTACGTGTCTCCCGAACCCGTAGGGTCTACACACTTAATGTTCGGTGATGCTAGGGTTGTAGAGATATTAGTATGCGGTAACCCGAAAGTTGTTTGGAGTCCCGGATGAGATCCTGGACGTCACGAGGAGTTCCGGAATGGTCCGGAGGTAAAGATTTATATTTGGGAAGTCTTGTTTTGGTCGCCGGAAAAGTTTCGCGCATTATCGGTATTGTACCGGGAGTGCCGAAAGGGGTCCGGGGGTCCACCTGCCCCGGGAGGGCACATGGGCTATAGGGGTGTGCGCCTTGGCCTATATGGGCCAAGGGAACCAGCCCCAAGAGGCCCATGCGCCAAGAGATAAGGGAAAGGGAGAGTCCTAAAGGGGGAAGGCACCTTCTAGGTGCCTTGGGGAGGATGGACTCCTCCCTGGCCGCACCCTTCCTTGGAGGAAGGGCCAAGGCTGCGCCCCCCTTCTCCCTTGCCCATATATATATGTGGTGGGGGAGGGCAGCCATACCCTAAGCCCTAGCGCCTCCCTCTCCCTCCCGTGACACATCTCCCCCCTCCCGCAGCGCTTGGCGAAGCCCTGTTGGTATCCCGCTACTTCCACCACCACGCCGTCGTGCTGCTGGATCTCCATCAACTTCTCCTCCCCCCTTGCTGGATCAAGAAGGAGGAGACGTCCCCACTCCGTACGTGTGTTGAACGCGGAGGTGCCGTCCGTTCGGCGCTAGGATCATCGGTGATTTGGATCACGACGAGTACGACTCCATCAACCCCGTTCTCTTGAACGCTTCCGCTCGCGATCTACAAGGGTATGTAGATGCACTCCTTCCCTCTCGTTGCTAGTAAACTCCATAGATTGATCTTGGTGATGCGTAGAAAATTTTGAATTTCTGCTACGTTCCCCAACACAAAGTAGTATGATAGTAACGGTAACGGTAGCAAAAGTAATATTTTTGGGTTTTGTAGTGATTGTAACAGTAGCAACGGAAAAGTAAATAAGCGAAGAACAATATGTGAAAAGCTCGTAGGCATTGGATTGGTGATGGAAAATTATGCCGGATGCGGTTCATCATGTAACAGTCATAACATAGGGTGACACAGAACTAGCTCCAATTCATCAATGTAATGTAGGCATGTATTCCGAATATAGTCATACGTGCTTATGGAAAAGAACTTGCATGACATCTTTTGTCCTACCCTCCCATGGCAGCAGGGTCCTAGCGGAAACTAAGGGATATTAAGGCCTCCTTTTAATAGAGTACCAGACCAAAGCATTAACACATAGTGAATACATGAACTCCTCAAACTACGGTCATCACCGGGAGTGGTCCTGATTATTGTCACTTCGGAGTTGCCGGATCATAACACATAGTAGGTGACTATAGACTTGCAAGATAGGATCAAGAACTCACATATATTATTGAAAACATAATAGGTTCAGATCTGAAATCATGGCATTTGGGACCTAGTGACAAGCATTAAGCATAGCAAAGTCATAGCAACATCAATCTCAGAACATAGTGCATACTAGGGATCAAACCCTAACAAAACTAACTCAATTACATGATAAATCTCATCCAACCCATCACCGTTCAGCAAGCCTACGATGGAATTACTCACGCACGACAGTGAGCATCATGAAATTGGTGATGGAGGATGGTTGATGATGACGACAGCTACGGATACCCCTCTCCAGAGCCCCGAACGGACTCCAGATCAGCCCTCCCGAGAGAGTTTAGGGCTTGGTGGCGGCACTGTATCGTAAAACGCGATGAATCTTTCTCTCTGATTTTTTCTCCCCGAACATGAATATATGGAGTTGGAGTTGAGGTCGGTGGAGCTCCAGGGGGGCCACGAGGCAGGGGGCGTGCCCCCACCCTCGTGGAAAGGGTGTGGGCCCCCTGGCCTTGATTCTTTCGCCAGTATTTTTTATTATTCCCAAAAATAATCTCCGTGAAGTTTCAGGTCATTCCAAGAACTTTTGTTTCTGCACAAAGATAACACCATGGCAATTCTGCTGAAAACAGCATCAGTCCGGGTTAGTTCCATTCAAATCATGCAAGTTAGAGTCCAAAACAAGGGCAAAAGTGTTTGGAAAAGTAGATACGACGGAGACGTATCAACTCCCCCAAGCTTAAACCTTTGCTTGTCCTCAAGCAATTCAGTTGATAAACTGAAAGTGATAAAGAAATACTTTTACAAACTCTGTTTGCTCTTGTTGTTGTAAATATGTAAAGCCAGCATTCAAGTTTTCAGCAAAGATTATGACTAAGCATATTCACAATAACTCTTAGGTCTCATGTTTACTCATATCAATGGCATAATCAACTAGCGAGCAATAATAATAAATCTCGGATGACAACACTTTCTCAAAACAATCATGATATGATATAACAAGATGGTATCTCGCTAGCCCTTTCTGAGACCGCAAAACATAAATGCAGAGCACCTTTAAAGATCAAGGACTGACTAAACATTGTAATTCATGGTAAAAGAGATCCAATCATAGTCATACCCAATATAAATTAATATTAATGGATGCAAATGACAGTGGTGCTCTTCAGCTGGTGCTTTTTAATAAGAGGGTGATGACTCAACATAAAAGTAAAAAAAGATAGGCCCTTCGCAGAGGGAAGCAGGGATTTGTAGAGGTGCCAGAGCTCGGTTTTAAAGCAGAGGTAAATAATATTTTGAGCGATATACTTTCATTGTCAACATAACAACTAAGAGATGGCGATATCTTCCATGCTACACACATTATAGGCGGTTCCCAAACAGAATGGTAAAGTTTTTACCCCCCCCCCACCAACAAGCATCAATCCATGGCTTGCTCGAAACAACGAGTGCCTCCAACTAACAACAGCCCTGGGGGAGTTTTGTTTGCAATTATTTTGATTTGATTTGCATAAAGCATGGGACTGGGCATCCCGGTGACCATCCATTTTCTCGTGAGTGAGGAGCGGAGTCCACTCCTCCTGAGAATAACCCACCTAACATGGAAGATACGGACAGCCCTAGTTGATACATGAGCTATTCGAGCATACAAAACAGAATTTCATTTGAAGGTTTGGAGTTTGGCACATATAAATTTACTTGAAATGGCAGGTAGATACCGCATATAGGAAGGTATAGTGGACTCATATGGAATAACTTTGTGGTTTAAAGGATTGGATGCACAAGCAGTATTCCCGCTTAGTACAAATGACTGGGAAGCGACCAACTAGAGAGCGACAACAGTCATGAACATGCATTAAAATTAATAAACATTGAGTGCAAGCATGAGTAGGATATAATCCACCATGAACACAAATATCATGAAGGCTATGTTGATTTTGTTTCAACTACATGTGTGAACATATGCCAAGTCAAGTCACTTGAATCATTCAAAGGAGGATACCACCCTATCATACCACATCACAACCATTTTAATAGCATGTTGGCACGCAAGGTAAACCATTATAAACTCCTAGCTAATTAAGCATGGCATAACTAACTATAATCTCTAATTGTCATTGCAAACATGTTTATTCATAATAGGCTAAATCAGGAACGATGAACTAATCATATTTACAAAAACAAGAGAGGTCGAGTTCATACCAGCTTCTCTCATCTCAATCAGTCCATCATATATCGTCATAATTGCCTTTCACTTGCACGACCGAACGATGTGAATAATAATAATAGTACACGTGCATTGGACTAAGCTGGAATCTGCAGGCATTCAATAAACAGGAGAAGACAAGGGAATATGGGCTCTTGGTTAAATCAACAATAATGCATATAAGAGCCACTTCAACAATTTTATTATGGTCTTCTCCTATCGACCCCCAAAGAAAAGAAAAGAAGTAAAACTATTTACACGGGAAAGCTCCCAACAAGCAAAAGAAGAACGGGAAATCTTTTTGGGTTTTCTTTTAATTACTACAAGCAAGAAAGTAAACTAGATAGAAGCTACAACTAATTTTTTTGTTTTCTTAAGGTATTTCAAACACACAAGAAGAAAGCATAAAAAGGAAAATAAACTAGCATGGATATTACAGTGAAAAAGTATGAGCACCGACAACTAGCAATGAGTGAGTGAACATGAATGTAATGTCGGTGAGAAATACGTACTCCCCCAAGCTTAGGCTTTTGGCCTAAGTTGGTCTAATGCCACGGCTGGCCTGGCGGATACCCAAAGTTATAGTTGGGGTTGTACTGTGAAGAAGCCTCGGATTGCCACTGGTTGGCAATCACCTCCGGATCCCACTGGTAATCAGACTGTCGTGGAGGATCAAATTGTGGTTCCGGCTCTGGCTCTGTAGCTGATGTAGGGTTCCGGTAGGCGTGGATGACCGCCAGCGGAACGAGATACTTGCCTGTAGATAAGTCAAACAGGGAAGGAGCAGGCAAGGTAATAGTCTCAGGGTGATTTTTATCAAATAATAGTTTGTACTTAAGCGCCTTTTCCCTATTCTTAACAATAAAATCAAGCGCTACCATTCTCTTATAATCTAGATAAACAGGAGGCAGCAACTTTTCTTCTTTCTCATAATGCCTAATAGGTATGTTATAGTATGCAGCGAGGCGCGAGGCAAAGATACCTCCCAAGATAGGGCCCTTAGTACGGTTAAGATTTAACCGCTTTGCAACAATAGCGCCCATACTAAATGTGTCATCATGAAACAAGGCATGAAACAAAATAACAATGTCAGGGGCACTTAGGTTGCCACAGTTTCCGCGACCAATTAAGCATCTACTAGCAAATATAGCAAAGTAACGTAGAACAGGAAAGTGTATGCTAGTAATTCGTGCGTCGGAAACCTTCCTCGTTTCCCCTACAGCAATGGTATCAATAAACCCATCCACATCGGCACAATGTGGTTCCTCTATGATGCCCGAAAAGGGCAACTTGCAAACCTCACAAAATTCACGAAGGGTCATCTCCTTATACTCATCATATAAATAAAAATCCACCGTAGGTGGTGACCTCCTAGAATGGAAATGAAAATTTTGCACAAAGGTATTAGTGAGTAAGAGATACTGTTCGCGTTGGTCGCGGAGGAAGTCGGTGAGGCCTGCATTCTCAGCCAATTCATAAAAATCATCATAAATCCCGGCTGCTCTCAAGAAATCATCACAAGGCCATTCACACGGCCGAACCTCCACGGTGCGAGGCACATTATATTTGGGCCTCTCTTCTTCTTCACTTTGCTTATCCATCGAGCTTCGACTCGAAGAGCCCCTCAAAAATCTCTTCATCATTTTCCGAAAATTTCTGAAATTTTTAGTAACTTCAAAATAAAAGTGAACCAAGCTCAACAAAATTGATAGCAACTACTCCCACAAGTGCCTAGAGACTATATCATGCATTAGAACTACTTGGAACCATATAAATTTGACATGCAAGCTCAAGAACATGGTCACCTAGGCAGCACAAATTTGCAATGAATAAAGCACTAGAACAAAAACTAATTGGACCATTGGAGGAGTCACATACCAAGGAACAATCCCCCAAAGCAGTTTTCTGAGAGGTGCTTTGAGCAAGGAGATCGAAAATTGCAGCAAAATGAGCTAGAACTCGTGCTTGAGCTGGTTGGTGATTTTTTTTGGGAGGAAGAAGGAGTGTGTGGGTGCAGGAATAAGTGGAGGGGAGCCACCATGGGCCCACGAGGCAGGGGTGGGCGCGCCCTGGACCCTCGTGGCCAGGTGCTTGCTCCCCTGATGTGTTCTCAGTGCCAAATATTCTCAAATATTCTAGAAAAAATCATACTTCATTTTCGGGGCATTTGGAGAACTTTTATTTTCGGGGTATTTTTTATTGCATGGATAATTCAGAAAACTGACAGAAAATATTATTTTTACTTTATTTCAACTAAATAACAGAAAGTAAAAGGAGGGTACAGAAGGTTGTGCTTTCTAACTTCATCCATCTCATGCTCATCAAAAAGAATCCACTAACAAGGTTGATCAGGTCTTGTTAACAAACTCATTCCGAATAACATGGAACCGGAGAAATTTCGAATAACACTATGTTACCTCAACGGGGATATGCACGTCCCCAATAATAAGAATATCATATTTCTTCTTGACAGTAGGTAGAGGAAATTCAAAACCTCCAAAAATAATCGATGGAATTTTTCCAATAGAATTTATACTATGAACTTGAGGTTGTTTCCTCGGAAAGTGTACCGTATGCTCATTGCCATTAACATGAAAAGTGACATTGCCTTTGTTGCAATCAATAACAGCCCCTGCAGTATTCAAAAAAGGTCTTCCAAGAATAATAGACATACTATCGTCCTCGGGAATATCAAGAATAACAAAGTCCGTTAAAATAGTAACATTTGCAACCACAACAGGCACATCCTCACAAATACTGACAGGTATAGCAGTTGATTTATCAGCCATTTGCAAAGATATTTCAGTAGGTGTCAACTTATTCAAATCAAGTCTACGATACAAAGAGAGAGGCATAACACTAACACCGGCTCCAAGATCACATAAAGCAGTTCTAACATAGTTTCTTTTAATGGAGCATGGTATAGTGGGTACTCCTGGATCTCCTAACTTCTTTGGTATTCCACCCTTAAAAGTATAATTAGCAAGCATGGTGGAAATTTCAGCTTCCGATATCTTTCTTTTATTTGTAACAATATCTTTCATATACTTAGCATAAGGATTCATGTTGAGCATATCAGTTAAACGCATACGCAAAAAGATAGGTCTAATCATTTCAGCAAAGCGCTCAAAATCCTCATCATCCTTTTTCTTGGATGGTTTAGGAGGAAAAGGCATGGGTTTCTGAACCCAAGGTTCTCTTTCCTTACCGTGCTTCCTAGCAACAAAGTCTCTCTTATCATAACGTTGATTCTTTGATTGTGGGTTATCAAGATCAATAGCAGGTTCAATTTCTACATCATTATCATTGCTAGGTTGAGCATCAACATGAACATCTTCATTAACATTATCACTAGGTCCATGTTCATTACCAGATTGTGTTTCAGCATCAGAAATAGAAATATCATTGGGATTCTCAGGTGCGTCAACAACAGGTTCACTAGAAGCATGCAAAGTCCTATCATTTTTCTTTTTCTTCTTTTTAGAAGGACTAGGTGCATCATTATTATTTCTCTGTGAATCCTACTCAATTCTCTTAGGATGGCCTTCAGGATACAAAGGTTCCTAAGTCATTCTACCAGTTCTAGTAGCCACTCTAATAGCAAAATCATTATTCTTACTATTTATTTCATTGAGAAAATCATTCTGAGCTTTAAGTACTTGTTCTACTTGAGTGGTAACCATAGAAGCATGTTTACTAATGAGTTTAAGTTCACCTTTAACTCTAGACATAAAATTACTCAAGTGTTCAATCATATAAGCATTGCGTTTTAATTCTCTACCAAAATAAGCATTCAAGTTTTCTTGCTTAACCATAAAATTATCAAACTCATCCAAACATTGGCTAGCAAACTTAGTAGGAGGGATTTCAGCTTTATCATATCTATAGAGAGAATTTACCTTTACTATCTGTGTCGGGTTATCAAGACCATGTATTTCTTCAACAGGCGGTAAATTAAGACCATGTATTTCTTCAACAGGAGGTAAATTCTTAATATCTTCAGCTTTTATACCTTTTTCTTTCATAGATTTCTTTGCCTCTTGCATATCTTGGGGCTGAGAAATAGAACACCCCTTTTCTTCGGAGTTGGCTTAGGAGTTGGTTCAGGAAGTGTCCAATTATTTTCATTGGTCAACATATTATTCAATAGAATTTCAGCTTCATCTGGTGTTGTTTCCCTGAAAACACAACCAGCACAACTATCCAGGTGGTCTCTGGAAGCATCGGTTAGTCCATTATAAAAGATATCAAGTATTTCATTTTTCTTGAGAGGGTGATCAGGCAAAACATTAAGTAATTGGAGAAGCCTCCCCCAAGCTTGTGGGAGACTCTCTTCTTCAATTTGCACAAAATTATATATTTCCCTTAAAGCAGCTTGTTTCTTATGAGCAGGGAAATATTTAGTAGAGAAGTAATAAATCATATCCTGGGGACTACGCACACAACCAGGATCAAGAGAATTAAACCATATCTTAGCATCACCCTTTAATGAGAACGGAAATATTTTAAGGATATAATAGTAGCGAGTTTTCTCATCATTAGTGAATAGGGTGGCTATATCATTTAATTTAGTAAGATGTGCCACAACAGTTTCAGATTCATAGCCATAAAAAGGATCAGATTCAACCAAAGTAATTATATCAGGGTCGACAGAGAAGTCATAATCCTTATCAGTAACAAAGATAGGTGAAGTAGCATAAGCAGGATCATATTCATTCTAGCATTCAGAGTTTTTTGTTTCAGCTTAGCTAATAATTTCTTAAGATCACTTCTATCATTGCAAGCAAGAAAGTCTCAAGCAGTTTCTTCATCCATAACATAGCCCTCAGGCACAACAGGCAATTCATATCTAGGGGGAGAATCTTCATCATCACTTTCATCAATATTATCAGTTTCAATAATTTCATTCTCTCTAGCCCTAGCAAGTTGTTCATCAAGAAATTCACCAAGTGGCACAGTAGTATCAAGCATAGAAGTAGTTTCATCATAAGTATCATGCATAGCAGAAGTGGCATCATCAATAACATGCAACATATCAAAATTAATAGCAGAAGCAGGTTTAGGTGTCGCAAGCTTACTCAAAACAGAAGGCGAATCAAGTGCAGAGCTAGATGGCAGTTCCTTACCTCCCCTCGTAGTTGAGGGATAAATTTTTGTTTTCGTGTCTTTCAAGTTCTTCATAGTGACCAGCAGATATAAATCCCAAGTGACTCAAAGAATAGAGTTATGCTCCCCGGCAACGGCGCCAGAAAATAGTCTTGATAACCCACAAGTATAGGGGATCGCAATAGTTTTCGAGGGTAGAGTATTCAACCCAAATTTATTGAGTCGACACAAGGGGGGCCAAAGAATATTCTCAAGTATTAGCAGTTGAGTTGTCAATTCAACCACACCTGGATAACTTAGTATCTGCAGCAAAGTATTTAGTAGCAAAGTAGTATGATAGTAACGGTAACGGTAGCAAAAGTAATATTTTTGGGTTTTGTAGTGATTGTAACAGTAGCAACAAAAAGTAAATAAGCGAAGAACAATATGTGAAAAGCTCGTAGGCATTGGATCGGTGATGGAAAATTATGCCGGATGCGGTTCATCATGTAACAGTCATAACATAGGGTGACACAGAACTAGCTCCAATTCATCAATGTAATGTAGGCATGTATTCCGAATATAGTCATACGTGCTTATGGAAAAGAACTTGCATGCCATCTTTTGTCCTACCCTCCCATGGCAGCGGGGTCCTAGCGGAAACTAAGGGATATTAAGGCCTCCTTTTAATAGAGTACCGGACCAAAGCATTAACACATAGTGAATACATGAACTCCTCAAACTACGGTCATCACCGGGAGTGGTCCTGATTATTGTCACTTCGGGGTTGCCGGATCATAACACATAGTAGGTGACTATAGACTTGCAAGATAGGATCAAGAACTCACATATATTCATGAAAACATAATAGGTTCAGATCTGAAATCATGGCACTCGAGCCCTAGTGACAAGCATTAAGCATAGCAAAGTCATAGCAACATCAATCTCAGAACATAGTGGATACTAGGGATCAAACCCTAACAAAACTAACTCGATTACATGATAAATCTCATCCAACCCATCACCGTCCAGCAAGCTTACGATGGAATTACTCACGCACGGCAGTGAGCATCATGAAACTGGTGATGGTGGATGGTTGATGATGACGAGGGCGACGGATTCCCCTCTTCAGAGCCCCGAACAGACTCCAGATCAGCCCTCCCAAGAGTTTTTAGGGCTTGGCGGCGGCTTCGTATCGTAAAACGCGATGAATCTTTTTTTCTGATTGTTTTCTCCCCGAACACGAATATATGGAGTTGGAGTTGAGGTCGGTGGAGCTCCAGGGGGGCCACGAGGCAGGGGGCACGCCCGGGGGGGCAGGCGCGCCCCCCACCCTCGTGGAAAGGGTGTGGGCCCCCTGGCCTTGATTCTTTTGCCAGTATTTTTTATTATTCCCAAAAATAATCTCCGTGAAGTTTCAGGTCATTCCGAGAACTTTTGTTTCTGCACAAAGATAACACCATGGCAATTCTACTGAAAACAGCGTCAGTCCGGGTTAGTTCCATTCAAATCATGCAAGTTAGAGTCCAAAACAAGGGCAAAAGTGTTTGGAAAGTAGATACGACGGAGACGTATCAAACCACAGGTTGGTTAGCACCACAAAATGTATGTGCTGACCGTGATGAGCTTATTCTGAATAACAGTGACCATATCGTGCTTTCGCTTCAAATACAATGACCATAAGTGTCGTCAACAAAATACGGAGCACGCATCAAATACAATGTCTATCAGTGTCATCAACAAAATACGGAGATGTATCATGAGCTAGATACCGTATGGTCACCACGAGAATATATTCGGTGACCATAATGAGCATATTTGTAGGATCGGAAGTATGTCTAGAGGGGGGTGATTAGACTACTTGACCAAATAAAAATCTAGCCTTTTCCCAATTTTATTTCTTGGCTGATTTTAGCAACTTAGCACAAGTCAAGCAATCAACCTACACATGCAATTCTAAGAGTATAGCTGCGGAATGTAAAACAATTGCATATGAAGGTAAAGGGATGAGTTTGAAGGAGCAAACGCACTGTTGACACGGAGATTTTTATCCGTGGTTCCGATAGGTGGTGCTATCGTACATCCACGTTGATGGAGACTTCAACCCACGAAGGGTAACGGTTGCGCGAGTCCACGGAGGGCTCCACCGACGAAGGGTCCACGAAGAAGCAACCTTGTCTATCCCACCATGGTCGTCGCCCACGAAGGACTTGCCTCACTCGGGTAGATCTTCATGAAGTAGGCGATCTCCTTGCCCTTACAAACTCCTTGGTTCAACTCCACAATCTTGTCGGAGGCTCCCAAGTGACACCTAGCCAATCTAGGAGACACCACTCTCCAAGAAGTAACAAATGGTGTGTTGATGATGAACTCCTTGCTCTTGTGCTTCAAATGATAGTCTCCCCAACACTCAACTCTCTCTCATAGGATTGGATTTGGTGGAAAGAAGATTTGAGTGGAAAGCAACTTGGGGAAGGCTAGAGATCAAGATTTATGTGGTTGGAATGGAATATCTTGACCTCAACACAAGTGTAGGTGGTTCTATCTCAGAAAATATGTATTGGAAGTGTAGGCATGTTCTGATGGCTCTTTCCATGAATGAAGAGTGGGTGGAGGGGTATATATAGCCTCCACACAAAATCTAACCGTTACACACAAATCACCAAACTCGGTGGGACCGAATCATGAAACTCGGTCGGACCGATTTAGTTCAAAATGTGAACGTTAGGATTCTCGGTGGGACCGACTGGATCAACTCGGTGGGACCGATGTCATTAGGGTTAGGGCATAACGTAATCTCGGTGAGACCGATTACACAAACTCGGTGAGACCGATTTTGGTAATAGTCAAACAGAGAGTTGGTCACGCAAACTCTGTGGGACCGATTCGCTCATCTCGGTTGGACCGAAAACATTACGAAAGGGAAACAGAGAGTTTGCATTGCAATCTCGGTGGGACCGATCGCTCATCTCAGCTTGACCAAAACGTTACGAAAAGGAAACAGAGAGATTACAACCCCATCTCGGTGGGACCGAGATCCCTATCGGTGAGACCGAATTGATTAGGGTTTCTGGCAGTGGCTATGACAACTGAACTCGGTGGCTCTGGATATGAAATTTCGGTGGGGCCGGGTTGGATTTTTTGGTTTAGGACATATGTGGATATGAGAAAGTAGTGGAGGTTTTTGGAGCATATCACTAAGCATTTTGAGCAAGAGCCTCATTAAGCAACACCTCATCCCTTCTTAATAGTATTGGCTTTTCCTATAGACTCAATGTGATCTTGGATCACTAAAATGGAAAATGTAGAGTCTTGTGCTTTGAGCTTGAGCCAATCCTTTGTCCTTAGCATTTTGAAGGGTCCACTTTCTAATCCATGCCATGCCAATCATTGAGCTTTCCTGAAATATTCATCTTGGAATAGCATTAGCTCAATGAGCTATATGTTGTTAGAATTACCAAAACCACCCAGGGATAGTTGCACGTTCAATCTCCCCCTTTTTGGTAATTGATGACAACATATAGATCAAAGCTTCGACAAATGATAAATAGTATTGAAAAACATCGTCGCTTTGAGAAGTATGTGATAAGCAAGAGCTCCCCCTAAATTTGTGCATTATTTAAGATTTGCTTTTGAATGCAAATGCACAATCGATTAGGATCATGGGTTACTCTTCCATGTCACATACATCTTGGTAGACCGCTCAAAATGATAGAGATTAAAAACATGCACTCATCACCAATCAAAGTGAATGATCATAATACGATATGAAAGATAGCATTATCCAACAAGCATTAAGGGTAGCATATGATCAAACACATGATCAAACAAGTATCTCACAAGGACACAAAGTAGTATCACACAAGCACGCAATAAAGTTTCAAACCAAACCAAATAAGTGCAAAGAGAGATAAAACCAACACTCTCTCTCGAAGCCTATGATCTATACATTTTTCTCCCCCTTTGGCAACAAGTTACCAAAAAGTTTGAAAATGCATAGTGCTAAACGACTCTCAGGCTTGATCTTCGGGAGGTGGTGTTGAGAGAACTCCAAGGACGAAGGCTTCTGATGAAGTAGCTGGAGCTGGTGGAGTAGCTGCTGGAGTTGGAACTAGAGCTGTAGCTGCTGGTGCTGAAGTTGTAGCTCTAGTGTCAGTCACTGGCACTGTAGCAGATCTCTGTCCTCTGGGCACTCTAGCAAATGCATCTGTGGTAGACTTGCCCTTCTTCTCCTCTGCTACCTCCTGAAGTTGCTCAACTGCAGTTTGGATTTCAGTTACCTTGACATCAAGGTCATAGAATTTTGTCTCAATAATCCTTTCCAAGCTCTCCTAGTTCTTGGTCAGGGTGGCCAAGCCCTGCTCAATCCTCGGAGTGGATTGGATCAGATATCCAAGCTGGTCTTTCTTGCTCTTCAAGAATACCTGAGATGCCTCTTCCACAGTTGGCATCTTTGCAGCTTTCTCAGCTTTAGCCTTCTCTCTCTTTTCTTGTGCCTGCACAGATGATGGTTCATTCTCAGTCATGACAACTGTGTTGTCCTCAAATTCAGGGTAGATGGGCAGGTGCTCCTTATCCAAAATGTACTTGCCTTTTCCCATCTTTGAGTTGATTAGCTCCTGAATTTGTGGGGCATATCCACAACTTCTCTTCTGATCAGCTGCAGTCCTTTTGATTGTTTCCACAATCAGGCTCATAACCTTGAACTTTTGTGGGACATCAAATATATGCAGCAGGTTTATGGCATGTCCTGTGATCATCTTGTGATCCCCTGACTTGGGTAGCAGTGTGTGCCTTAGAATCCAATTGATAGTTGGCAAACCAGACAACAAATAGTGTACAGATCCAAACTTATGTGTATCCAAAGCAGCATCTGGGATCTCTTTGTACATGTTGGTCATAGAGTTGTGGTCCTTCTTCTTCTTTGCATAGATATCCAAGTCATCCTCATGTTCTTCAGGAGCATTGATCAATTGAGCCCATTCTTCAACTGTAGACTGGTACCTAGTACCCTCAGACATTGACACAATCCTTCCATCTGGATAGAAGTGTGAAGTGGAGTAAAATTGCATAATGAGCTCATCATTCCACTTGGTGAACTTCTGAGCCACAAACTTATCAACTCCACATGCCTTGAAGCTGTCATATACACCAGGGAAGTGATCCACATTCTCCTTGATGAACTCCCAGTCAACCCATCTCATGTCACACACTATGGGCTTCTTGTCAAGCAGAATTGTCTCATAGAAGTCCTGTTGTTCCTTAGTGTGGAATCTGTAGTCCACAGCAGTCCTTCTCCTGGTAGCATATGGATCAGACTCTCTCCATAGTCTCAATCCTGAATCCTTCCTGATTTTCATATTCTCTGCAACTGGGTGTGCATCATTGTGATCAGGGATCTTGGGCTTTAGCTTTCTCAAAACAACATAATCATCTTCTTCTTCAGCAGCTTGAGGCACTGGGGCCTTGTTTTTCTCCTCAGCAGGTATGTTCCCAGGGCTCCTCTTGGGTTTTGGCTTTGGAGCTGGAGCAGCAGCCTTAGGAGCAGATTTGCGCTTAGATGGAGCAGCCCCTGATCTGATTGCATCTCCCATAAGCTTTTGAGCTTTGGGTGCTGGTGCAGCACCCTCTTCCTCTTCCTCTTCTTCAGAATCTCTCATCATAGATGGCTTCCCAATAACTCTGGCAATGGTCTTCTTGACCCTTTCTTTTCTCTTCTTCCCATCTCCAGTTTCCTTGGGTTCAAGAGTGAACTCCATTGTTTCTCCTGTGGCAACTTTTCTTGGCTTAGACATGGGCTGTCTTCTTGCTGGCATCTTTGTTTTCAGACCTGGCTTAGTTGCAGCAGATGAGCCATACTCTTTTTTCAGCACTTTCTTCTTTGAAGTGGCTTCATCTTCAACAGCCACATAATCTTCATCTTCAGAGTCAGAAGTTCTCTTCTTTCTTGTCCTGGTGGCAGCCTTTGGCAGATTGCTTGGAGTGCTCCTGCTGCCTTCATCATAGCTGCTAGAGGGACTAGTGCCCTCACTCAACTGAACATGTTCCTCTGACTTGTTCTGGCTGTCACTTTGGTCAGACATCTTGCAGGCAAACTGTCAGCAGACCCTGTGAATAGGTTATAGATGAGGTAGAGTAGATGAGCATCACAAAGTACAGGAGTTTTTGCAAAACTGATGACTTAAAAACTTAGTTTTAGTTCTTCACAGAAAGCATTTCGGATCTACCGATTTGTAAACTCGGTGATACCGAAGCAGCTTTTGGAACCTGAACTAGTGAACTCGGTCACACCGAGTCACAGTTCGGTGGTTCCGAGACTGCTAGGGTTTCACAGAGAATCGAACTCGGTCACACCGATTTGCAATTTTCGGTCGGACCGAAAATGCGTGTGCTCTGGCCTAAGCCAAAATCGGTGAGACCGATTTCTACAACTCGGTCGGTCCGAGATGAGTTCGGCGGAGACCTAACCCGAAATTTTCAAATCAAAACTAATCTATGGGATGATTTCACTGGACAGGATGATTTCAATCATGGCAAGAATCATGGCAAAGCAATGTGCTAAGAATCGGAGTTAAGGATTAGCACAATGATCAAGTTCGTACCCTAGTTCGGCGACGAACTTTCTACGGCGGCAACGGCGGTGAAGATTTCCATTGACGGCGGCGGAGACCAGCGATGGGAGGTCGCTGGCGACAAGAGGATGATCCGGAGACCAGAGTAGGTTACGCGCGGGCGAAGAGGTTCGGAGAAATTTCCAAAATTTGACCCAGCGGTATATATAACCTGACCCTGTCGGTGTGACCGAGTGGAACGACTCGGTGGCACCGAGATGCAAAACTGCAAGCAGTTACTGCAACTCGGTGTGACCGAAAAGTTCTAATCGGTTGCACCGAGATTGAAACCCCTAGATCAACTTGGTGACTCGGTAGGACCGAAAAGGATGAATCAGCCAGACCGAGATGCACAAAGAGGTTTTGGAGGTTTAAGTCTATGACGAATCGGGATCTCCAAGTGCTCCTCACACAGAGTGATTCGAATCTGACTTGATCAAACTTTGTGACGTAGGATGAATAGAGTTTGAGACGAGAAAAGCATAGATAGCTAGAGAGTGTTCTTAGGCATTCTTGTCCATCCATTTGGCAAAAAGAGAAAAAGTCAAACAATCAAAGCAACAAATGGATGTCCTCGAATGAGTAAAATATGCAACCAACATGCTCACACAATAAAATGGCAAATGAAATATGTGACAAAGCATGCACAAACATTCTAGCATCTATCAAGCAATTGGCGATGACTAGGTCATCTATATATGAGTATATTTACATAGGAGTCAAATGAGAACACTTGATCATAGGTCATACTCATCGTTTAAGCACAAGTGGGGTTACCACTTTTACATAAAGCATTGTTGTGATCACACCATTAGAGTTGCTTTAGCTCATTGATTTGAGTAAAGCTCCCCCTAGATGTGATATCCCCCCTAAGAGGGATGAACTAACCTTGGGTTTTGTCGATGATCACTTCATGTAGGTGTTGAAGATGTAGATGCTCAATGTTGATGTAGATCATTCGGAGCAATCCTTTGGAGTGAGTTGCACTTTCAATACCTACACGGGTTAGTCCCACAAGGAACAAACAAGGATATCCATAGACATAGAGTGATGCATACACAAGATGATGTCCATGAAAGCATTAGGTTACCTTGTCCCTTGTCTTACCAACAAGAGGGTTTGTGACTCCTTGAACTAGTGCAAGATATGGAAGTTGTTTGCACTTGTCCTCGCCAAAATGATAAGAGTGAAGTATGTTGGCGGAGTCACCCTCAAGAACTCTCTAGTTCTTCTTCTTCGGGATCCACATCATCTTGATGGGAATCCTTGGAATCGTAGTTGTGCTTGATGAAGTAGAACTTGATGTAGTCTTGGGAACCCACTTGACCAAGGCCTTAGGTGCTTCTTCAAACGCATCAATTTCCTCTTGAAGCTTGTCCTTGCCTTTTTGCTTGTGGTCTTGTGGTGGAAGATCATCTTGAGCTTGTGTTCCTCTGAAAGAAGTAGGATCATACTTCTCTTGTTGAGGAATAAACTTCGTCTTGGGGTATTGATCTTCTTCCCACTCAACTCCATTGGCATTGAACTTTCATTCAAAACCAACACCTTGATTCTTCCGGTGTCTTCCTTGCTTGCGCACAATTTCCTCAAATTGCTTACTTCCGGCAAGACACTTGTAAACACCTTTCTCTATGATTCCCTTCAATAAGCTATTTTCTTGCTCAAGTGTAACTTGGCTAAGAGAATCATTAGTGGAATCAAGAGAACTACTAGAAGCAACAACATTGGATTTAGCATAATTGTTGTTACTACTAGATGAGGAATCTTTCTTGTTCTTGTTGCTAGATTTAACTTGTGGCATGTAAGTAGACAAGAGTAAACGCTTGGCAATGTAAGAAGAACTTTTCTTGCGAAGATCCTCATTGATTGCCTTTAAAAACTCATGCTCTTGCTCAAGGTTGAGCTTTTCAAAGCGTAGCTTGTCATGAGTCTTTAAAAGTTCTCTATGGTTTTCCAAGGTAGTTTCATGAGCTAACTTAAGAGTGTTTAGTTCTTTAGTTAGACGCTCAATCTCCTTCTTATCATCATCATTCGTTTTATCTTGATTAGCATGATTAATTGACGTTTCATCATAGTTTTCATCACTAGAGTTGTCAACAAGTAAATCATCATCACCTAGAAAATCATCTTCATCATATTGAAATCAACATACTCGGGATGTGTTACCTTTGGACCTTTGGCCATGAAGCATCTTCCAATTCCTTCATTTGGTGAGTCAAATATGTCGTAGGAGTTGGTTGTCACAAGTGCTAGACCGGCAACACCTTCATCTTGAGTATATTCGGAGTCGGAGTGATAACTTCTTTCGGAGTGATTGTCGGAGTCGGAGCCGGATACCCATTCACCAACATGAGCTTGATGTCTTCTTTTTGTGAAGCTCCTTGATGACTTTTCCTTCCTTTCCGAATCCTTGCTTCTCCGAGAGGGTCTTTGTTCATAACGATCATCTCTACTCCTCCTTTCTCTTGGTGGTGATTCTTCTCTTTTACTTCTTATTTTGGGAGAATCTTCTCTTCTTTTATAGGGGGCCGTACACTCATTGGAGTAGTGTCCGGGTCTTCCACAATTGTAACAATTTCGCTCACGACTAGAAGATCTTTTGTCATTGTAGGACCTTGACTTGGAGCTTCTTTCTTTGCTTCTACTCTTGTAGAACTTGTTGAAGTTCTTCACCATTAAGATCAATTCTTCATTGAAGGTTTGCTTCTCACTTGATGATGTGGGAGCATCACATGAGGCTTTGTAAGCACCACTTGACTTGTTGTGAAGCTCTTCCTTATCCTTGAGTGACATCTCATGAGCAACAATTCTTCCAATGACTTCCGTTGGCTTGAGATCTTTGTAATTGGGCATCATTTGGATCAATGTGCACACGGTATCATATTTTCCATCCAAGGCTCTTAGGATCTTCTTGATGATGAATCTATCGGTCATCTCTTCACTTCCTAAGCCGGCAATCTCATTTGTGATGAGAGCAAGCCTAGAGTACATTTCAGCGACACCTTCACCATCCTTCATTTTGAACTTGTCAAGTTGACTTTGAAGCACATCCAATTTGGATTCCTTGACGGAGTCGGTACCTTCGTGCATATCAATCAAAGTATCCCAAATTTCCTTTGCATTCTCAAGACGGCTGATTTTGTTGAATTCTTCGGGGCATAATCCGTTGAAGAGAATATCACAAGCTTGAGCATTGTATTGTAGCATCTTCAACTCTTCCGCGGTAGCTTCACGGTTCGGTTCTCTCCCATCAAAGAATTCACCTTGCAAGCCAATACACACAATAGCCCAAACGGCGGGGTTATGTCCAAGAATATGCATTTTCATCTTATGCTTCCAACTAGCAAAATTAGTACCATCAAAGTAAGGACCTCTACGGTGGTAATTTCCCTCGCTAGACGCCATACTCTCCTAGGTTGTGAAAGCAAGGCTATGACCACCAAAAGCTATGGAAATCAAAGCAAATGGAGACCAAAGCTCTGATACCACTTGTAGGATCGGAAGTATGTCTAGAGGGGGGTGATTAGACTACTTGACCAAATAAAAATCTAGCCTTTTCCCAATTTTACTTCTTGGCTGATTTTAGCAACTTAGCACAAGTCAAGCAATCAACCTACACATGCAATTCTAAGAGTATAGCAGCGGAATGTAAAACAATTGCATATGAAGGTAAAGGGATGAGTTTGAAGGAGCAAACGCAATGTTGACATGGAGATTTTTATCCGTGGTTCCGATAGGTGGTGCTATCGTACATCCACGTTGATGGAGACTTCAACCCACAAAGGGTAACGGTTGCGCGAGTCCACGGAGGGCTCCACCCACGAAGGGTCCACGAAGAAGCAACCTTGTCTATCCCACCATGGCCGTCGCACATGAAGGACTTGCCTCACTCGGGTAGATCTTCACGAAGTAGGCGATCTCCTTGCCCTTACAAACTCCTTGGTTCAACTCCACAATCTTGTCGGAGGCTCCCAAGTGACACCTAGCCAATCTAGGAGACACCACTCTCCAAGAAGTAACAAATGGTGTGTTGTTGATGAACTCCTTGCTCTTGTGCTTCAAATGATAGTCTCCCCAACACTCAACTCTCTCTCATAGGATTGGATTTGGTGGAAAGAAGATTTGAGTGGAAAGCAACTTGGGGAAGGCTAGAGATCAAGATTTATGTGGTTGGAATGGAATATCTTGACCTCAACACAAGTGTAGGTGGTTCTCTCTCAGAAAATATGTATTGGAAGTGTAGGCATGTTCTGATGGCTCTTTCCATGAATGAAGAGTGGGTGGAGGGGTATATATAGCCTCCACACAAAATCTAACCGTTACACACAAATCACCAAACTCGGTGGGACCGAATCATGAAACTCGGTCGGACCGATTTAGTTCAAAATGTGAACATTAGGATTCTCGGTGGGATGGACTGGATCAACTCGGTGGGACCAATGTCATTAGAGTTAGGGCATAACATAATCTCGGTGAGACCGATTACACAAACTCAGTGAGACCGATTTTGGTAATAGTCAAACAGAGAGTTGGTCAGGCAAACTCAGTGGGACCGATTCGCTCATCTCGGTTGGACCGAAAACATTACGAAAGGGAAACAGAGAGTTTGCATTGCAATCTCGGTGGGACCGATCGCTCATCTCGGTTTGACCAAAACGTTATGAAAAGGAAACAGAGAGATTACAACCCCATCTCGGTGGGACCGAGATCCCTATCGGTGAGACCGAATTGATTAGGGTTTCTGGCAGTGGCTATGACAACTGAACTCAGTGGCTCCGGATATGAAATTTCGGTGGGGCCGAGTTGGATTTTTTGGTTTAGGACATATGTGGATATGAGAAAGTAGTGGAGGGTTTTGGAGCATATCACTAAGCATTTTGAGCAAGAGCCTCATTGAGTAACACCTCATCCCTTCTTAATAGTATTGGCTTTTCCTATAGACTGAATGTGATCTTGGATCACTAAAATAGAAAATGTAGAGTCTTGTGCTTTGAGCTTGAGCCAATCCTTTGTCCTTAGCATTTTGAAGGGTCCACTTTATAATCCATGACATGCCAATCATTGAGCTTTCCTGAAATATTCATCTTGGAATAGCATTAGCTCAATGAGCTATATGTTGTTAGGAATTACCAAAACCACCCAGGGATAGTTGCACTTTCAATATTCCGAACTCCACCGACTGTATAGTGCTTTCGCTTGAAATACAGTGACTGTCACACGTGAATGTGTCATGGGCATGCATACTTTTAGAGTGCTGAGAGATAGTTTGTGTGCGTACGTGAAAGTGGTGTAGAAAGAGGGGGTGTCCGGTGGAGACAAGGAGAGATATGCCCTTCGTTTCTCTTTCCTGTGACTAATATTTTAGGAGAAAATATAAACATTCACAATGCAGAACAAATATTTTTGGATGCACCATGCAATTAACTTTCATGTATAACATTGTACTATTGTATATGCTTATTTTCTTAGTGGTCGATTGCGTGTGTGGTGTGGTGGGCACATCATTCTAGCTGGGGTGGGCACATCATTTCTAGTTGTGGTGGGTCAACATGAGGACTCATGGGTCAGTTCCATCCTGCGCCACATAGGTTGGACCGAGACGCATTATATGAAGACCCATGTGGAGGACTCGGCGTACAACACGAAGCTACCAGAGTCGTGGAGGACTCTATCCCCACTGGTGATAAGCCGACTATATATGATTTGTAACCCTAGGCCCCGATTATGTTATAGAAGCCTGGGGGCTAGTTCGTCGATAGTATACACACACGCACAATGCCTGGTATTCACGTGTACTTTGTACACACCCCTATGACTGATATACAGTACCAGGAGTAGGCTTTTTCCTCAACTGCAAGGGTCTGAACTTGGTTAAAACCTTGCCTCGTATTACCATCCAGCCTAACAGTCAGGGATATCCTACCAAATGATCTGATGGAATCATATCTGCCAACTACTAAGAGAGAGGTGTGTCTGGGGGGGATGTGTGCGAGAGAGGCCTAAAGATAATGTGCGTGCGGGAGGCACACATATATGTGCGTATAGAGGGCTAGTAGAGACCGTGCGTGTGTATATATGCATGTGAGAGAAATAGTGTTTTCCAACTGAGATTACTGAAAAGAGTGGTACATAGTAGTCAGAAAGAGAGAGAGAGAGAGAGAGAGAGAGAGAGAGAGACAGACAGACAGAGTGTGTGCGTGAGACACCCCGACACCCCGGGAGAGATTGTGAGCATGTGTGAAAGAGAAATGCCGATGTATATAAAGTGTGTGCACTTATGCGTTAGATAGAGAGATATATAGCACGTTTGTGAGAACGGGCCGAGGCATAGTGCATCTACGTGTAAAAGGTGGTTCGACGCATTAAATTAAAATATAAATGGCATTATTATTTTTGGATGAGATCATGAATTTTGCAATTTGCGTATGAACAAAATTGGTCTATCAGACACCCATACTCTATTGAATTCTAACATGTGCATGTGTTTATCTCATATTATCGATCCATAGAGTGAGAGCGGTTTGAAATACAGGCAATGCATTGCTTTTGCAATTCATATATAAAACATTAATTAGTGCACTCCATGTTGTTAGTGTGAAGCACTTTATACATTTGTCACTTACATGGATACATTCCAAATTGCTAGCTATGAAATAGAATACATGTTGAATTCAACATAAAGGGGGTTTCGAAGATTCGAATTCATAGGAAGTGCATTCATCCATTTGAACCCGAGATAATGGAATTTGTAAATTAGATCTAAAAGGGGGCATCAATCTTTGTTGTGCGTTTGAACATGCTATATATTCATACGCATGTCTAACTATTTTTTTGCAACCAAGGATATTATATCTGGAACCATGCATGAACTGAGGTAAGTTGCATATTTTTTAATATATACTCGTGTACAATGTATATTCAAATGTACCCCATCCATTCGAAAATAATCGTAGTTTTAGGATTTTCAAGAGTAAAGATTTGTGAAGTTTGAGAAATCCTGAAAGTTCAATTCAAGAGAACCGAAAGCGTTAATGCTTCTGCTCCCAAATATTGAACGAAGCGCCAAATAAGCCTCTTGGTCACCCGAAACCGCGTGAGACTATTGTTTTGTGGTAGGAAATTACTGTCCTGACTCTGGCGCGTGTAGCCACTACAAAAAAAAAGACACATCCGTGACATTTTGGGCCGAATGAAAAAAAATTATGTCATACATATGACACTTCTATGACGATAATTGTGACAAAACCCGGTATCATCATAGATGTGGTGGGCTCCTACTTCTATGACAAAAATCATGACAGAAAATGGGCTTTTCGTCCTGGGCGGGCCGGAGACGCAGCTGCATGACATTCTTTGGGCCGTCCATGACGGAAAAAACTGTGGTAGAAGCGAGGGCGAGGAAAATTTCGGGGAGTTCCCGGTTACGGTGGGAGGTCGGGGGCCGAGCGATGCGCGTTTCTCTCATACACGTATGCGCGTGTGTGTGTGAGGCGTTGGCTCTAACTGAACCCAAGCGAGGCGTTCGGCTCTAACTGAACCCGAGCGATTGCACTGCAGGCTACGCGTTACTGAACCCGAGCGATCGATCGATGGCTATTAACTGAACCCGATCGAGTGATTCCTTCGCTACTGCTGCTAACTGAAGCCGATCGATGCTGCCTCTGGGATGAACAGTGAGTGTTGCGGGGGGCGTTTGGATGAACAATGAGCGGTGGCGTTGCCTCTGGATGAACAGGACCCCGTGGTGTGGTGGTGGGCTGGATGAACAGTAGACGATGGAGGGGTGCCCGTGGAGGGGTGGTTGAACAGGACCCCGTGGTGTGGAGGGCTGGATGAACAGTAGACGGTGGAGGGGTGCCCGTGGAGGGGTGGTTGAATAGGACCCCGTGGTGTGGAGGGCTGGATGAATAGTAGATGGTGGAGGGGTGGTTGAACAGTAGCCGGTGGAGTAGCGCGCGGTGGAGGCTGGATGAACAGGAGCCCGTGGAGGCTGGAGGAGGTCGACGGTGGAGATGAATAGTATCCCGTGGAGTCCCGTTTTGCGATACGCCACACCCCTCCCGATCAACAGGACCCTCGTTTCGACCGTAGGAGGTCCGTTTCATCCGTTTTGCGGTATACCACACCCCTCCCGATCAACAGGACCCCCGTTTCGACCGTAGGAGGTCCGTTTCCTCCATTTTGCGGTACGCCACACCCCTCCCGATCAACAAGACCCCCGTTTCGACCGTAGGAGGTCCGTTTCCTCCGTTCTGCGGTACGCCAAGCCTCGTTTCCATTGGCTATTCCGTCCAAGCCCTCCCAATGAACACGACCACGCATTCCGTTCCGACCCAGCCGGTTGGCTCCCCATGAACACGACGACGACGTTGTTTCTCCATTCCGACCCAGCCATGTACATGAGCCCTGGCCGTACGTATGCGCGAGTAGGCATTCGAGACCCCGCCCGTATGTACACATACGTGGCCGTATTTTCTTTCTTGCACCCTGGCCGCTGTACGTACGTGTACATGCTACGTGCGCGCCTCTACTACGACACGTACGCGCCTCTACTACGACACGTGCGCGCCTCTACATCCACCAGTATATATGTATGTACACATTCGCGACCAGAATGACAACGCTACGTATGCTTCGACCAGGTGGGTCCTGACTGTCAGGCACTTCCTTGCCTGCGAAGATGTAGCTGGTGGGTCCCAGGAGTCAGGGGGCGAATCGTTTTTTTTGCTCGGACGCACTTCCTTGCGTGCGAAGATGTAGCTGGTGGGTCCCAGCAGTCGGGGGGAAACATTTTTTTCGTGAAATACAGTGGCCCGTCCGGTGGGTCCCAGCTGTCAGGTGGAGGAATAATTATTTTCCGCGTAATAAGGAGGCACTTCCTTGCTGCGGCCA
This sequence comes from Aegilops tauschii subsp. strangulata, assembly GCF_002575655.3. Lineage (NCBI taxonomy): Eukaryota > Viridiplantae > Streptophyta > Magnoliopsida > Poales > Poaceae > Aegilops > Aegilops tauschii. Next base: position 415,685,410 of record NC_053035.3, read on the forward strand.
TGGACCCAGCTGTCAGCCTCTCCACGTACAGTCCACGTCCGATGGAAGTCGTTCCTTGACCATGTTGACCATGCCGCACCGAGAGCACCAGGGCAGTGGACGACGGCGAGGCCTAGGAAGGGGACGACGGGGAGCCGGGGAAGACGCGGCAGTGGAAGCCCGCGCGGAGAGGAGTACAAGGGTTCACTGGTTCGGCTGCGGTGTGAGGCTGCCGTCGCCGCAGGGCCTGGCCAGCGGTGGGAATAGTAGGGGGCGGTGAGGCCTCCGTGGCAGCACAGCCGGCCACAGGAGGCAGGAGCATGCGGCACGACCGGCGCTGCTTTGGGCGGCTGGAGCAAGAAGACCAGAGGTTGAAGAAGCACTACGGCCGTTGGATGGACATCGTACGGTCACTGGAGCTAGAATCGTGCATATTAACTAAGTTGACAAAGCCCTCCGTCCCCGTCAACTTAGTAGGCCCACAAGTCAGCCTGCCACTATACTGGGTCCCAGCTAACAGGGGGAGTATTCATTTTTTTGTGCGTAATAAGGAGGCACTTCCTTGTGCGCGAAGATATAGCTGGTGGGTCCGAGCTGTCAGCGGCGGTAACGTTTTTTTCACGAAATACAGAGGCCCTTTCGGTGGGTCCCTGATGTCAGGTGGAGGAATCATTATTTTGCGCGTAATAAGGAGGCATTTCCTTGCGTGCGGCCGTGGACCCAGCTGTCGGCCTCTCCACGTACAGTCCACTTCAGATGCATGTCGGTTGTTGACCACGTTGACCAGGCCGCGCCGAGAGCACCAGGGCGGTGGACGACAGTGAGGCCTAGGAAGGGAACGACATGAAGGCAGGGAAGACTCGGCAGTTGTTTCCCACGCGGAGGGGAGTACGACTGTACGAGGGTTTACTGGTTCGTCTGCCGTCACCGGAGAATAACAGCAGGTGTGGGTGAGTAGAGGGATGGCTAGGCCAGCGATGGGAGTACGGTGGGGCGGTGAGGCCTGCGCGGCAGCAGAGCCGGCCGCGGGAAGGAGGGAGCAGGCAGTCCCGCCGGCGCTTGTTTGAGCAGTTGGAGCAGGAAGAGCAGAGATTGAAGAAGCACGACGGCCGTTGGATGGACATCCAACAGTCAGTGCTTGTGCGTCAACCTTTTTTTTAGGAAAGCATCAAATCTGTGGAAAACAACATACAGCCCATCTGCCATTATTTCTAATAATTTACAGCCCATTTGCTAATTATTAAGGTTTTTTTGGAGCCCATATTCTTTTTGTTACCATTAGAGGCCATATTGTGGCCACGGTTAAAAAATTATACGAAATTTTGCATATTTCGGTGCGGTCCGAACTGTTTTTAATCCCGAAATTTCGACTCACATTCAAACTGATTTTAAAAATAAATGTACATCAATGTAAAATCCAACAAATTCTCCACGCATAAAAATTAATGTAATTTAAAATCTCGAAATGAAAAAAAAAAGATATTTGAAACTAATTGCCGGTTTGATGTGTTTTAAAAATGTACAGCCCATTTCTCATTACTGATGGGCCATTTTCTCGGCCAGCCGAATGAAAGCTCTCCTCATCTTGAAAGATTTGCAGCCCAACAGGCCTGACAAAGTGACTTACTTGGCAAATCACAAAAAAATGGGATGTGGCCGTGGACCCAGCTGTCAGCCTCTCCACGTACAGTACTCTTCCGATGGAATATCGTTGACCACGTTGACCACGCCGCGCCGAGAGCACCAAGGCGGTGGATGATGGCGAGGCCTAGGAAGGGGACGACGTGGAGCCGGGGAAGACGCGGCAGTGGATGCCCACGCGGAGAGGAGTACGAGGGTTCACTGGTTCGGCTGCGGTGTGAGGCTGCCATCGCCGCAGGGCCTGGCTAGCGGTGGGAGTAGTAGGGGGCGATGAGGCCTCAACGGCAGCACAGCCGGCCACTGGAGGCAGGAGCAGGCGGTCTCCCCGGCGCTGGTTTGGGCGGCTGGTGCAAGAAGAGCAGCGATTGAAGAAGCAGCAGGACCGTTCGATTCAAATCCAATGGTTACTGCTGCTAGAATCATTTGTTGACTAAGTTGACAAGCCCTGCGTACGCGTCAACTTAGTAGGCCCACAGGTCAGCCTCCCAACCGGTGCGCCCCAGATGTCAGTGGGAGGAATAATTTTTTTCGCGTAATAAGGAGGCAGTTGATTGCGTGCGGCCAGGCCAGCGGAGGGAGTAGGGTGGGCCAGGGAAGCCTGCGCGGCATCACAGCGGGCCACAAGAGGAGGGAGCAGGCAGTCCCGCCGGTGCTAGTTTAGGCGGCTGGAGCAGGAAGATCAGAGATTGAAGAAGCACGTTGGCCGTTGGATGGACATCCAACAGTCACTGCTGCTAGAATCGTGTGTTCACTGACAAAGCCTTGCGTAAACAAGTCAGCCTCGAAATCTGTGGCGTGTACAGCCCATTTGCTATTATTTTTATAATTTTTACTCATTTTCTAATTCATATGGAATTTATTGCAGCCCGTTTTCCATTTTTAGAATTGCTGGCCATTTTCTGGTCAGTACCAGGGTCAAAAAATTAACTAAATATGTGGGAAATTTTGAAAATTCGCAAATTTTTGCTGGGGAACGAAATATTCTTAATCCAAAAATTAATAGCCATACTAAAACAAATTTAAAAATAAATTAGTACTATGTCATGTTAAATCCAATGAAATACATATAAGATATCAGTGAAGAACAAAAACAAAAAAAGAAACTTATATCCCATTTGCTATAAATTTTTTGGAATTTTCAACCCCTTTTGATATTACTTTTAACAGACATTGACCATACTCTTAAGCCAGGCCAGAATGCATCCCTCCTCGTCTTGAAAGATTTGCAGCCCAGTAATTCAGAGAAAACAAATAGGCCTAGCTTGGGTATTCTTCAAAAAGAAATACTGGGCTACCTATTTTCCCAAAGAACTGGTGCATGAGCATTTAGCTTTATTTATTTATTTATGTTTAGGGGACCATGAGCATGCACCTGGGCCGGATTCATGTGAGAGCCTCCCTTCCAGTTAATTATGGGCTTCTCTATTGGGCCTTCATCAGTGGGCTGCATGTTATCAACAAGTGGAAAATGTGTTCCGTACGAAAAATAGTATGCGCTACGTACGGTACAGGGCACTAAAGGATCGAACCGTGCAACGACTTCCAAAACATTGTGTTTGTCGTTCTAACAACACATTTATTCAACCAACAGACGAAATATACTACTGATTGTACATTGAAAACAGCAGCAGCAGCAGCAACCAGGGATGGGGGTGCAACAGAAGCAGTAAGCAGGCCAGAAGAGTGAAGACGCAGCTCTCTCTTCCAAACCAAACATCAGCCATCATTACAAAAGGGCTACCAAAAAACAACAAGTGTATGCATCAAACTAAATAAAGATCCTACTACACCAAGTGTACGCATCTAACTAACTGGCTCAGTTAGACGTTACTATTTATTAAGCTGTGGAGATTGGCTGACGGCTTGAACCAGATGGGTGCCTGACGGGGGAAACTCCAGCCAGCAGGTCGAAGTCTGATACTTGCGACCCTCTCTCCTACTTTGGGCTGCAGAGCATGGCGGCACATATTAGGGTATGGTGCATGCAGAGACGCATGGTACGCTATGTACACACAGTTTTGCCTGATGAACGAAACCGCGCTGCCATCATGATCCTTGCCGTCGGTTATCTCCTGGTTAATCGGATAATTCAGTCCGACAAACAGAGAGCGTGTACCAAGGCTACTTACCAGCCTCCAGTCAAAAATTCCGGAAGGCCCAGAGAAGCTGGGATCCTGCTCAAAGACCTTGCAGTGACTGTGATTGTATTCCGCGAAACAACACGTCCGGTACGTGCGAACGATCATCAATCTTTCACTGTCATCTGATCGAGCCAGGAACCACCTGCAACTGCCATGCCGCTTTTCTTTGAAAGGTTCTGGGATTAGGAAGGGTAGGGACACCAGGCGGCCTACAACATCATATCAAGTTGGAGTCAAATAAAAAAGGGCTCTTAATTTAGTCAATCTTAAGAAAAGCATGTTATGAGCATGAATATTTTTTCAGCAAATGTTGACAGTAATATAAGCAAGCCATCATGATATCATAGGAAAGTAACATACTGCTGTAACAGCCGTTTGTAGCGATGACTGGAGTAGGCCAGCAATACGTCCAGCCATAGAAGGAGTCGACAGTGTAAATGAAGCCCTTGTGTTCAATGGCATCAGAGAACCATGGAGGATGTATGATCCTGTGATGGACGTGCAGATTAATCCACTTACCGCAGTGACCTGTCAGATAAGCGAGACCGCGGTTGAAGAACGCAATTAGCCTGAAGTCTTTATAATTCGCAGATCTTGTGGGCACTTGGCAGATTACAATCTTGAGCAAATCAAACTTGGTATCATGTTGGCTACTGTAAGATTCCGAGTATTCTAGGCCGCGGTGCCAGAGTAGTGCAGTGTTAATTGAAGGAAGGGGGATCAATCGCCAGGTGTAGACCTCCACGCGCATCCGGCTACCGCGACCGTCGACGAGCACCATCCAAGACGTGTTCATGCCGACCTAGTACATACCATTAATGTAGTTGAGGCTGACGGGGATCGGATCGCAGTCAAGGGGGTTGATGCTCGCCACCCTACGATCGTTATGCTGTGTGACACGCCATTTCTGAAGATCAGGCGGCATCAACAAGCAAGGAGCTGGCTTAAAAAGCTCCGGCCTGAGGGCTTTGAGTAAACGGTACAGCCCCGACGAGCACGCGGCGAGCGGCATGGTACTGAGATTGTCCACACGCGAAACAATGAGCTTGATTACCTCTGTGGGGAGCGAATTCCAGCCACTCTTTCGGCGGACGCTGCTTGGTTCTGCCATTGTTAGCGGGGATGGAAGATTGGACGAGATTATGCACGGACAAAGATGGAGAAGCGAATATGTGCTGCGGAAAGTTGACAGGTGATGATGACTACAGCACGCCGCTTGACTTACGAGACACATACCAGCAGCGTAGGGTCATGTCGATGCCAGACAACTTGCTTGAGTGATCACAGTACTGGTACTCCCTACAGTGCTATGCCCTAACTTGCTTGAGTAGAGTAGTAGAGTAGGACTCTGCTCTACTACTAGCACCGGAGGAGTAGTATATTCTAATCTAAAATAGTTACAAACTTCAATGCCCGAGCGTGGAACGACTACGAACCGTGCTCAAAGACCGTGTCTACGTGGTGTTTGGACATGGGCGACAACCCCAACGCCAACGTGCTGCTCCCGTTGCACCGTATGTGTTTCTGTCCTTCCTGTTCGAAATCGTGGTAGAATTCATGTTTCTACTCTGTATCCTACTACTATGCTAGTCCACATGATTAGTTTCATCTCTGTTATAGCCGTCATGATTTATTTTGTGCTTATTCGGATTAAATCTCGTAGTAACTTGCTCATATATTGAACTGGCGCAACGTCCCCTACAGCCACTCCCGTTTCATGGACGGCCTAGTCGATGCCTCCAAGGAGCCCTTCGTCCACTGCTATGAGTGCCCGATGCCGTTTTGTGGCTCACCGGCAGACATGGTGCATCACCTCACGGATGCGTGCAGCGGTCACTGCTGGCCCTTGGCGGAGAACATCAAGTACGAGACGTGCTACCCGTTCACCATGCCGGAGTCGCTGGAGGATCACCGCCGCCTGCTAGTCTCAGAGGAGGACGGCAGCGTCTTCCTCTTGATCGTGGGCACCGGCGAGGCCCGTGCAGGCCGTCGCCCCGTCTCTGTAATGTGCGTCAGGGGCGACGCCGCTGACGCTGACACTGACACGAGGCCGATGTACGGGTGCGTGGTCAGTGTTACTACCCCTCCGGGTCGCGTGGGCGGCGACACTGGCCTCATCGAACGGACTTGGACTCTGGGGAGCTGGGACTATCCCGCCAATGTGGACTTGGAAAACCCATGGCCTCCTTTACCCGCCGATGCGGTGCACGGGGACTCCAAGGCAGTTCACCTGGAAGTATGCATTATCAAGTTAAATGTTGATCATTAGTCTTCGCTCAATGTAATCCGCTGTCTAAGCATGTGGAGACTTCCATGCAGGATCTTGCTCTATTGGAGTATTGCGCATGAATAAAAGTGTATCCATTTATGGTTTAGTCTAGAATCTTCCATGTATGAATTTTTACTACAGTACTGGTGAAAGACTTACGATGAACCATTTCTTACATCTCCTCTGCCCGCTTGCAAGTCATCCTGATTTAATCCCTCCGTCTAGGTGTATAAGGGCATGGTTAATATTACTTAATAGTATAGCCAACTGTTGACTATAAGAAAGTGCCATGTCATCTGTAGCCAACATGTATAACAATCGATACTCAAAAACTAATTCTTAAAGATCATTTCTTGCAAAGCACAATAAGTGTTATTTCTTCACAAGTTTTGGATGCAGGTTGAACAGTTGAACGCTTTTGTTTGCAAAAGATACCTTTTTATCTATTTCACCCCGGATGTTTGTGAGCTCTAGAGATGAAATAATATCTGAAGAAACCTATCGATACCCGTTACACATGAGATGACCCCCACATCCTTTGTCAAAATAAACAACTCCCCGATCAATGCATTTCACTCTTCGGTGCAACGCACGGGCACCTTGCTACTATAGATTAGTACGACCAAAAATTGAACTAACATTATATATAGTACGATAAATGCTGATGCATGTCACCTAAAATTATATCATTCAAAGCTATGTTCAAATACGAATCCAACGATATAGTTTTTGTTGACATGCACTAACATTTTGTCAGTTAAATCTTCAGTCAAATTCAATGGGGGACTAATAAACCACGACCGATGTAGTACAAGTGTACAGGGCGGCGCTGCACGGGAGTCTCACCTCTCACCCCGCTCGTGGCGCGGCAGTAAAGCCGTCATATCACAAAACCCAACCACTCCCAGTAATAAGTGGCCTGGTAAAATAAACGGACAAGCAACCATCACATCCCTCCGTCTTTTTTGCATTTCATCTCTCTGCATTTACTTTCTCCGGTTCATCTCGCACACTCGATCCCTAGCTACTACTCCTAGGGCCAGTTCTTTTGGCGGCTTCCCCAGCTTTTCCCACAAGACTAGTCACAGTGGAGAGTAACAATAAGGCGCCTCACTCATTTATTCGGGCTTCTAAACTACTACTCCCTCCTGGTTTATTCCTCACCATTGTAATTTGTGCTAAATTTTGACCAAAGATTTAACTGGTTTATTCCTCACCATTGCAATCCCTCCGTCTAGGTGTGTAAGTCATCTTACGAAAACCAAATAATCCCAAAACACTTAGGCGCGGTGCATTAACTTCTACCTCGTTTCTTGTTTCTTGACATATCAACCAATAAGAGATAAAGAGTGTGCATGCTTTTAATGACTTGAGATATCAAACACGACATACAATGGTTAGTTCATTGCATGCAATACTATTAATTAGCAAATAAACATTAACGTTTCTCGTTTTCTCCTCCTCCTTGGTCATGGTGCACAGCCTAAGATGACTTACTCACCTAGACGGATGGAGTAGTGCATGTGACATGCACTAACATTTCATTAGTTAAATTTATGATCAAAATTTGACACAGATTACAATGGGGACCAATAAACCAGGACGGAGGTAGTAGTTAGAGCATGGTTAATAGTATAGCCAGCTGCTGGCTATAAGCCATTGCCATGTCATCTACAACCCATCTTATAGCCAACATGTACAATAATGGATCAAAAGAGTGTACTACTTTTTTATTATGTGGCCCACTTCTCATTCTCACAAAGTGCCTAGGAGCACGTGCTAGAGCTGGATCTTCACGAAGAGCCCACTTACCTTCTCTCTCCTCTTCTCTTTCCTCCAACTAAGCAGAAATATACTAGTTTATTTCTTATAGCCCGCTGACTCAGCTCTATTGTACTTGCTCTTATGGGATTACTAATCTAGAAGCCTAAAAGAACTGGCCCCTGGTACTCCTACTAGTAGTAGTACTCAAGTTGGAATTCCAATTGCACGGCACAACTTGTTAGGCAAAAAATTCAATACAGGGTGTAGGAAGTGGTTTGGGAATTTGCATGCCTTTCCAACCAGTGAGATACTCCGTACAAAGTACGACAGAGAAATAACCACAGAGAAGGAAGCTAAAAGTAAACAATCAAACGAGCATTTTTTGCATTTGTTTTGCATTGAATCGTTTCACAAGCTTGACTAGTGTTGTTTTTCTACTTTTACAAAAACCGCATCATAATGTTAAAACGTGCATTTGCACGTACATAATTAATAGTAGTACTCCCTCCGTCTAGGTGTATAAGTCTTCCCTCCTTCTTGGTCACGGTGCACAACCAAAGATGACTTATTGACCTGGACGGAGGGAGTAGCACAGTCTGCAAGCATATATCGAGAGATACGTGTAGTGCGATAGTATATAGTAAAGTTTGTGCTATATGCACGTACTTGCAAAATGCGTACGAATACACAAGGTTTCCAAACTTTCCCTTTTACATACTTAATTAAGGACGCTAAAAATTCCTGAACGTTCGGGATTTATCATTTGCGTCCCAAAACTAATGAGATCGCCTTACGAAACAAAAATTATACTCCTCCTAAAAGCCACGGCGCTCGCAGGAGCGCTTGCGGCGTGCCACGAGTGCCCTAGTGCGCGGCCGTTTCCCAGTGCGCCGACACAACGCCTCTTCCTCAGCCTCGCAACTCGCGAGTTGCTGATTGGCGGCTTGCCGACGGGCGAGCGCGATCTCACCGGTGTGGTGATCCGGCGCCAACAGGTACTCCTCCTCGCTGGAAGCGTGCACCCAGTCCACGTACCGCCAAGCGTAGATGAGGCGCTTGGGCCCGACTGCACTCAGGGCGTCGGCATGGGCGTCCTCTGCCACCCTCACGGCCCTCGCACGAGCCTTCTGTCAAAGAGCCAATTGCCTGACTCTCTCGGACGCAACATAGGCCTCCCAGGCAGCTTGTTCCGTGGTGCGCTTCTCTTCCTCGGCCTTCTTCTCCGCCTCTATTTTGGCACGCTCTGCTGGAGGCAAAGCCTCCCACAAGGCGACATCCATTTATTTCCAAAGCTCCTCAAGGCTGGGGGGGCTCGGCGGGCGGCGCGGCGTTTTCCTCGTAGCGGGGAGCCGACGCGTCCTCCGGCGCGCGTGCTGGCGAGATGGGGAACGCCGACGCGTCCACCTCGACGCGTCGCGGCGAGGAGCGGAACACCGACGCGTCCTCCTCGACTAGTGGCGGCGAGGAACGGAACGGAGACGCGTCACGTCGCGGCGAGGAGCGGAACACCGACGCGTCCTCCTCGACTAGTGGCGGCGAGGAACGGGACGGCGACGCATCGCGTATCGGCGAGGAGCGGAACACCGACGCGTCCTCCTCGACTAGTGGCGGCGAGGAACGGAATGGCGACGCGTGATCGTCCGCCCGGTGCAGCGAGGGGCTCCTAGGGCTTGGGAGGGACGATGCCATGGTGGTCGACGTGAGAGGGAGGGGGAGGAGATAGCGATGAACGTGAACGTGACAGGGAGGAGATAGAGATGTCGTGGGAGGCGCAGTATTTATAGCGAGCAATGGCACACCTACATAAGATATGGACTGAGCTACACTGACTTAACTGCAGGTCCAGTTGCGTCACTGACATGTGGGCCAGACCCCTGTTGGGCCCATATGTCAGTGACCCAATGCACCTGCAGTTAAGTAACAACTACGTGGGCATATTTGTTGGAGTAAATTACGGGGGAGCGAAGGGCTGGAAATATTGCTGGTCACAACGGATTGGACGAGCGTGGGGGGAGGAGAGTCGTGCATGCAGATTTTTTCACACGGGATGGAGTGGTGGGACCGCCAGAGGGAGAAGGAGAGTTTGGCAGGCATATTGTTTCCACACATGGAGAGGAAAAGATTTGGAGACAAACGGGCTTCCTGCAGGTATGGGGATCGGTGCATAATAAGTCATCTTGCATGCCGGGCTAGGTATAGTCTCAAGTCATTAAAAACATACACGCCCCACACATGTTCATATTTCAAGGTGCACTAAATTATTGCATGCGATGATTAAGGTTGGCCATAATGGTGGTATCTTAGCTGGTATCATGCACACGGGAATAGCAAACATGCTGATGTGGCAAAGAATTAAAGAAGAGAGGGGGGTTAGAGTAACTAGTGTTCATGCATGCATTGGTAAACACTTTTTTTTTGAAGAACGACAGCACTAGTTGAGTACTTTTGCAGACTTCAAAAACTATTTCACCGCCTCTACTATCTTGCTAAGAGTAGGTGAAATTTTTGAATCGAGCCCTTTAAACTAGAAGGGAGGTAGTGGTACTCTAAGGCTGGTCATAGTGGGGAGTAACTTAGACTAGTAACATGCATATGTTACTAGTCTATGTTACTACCTCTATAGTGCATAGTATCATAGATTAGTATCATAGGTGGTCTCATTTATTGCCATGCATGACACATAGTAGCATCACATTTATTATGTTACTATAATCATCTCTCTCTTATACTCATTATAATCAGTATTGTAGATATTGATATTTTTAGTATAAATTTGGTCGTGGGATTTCATTGATGCCTGTCAAAGCGTGGAGGAAGCGGAGCTTAGGGCTTGCATTGCCGGTCTCTACATAGGTATTTCTCTTCATAATCCTGTAATTTTAGAGACTGATTGCGCTTTTGTGGTAGCGTCTCTTGCATCGGGGGACTATGACAGGTCTGCTATGCGTGACCTGAAGATGAAAGCGTTGAGCATCTCGAAGTTGATCAACAATCTTCAATTGTCAAAGATTAGCCATTCGGCCAATAAGGTGGCACACTTAATCGCTAAGTATAGCTTTGACAATAGATTAGATGGTATTCTTGTAAATAACGTACTGCCCTGTGTGGTGAATATTGTATCGAATGAGTGTACTGGTGTGGCTGGTTAATTAATATAAGGTGGTGTTCAAAAAAAAGTATAAATTTGGTCAAACACTTTGCAAACGGTTGACGGGAGTAAAAAGGACCAGAGGGAGTATCATGCATGCGGAGTAGGCAAAAAAATTGCTTGTCTAAAAAAGGCAAAAAATTGCTCATTTATAGCCGGTCGAAGTCTCAAAGGGCACGACCGCGCGAGGGAGGCGAAGGTCGTGGGAGGCGCGACGTTTGACGGAATTCAGTGAAGTTACATCCACGCGCCGGCATGGCGTGCGAACAGGCAGAAGCTATACCGTCAGGCCTACGATATGGGTCTAGTAGACATGACATCTAGTGGGTCCCGCATAGTTCTCGAGAACTCTTTGGGGGCTTGCAGCCATTTATCCACCGGGCAAGCCAGCAACCCCACGCCGTTCGCACGCCCTACTCGTCCCCGTCTTCTACCTTACAACAGTTCGCTCCCAGTCGTCCCGTCCTTTCACATTAGTTCGCTCCCAGTTTTTTTGCGGGGTACAACAGTTCAACTTCTCCTAACCCTCCTCCAAAATCCATGGCCTCCCAAATCTCCATGGTCGCCACTGAGTACCAGGTTAGAGCCATCACCGGCGATCAGTTCATCGTCATCTACACACGTGGATCCGAGACGGTGAAAGCATGGCTTGGTCGCTTCCTACGCATGTTCAACAGTTCAACGGATGAGTGGGTCGCTGGGCTAGATGTTGAGTACACCACAGTCCTAGGACGAGAGAAGGATCTAAAGGACAAAGAGAGGAAGAAGCCTGCCGTGATCCAGCTTTGCATACATAACGTTTGCTTGGTCTACCACATATGCCATGCCGACGTTGAGTGCCAGGATTTTAAGAACTTCCTCAAGGACAAAATAGTGAAATTCGTTACTATAGGCTTTAAGAATGACAGGGATATCCTGCGTCGGATAGGTCTCGTTGTAGGCCAGCCCTTCGATCTCCAGAAGGCAAGCCTGGTGTCCTCCTCTCAACCTTCAATGCTGACCCTGGCAGCAGCCATGATTGATCCTTCGTACGCTAAACTGAAGAAACCTCATCACGAGTTTCATCATGCATGGAAGTCGAAGACATTAGATGAAGATCACATCCTGTACGCAGCAATGGATGCCTACCTTTGTTTAAATATCTACAAGGGTTGGATGAAGAAGCAGAGCCCAGTGTCCGGTTCAAGCAAAGAAGCATCGGCGAAGAGGAAGAGGAAGAGGGACGAGGACGAAGTCGAGGACGTGGACTCGGACTCTGAGTAGGTGGCAGTGCCGTCGCTCATGCTGGTTCTACTGCAGTGTCAAGCGGACTAGTTGCTTAGTTTATTTTCAAGGGTGTGTTGTGCTGAGGCCCCAGCAGAACTATGTTTATGTTCTTTCTCGTTATTTGACCTCTTTAGTACGTACAGTAGTACTAGTACTATGTCTTACTACTGTTCTTCTTGCAGTTGGTACTACTGCTCGTATCTTCGTGTTCCTACTGTACTTAATACGTTCGTACTAGTAGTATAATTTGGGTCAGTCGATTTGTGAAAGAAGTTCGACGGAGCGAAGGAAGAAGACGGCAGAAGAGGTGGAAGAAGCCCTTCTAGCCATCCATGCTGCATCAAACGGCTCACATGAGTCGACTGACCCAAATTGCTCCTTCAGATTGCAGGATCCATGTGGCATTCAAGGTCTCGAAGGTAGATTCCGCGTCCGCACCCGGTCTGCGGGCTCGAGACGCGCGCGACCGGCTTCCGCCGCGACAGCCACCATGCGCGCCTCCTCCGCGCGGGCGGAGACGACAATGACACGCTAGTTCCTCCTCGCCTGCGTGCTCGAGCACGCGCTCGTCCTCCTCTTCGTACGCTGCGTGCATAGACGCGGCTCCACCAGCTGCTCACGTGCTTGGCAGCGCGGCGGCATCGCGAGGAGGGACTGCAGACGACGTGAGCGGGCGAGCCTTCGGCTTCGTGGCACAGGGATGGCGGCGACACGGCGGTGATGGGCGAGAAATTGTTGGCCGGAGCAGGCGGGCGCCGGCATGCGCAACGGCGGTGGCGGCATATTGATGAGTGCGCGTGTGGGAGCTTACTTTAGTTTTATATATAAGGTTGGTCAAACTTAAAAGAAAACTGTACTAGTACACGTAAACATTAGACTTAGGCAGCGCTTTTATTAGTTAGTACCACAGCCACGATATAGAATCCTGTGCAAGCGCGTGAACCGCGGCCGCGTGGTCGATCGAACGGTGCATCACCGTGTCGCGCTCGAAGGACATCCACCGAACCTTTTTGTGTGTGTGAAAACAATCCTCGAATATTACTCAACTTTTTTTCCTGTGAAAGTTCTTGACGCTGCAATATTTCCATATATTTGAATTTAGCTCCAGTTCGTGTTTATTTGGATTTGGACGTTTTAGGTGCGCCCTAGTTTTCTTTAATACTGATTTTGTGTGTGTGACTGAGAGAGAACGTGTGTATGTGTCCATATGTGTGTTGTGGCGGAAGGGCAATGTGGAGATGGTGTGCGTGTGATACAGACATAGAGAGGTGTGAATGTGCAAATGATCATGCATGAGTGAGACATAGACAGATGCCGATACGTTGTGTATACATGAGAGAACGGTCTTCTAGTTTACTTTGTGTGTGTGTGTGTGTATGTGAGTTTGAGCATGTTGTGAAGTACTATAGACCTTGTATACATCTTGGGATTCGACAATGATTGTAACTATTGAATTGTATAGACCATTACATTCGAAGTCAATAGCCTAATATATTTATTTCACAATTTCAACAAATGATTAGTTCACTACAAACTAAGAAAACAAATGTGTACTCCCTCCGTTTTTATTTAAGTCCGCGTATTAGCATTGGTCAAAGTCAAGTTTTGTAAACTCTCAGAAAGCTTATAACAAAAAATATTAACATATACAATAACAAATAAATACCATTAGATTCATTATTGAATGTACTTTCACATCATACATATTTGTTATGTTAAATGTTTATATTTTTCTATAAACTTGGTCAAACTTTAGGAAGTTTGACTTCGGTCAAACCTAATATGCAGAGTTTACTACTACTACTCGCTAGTTGCTTAGCCGAATCACTCAACACGCCACACGGGGAGTCCAATGTCACAAAATTTTGAGGTCGGCGGGAAAATCTCCCGCGACCCTGATTCGAGCAGTGGGAAGTTACCATCATAGCCTTCGGAACAGGCCTACGGATGACGCTTGGTAGGGGGCTGTTTTCGTAACTTCAGGTTCACCCTACCCAGCCAACCCCACCCCGGCACCCAGAGTAGTACACATGAATACTCCCCATTTTCTATCCCCACCGCAAAATAGACTTCTCCACGGCACCGCAGCCTTCGTGCTCCTCCCCTTTACATCGGCGCACTCGTCCACCGCAGCGCATCTGCCTCATCGACGACCTCGTACGCCGCACTGGAACCGGTCCACCGTCGTCGTCGTACACGGAGCCTCTTCCCCGGCATCGTCTTCCACGGTCTCGGATCTGCTTCCTGGAAGCCGACGCCAAGCGCAGAAGTACCACCGTCGTGGACAATGAACTGACTCCCGTTGCCGACCATGACTCACAGAGGCCGCCGCAACCATCGTTCTCCTCCTCGATTGGTAATGTGTGTATTGAATCACTTAGCAGTACATGTGCAGTTCCAATTTTGTTCATACCTACCCTTCAAATTTCCTGGGTGCTATTGTTCCCGTAAAAGTAATTGGTTATAGCCTCCATTGTCCAACAGAATATCTGCTTGTAATTGTGCGTCGCTCGTGTATCACGCTGTGCTTGGGTAGGTTTTTCATCTGCAACCAGTAGTGTGGCAAATGATGGAAAGGTTTTTAGAACTAGCAAGATGCCCATGCGTTGCACGCATCAAGATGCATTTTTATGAGTAGTTTATCTTGTGGGAGAAAAGGATGAACGAGGGAAGGCCTTATTTGCAAATCTGGAGAGGGGTATGGGTATCTTTTTGCAAAATTCCCATTTGTTTCCTTCCTATCTGTCAGATATAAATCGGACGGCCTATATTGCAAGAAAAAAAAGTATAGAGAAAAAAAAAGTAGACAGCAAAGGAAGTAGAGATAAATATTAAATATTAAATATATAATAAATATAACAGTAGAGAAGAGAGTAGAGATAGCAGAGATGTCGGGAAAGGATCGCGCGCGCGGGGGAAAAAGCGGTCGGGCGTGCGCTAGTTTTGGCGCGCGACGTCCGACATGCTTTATAAAATCCAATGCCCTCCCACCGCTCTGTGCCTCGCCACCGCTCTCTCCCCGCTCTTTTTCGCCTCGCCGCCGCCGCGCCACCATGCCGCCGCGTCGCCGGGAACCGCTTCTCCGCCGAGATCCAGTTCCGCGGGATGCGCCTCGGCCTCGGCAATTTCGACACCGCCAACGAGGCCGCCCGCGCGTATGACGCGGCGGTGTGGCGCCTCCGGTGGCCTCATAGAACATTGAACTTCCCCAACGTGTAGACGCGGGAGCGGGCGCAGGAGCTCGCGCCTCTGCCGCGGCTTAGCACCGTCGAGGATCGTCGCGACAACCGGAGGCGGGAGCACCGTCTCGGCATCGCCGAGATGGACGAGGAAGCCATGGCGCTGTGGCGCCAACACTTCCCGCAGGACATCATCAAAGAGCGCAAGTTCTACGCGCAAAGGAGGGCGGAGAGGGATAAGAGGAGGGCGGAGCGAGCTGCCTATCGCGAGGACAAGCGTAGGCGAAAAGTGGACGCTCAATTCAACATGAGGCTAGGAGCAGCGTCGCCCTGGGAATCCGACGACGATCGGTATCTTCACACCTACAGTCAGACGTCGGAGGAGGACATCACCGAGGAGGAGTCGGACGACGAGGAGTAGTTGAATTATCTTTTTTTTATCTATCTATGCTGAGAACTATCCTCTACTCTCTAGTATCTACTTCTCGATCTCAGCACTGTAAACGCTTTTTTAAAGCGCCGCGCGTTGCGATTCTGTTGGAGATGCTCTAACATGGCAGATGAGTGCTTTAATGTTGCCCACAAGATGTGCGAGTATTACTAGTAGTATATTTTTCTTGCCATGTTGAGATTTTAAAACCACGAGTGCGAACATGCAGAGGAGCAATGAAGACCAAACACGGGATATTCGGGACATCTTCAAGGAGCGTGGCAAGTTAAAGAGGAGCTGCACCGAACCTGTAAAACGAGCTTTGGTAAGTAACACCCTTTCAATTACTTTCGTGTAGCCTCATGTTCTTCGATGTGTATATGTTGTAGTTTCTGTTTCTCTTTAGCGTGGTGTTCTTCGATGTGTAATAAGAAGAGTCTTAATCGTCCTAATGCTTTCGTTTTTAGCTTGATGTAGGAAGTGGGTGTTCTCACCTTGTAGTCTGTTTTTATTTTTATTTTCCTTTTGAATTCACTTCTCCGAGTTCTGTTTATCTGGCTTCTACTAAATGGATCTAGGTTGCTCTGAGTATTGATCTAAAAAAGAAGTAACTTCATGTCAGGATGCAGTTCCTGCGAGGAGGGAAGTATGGTCAACCTCGAGATCATGTTTCCAAAATGAGGCTGGATTACACACAAGGTGCCAGTTCCCTAATGATGCTGGATTAGACACAAGGTGCAAATTCCCAGATGATGCTGGATTACACACAAGCCAGGTGGAGTCGTCAGCTGTTCGTGTCCTCGTGGCATTAGTAAAGGCTGAAAGAAAGCGTGCAGCAGCCCTTGAGAATGTAGCTGAGTTCCTGAAGAAGCGAAAAGAGCAATCAGATGCTCTCTTCACCCAAGCCAAAGAAGAGATGGAAGAAGCCAGAAATAAGCTAGCAGAGGCAGAGCAGGCTAGGCGTCTCCTGCTATCTAAAACTGTTGTCAATACAAAATTTCCTTCATAATAGCTAGGTTCAAATGTTTATCCAGTCAGCATGCCTGTTGTGATGTCCGTGCATCTACTGATGTGGCACAAAATGTTTTTTTCGGGTCATGTAATAACAGCAATTACTTTCCAATCAATAACAGACGAAGCATTGGACATGGTATAGTTCACGCGCAAGCCCGACATTCCAAGTTCAACTTCCACATCAAACTCATGTTCACAGATATCTACACATTCATACATAATGTCCACAACCATGATTCACTTCAAAGCCAAAAAAATGTGAGGAGAGTTATAAATAAAGAAAATCCTCTACTAGTTCCTGCTACCAGTGCGAGCACAACAAGTCAAGACCATGCGTAAATTAATTATATTTTAGTCATTTTTGTGTTCTAAAATGCATGCCGGCTTGCGGAAGGACGTGTTGCCGGCACACGCGCGGATTCAATGAAGGCAGGCGGGGCAGTCTTAAGCTGGTTGCACGCGGCGAGGAGGCGTGCTCAGCCGGGCCTGCAGCGAGTGTGGCCCTCTTGGCCGGCGCGCCAATTCAATGCCTGCGCTATGAGAGGTCGCGTCCGTGTCAGAGCAATCACTCCCTCCAGTCCTTTTTTGTTTCGGTATAACAAAATCTCATTTTCCATTCACATTTTACAAGTAAAATTCATGGACAAACTTTGACCCAAAGTACGATGGGGACTAGTAAACCAGAATGGAGGTAGTAGTTTTTTTTTAATCAAAGAAGGGTTTCCCCTTCCGATTTTCATTACTGAAAACCAGCATCTAAATCTAAACCATAGTATTTGCCCTAGAACTACCAGGTTCAACATCTCGCAACATAAACCCATACAACCTCCATCACAAAAAAACCATACAACCATACGCTAAGGAGGTATGTAGTACTATGAATTCCATTTTCGCTCCATACCAATCGTTCTAATAACTACTTACTACTTATAACGCGCCATTGAAAATCGGAACTCTTAACCCCGCTAAAAAAAACGATATTTTAAACGTGGCTACTCGATCTGTGGCAACTGGCGACCCACCGCGCTCCAAGTCGTTCACCTGTGGTCCCGACCATCAACTCCTACGGATCAAATTATCACGCGAGCTGACTATTCCTACAAAGGTGCTCCACCACGTACCCGGTACCCGCGAATGTAGCAATCGTGCACCTAGGGTTTTAGGGTTTATTTGTTAATGTCGCCTTTACGTAACACTCATGTGTGCGAGACAGCGAGAGGCAGACTGCGTGCGTGCGCCTCTTCTTTTCGTATATGTACTCCACCGTTTGTCTGGTGTCCAAAAAATTATAATAACTACTAGCAATGTGCCAATGCGTTGCCACACGATCAAAGTAGATTAATACATATTCACCGATTTGATAGAAAAAAAGTCTAGTTTTGAAATACATATATCACTAAAAATATGTTATGTTTCACTCAAAATATATTCCTTTGGCGGTTTTGATGAGATAAGGGAGGAATGTTGTTGGTTTCAAGATTCGAGAAGTGGTATATGTCTAATTTCTACTCTTACTAGCAAGATGCCCGTGCGTTGCACGGAACATCAAGATCTTGTGGGAGAAAAGGATGAACGAGGGAAGGCCTTATCTGCAAATGTGGTGAAGAGTGCGGGTAAATTGCCATATTTTCCTTCCTATCCGTCAGATATAAATCGGACGACCTACATTGCAGGATGGCAGGCCCACCATCATCACCAACTCTATTTTTTATCCCTACTCTTATAAAAAGCATTGTCGGTGATGATCGTGTGCCTGCCATCCTGCAATATAGGCCGTCCGATCTATATCTGGCGGATAGGAAGGAAACTATGGCAATTTTGCAAAAAGATACCCACACCCCTCTCCACATTTGCAAATAAGGCCTTCCGTCGTTCATCCTTTTCCCCCACAAGATAAACTACTCATACAAATGCATCTTGATGTTCCGTGCAACGCATGGGCATCTTGCTAGTTGTTGCAAAAAGCCCATGTGTGTGTGAGAGAGAGGGAGAGTGGAGGAGGACGGAGTGCATGTGTGACAAAGACACAAGGAGTGTGTGTGCGATAGGTATCAGCTTAAAATGAGGCGATAGTGTGTGTGTGTGCACGATCGAGAGGGCGTGTCTCAAGAAGGGAAGAAAAATCTACATAGATACAAGGAGCGGGAGAGAGACATGTATGCGATGGTGGAGGCACGAGTGTGAGGGTGTATAAACCTATCTAGAGGCTAGCTAGTCGATAAATGTTTGTGAGAGAAATACGAGTCGGGGTGCGAAAGCAAGAGTTTTGTGTGTGTGAGAGAGAGAGACAGTAGTCGGGAAGGGGAGTGGAAGCAGGAGTTGTGTGTGTGTGTCTGTGAGAGAGAGAGAGAGAGGAGACAGTAGTCGGGGTTGTCTGATCGGTAAACAAATGAATAATGTCAGTCTGGGATGGAGACGAAAAGGAGACCGCAACAAATGTTGTGTCTACAGGAGAGAGAGAGAGTAATTTTAGTGGTATGAGTCATATGTAGAGACATATAGGGTGTGTGAGAGAATCCCATAGAGAGACAGACAAAGTGAAAGACGAGTGGAGACTGTGTGTGTGGCGGTGAAAAAGAAAGCTTAGATACCGAGTGATACCAGAGAACAGTAGAGACGTGAGAGATAATGAAAACCGTGTAATGTATAATGATAGGGAGAGTGTGACACTTCTCAAGGGAAACGTCGAGAGACCATGTTTGCGAGATAGGAGAAACATGAAGTGAGCGTGCGGGTGAGCTGGAGAAAAGAGAGTGATAGCTACCTGAAGGAGCATGCATGCGAGAGAGATGGGCGTGAAAGGAGTGAACAAAAAAGGGATTCAAATATTTGAATTCGAGATGATGATACATGTAATCCATACTCGAACCAAAATTGATCTATCAAACATGCATACTCATATGAATTCACGCACATCTATGTTATTTAATATGTAGATATTACTGATCCATACATTTTAGTAGAACATAATTTGGTTAAAAAAATCGAATTCAACCTTAAGATTTCGAGATCGTTGTATTTGTAAATCATATTATACATATAAAGGAGCAGAATTCTTTGTTGTGCTTTTGAAAGTATATATTAAAAAAATGATGTATATAGAATGTAATTCCAATTGAAAATGGATCCTGCCCGAAAAAATAGAATACAAACGGGATTCGAATTGAGTTGGCATGGTAAATGTGCACTCTGCAAAATTTGAACGAAGCGGGGAAAGACGCAGTAACCGCTCGAAACCAAAATCTGCGAGATGGAAATCACTACTGCCTATCCCTGCCACGCAAAGCCTATCTGCTGGATTTCTATAGGTTTCGATAGGGGTAGGTTTGTAATTTCACCCAAACGTGACGTAGCCGCCTCTCACCCGGATTCATACACGGTGGGCGCCAAAACACAGTGTGTCCTCGGCCGAAATCGACTCCCGCCCCGATTCATATTCATACACGGTGGGCGCCAAAAACAAACTCTCGTCGGCAAATATTCGGTGTATGCGAGATTACTGTCCTATCCCCAACCGACTAATGTTGCTATGATGTAGTAGAAATTTGAAACGGGGGCTAAGTTTGGAAATTTCCTCGCATTTGAGACAAGCGCGCCCTGAATACATGGTTCCCCCCTTCCTCTCTACCTCCCTTTTCCCCATTCGTACTCCGTGGGCGCCAAAACACCCTCTCCACCCCACCCTCCTCCGTCCGCCGCCGTCCGCCACCCCATCCACCGCCGTCCTCCTCCACCATGCCGGAGCTGATACCCCGACGCCGCCGTCCATTACAAGAGATCGACCTCTCTCATCCACGGCTTCGGACCGGGATCCTTGCATCCCGTCCTCTCGCTTCATCCCCGTCGTCGTCCACCTTGCCGGCGCCGCTCCTACGACCGTCTCGTCCATCGCGCCCTGCCGCCACCGTCTACCCTCCTAGATCTGCTTCCACGCCGCCGACAGCCATCGCTACCGCAGCACCGTCAAATTCTCAGCAGATGCATACACGGCGCCGCACCAGAGGCGGTACTCTTTCGTATCTGCTCAACTTATTTATCGCAGCAAGAAAATAGATCGCCACTGCTTTACTCTAATTTCTTGTCTTGGTTGCGAAGTTGCCTTTGTCCGGTTTGCACCTTCAGATCCGCCATGGCACGCTCAACACTATGCTCCCAATACTTATGGTTTTCCCCTTTTATATTCCACACTAGTGAAATCACAGTAGACTAAATTTCAAAATTGGGTCAATCGATTTTTCAGAGCTCGCCGGAGTTCGCCGGTGCGATCGAAGGGGCTCGGGTGGTTGTGGGGCCTCACCGAACAAAGAAAACTCAACGCGGGTGGGGGTTGGGGTGGGGTGGGGGTGGGGGTGGCGGAGGAACACAGGCGGTGGGGGCCGGTGGTCCGGCCGGCGGCCCGTGCAGTGTTCTGTATGGGAAGAATCAGAGACGAGGAAGAAGAAGGGTTAGGAGACGTAGGATCTTCATCCAATCGCCTAAAATGGTCGAGAGACAGCTGGGAGTTGCATTCTTAATGCGCTCTGGTTCATCATGTGTGGGCACTGCGCAACCAACATTTTATTATCCAAAATCTGCTTGCTCTTCTTTACCATGTTCCTCTTCCGTTCTTCTTTAATATGTACTCTCTCCGTTCCTAAATACAAGTCTTTGTATAGATTCCACCATGGACTACATATGGAGCAAAATGAGTGAATCTACACTCTAAAATGTATCTGGATACATCTGTATGTGATCCATAGTGGAAATCTCTACCAAGACTTATATTTTGGAACGGAGGGAGTATGATAGTAGTATAGTATGTTCCTTGTACTGAAGATGAGCAAGGACATTTGCAGTGTAGAGGTCTATACGGTCGGTTGTGATGGACACTTTGAGCCTCTTTGATTCGTAGGATCTTGTAAACATAGGAATAGGATTTGTAGTGGCCTGCCCACTTGAATCCTATAAGAATAGCAAGGAAATGCAGGGAGCTGTGTCGCCTTTGAGAGTTACACTGATATTAACAGTACCGCACCTTCACTTGAAGAGAGCTGGTATCCGAAGCCTTTCTAGCCGTACCGGCAATACTAGCACATATATTCCAGCAAGTTCCACTTTGCTGATTTTACTCTGATGCTTGAGGTTTTCCCGTTATATCTACACTATGATCTGTGTAGCTGCTTTGTGTCGCACTAGCAGCAGTCCACTCTTGAAGCTAAACACTGCAATGACTTACAAAATTGGCACCAAGGCATTGAGTGCCATTCTGGATGCAATGAAACTCATACGCTCCCCACCTGTTGATTCTTGTTCAGAATATGATCCTAATGACTATTCTAACCTCGAGGAGTCAAAGGCAGATGGCCTGTCCTGTTCACCCATCAAGGTGCCTGTTCTAATTTGGCAATGTTTTATTGATTGCGGGTATCTTGCATATGTTGTCTTGCATTTCTTCTACTTTGTTGCACCGCCATCTGCTTAGTTTACTCATCATATATGTCGAGATGCCATGCCCATCCATTATTAATACATATTCCATCTGTCATCATACCATGTTTCTTCACTCAAATGCTGTTCTTGTGCATCAGACATCAAAAAGGAAGAGGGTGATTGCCGAACCTGAAGGAGCACCAGCAAAGTCCTTGAAAAACGTGGTGGTGCCAGAGAAATCAGACAGCACCCCACTTATATTGGTTGTACAACTAGTGACACAAAACGTAGGACCGACTCTAGCAGACTGTACCCATACTTCACTGGCCACACCACTAGCCCCACCACACAGGACCTGCACTCCAGCAAAAGTTATATCGATTTCATTTGCCATAGCACCAGCTGTACCACAGAAAAATCCCACTCCAGCAAAAAGTACAGCAAGTCCACCGGCCGAAGACCTATCCCAACTGCAGAGACGGCCAATTCCTGCAGATTGGAACCCCATTCCATTTATTCCTAGTTTAAAAGACAATGCTTTCAATGTTGTTAGAGACTACGTGCATATATTCCCATCATGGGAAGATTATTGTGAAGACAAACACCATTTTCACATCTTCCTGTCCAACTTACGTGTAAGTGCTATTATTCATGGTTATTATTTTCCTGTTTTCTGCTGATTGAACACATCAATGATTTACATTACATTGTTGTAACTAGGCGAGGGTCAATCTGGATAGTCATGACGAGCAAAGCTTGCTTGTGCTTTTCAAGGAAGCATTGCAGCAGTATCGGTGTTACCTGAGGAAATCACACTTTGATGGCAAGTCTATAAACGAATTTCCGGTGAAGTCTCATGTGCTAAATTTAGAAGACATTGAATGGACAAACCTTGTTATGCACTGGTCTCGTTCCCAGGATGAGGTACTGTCTATGAAATCACATGACAATTTGAACTTCTACTTTTCCGCATGTGCCTTACGGATCTTTTTTGCAGGAAATCTGCTCGAAGAAGAATTCCGGTTTGACAAGAACGACAGGATATCGCAAATATGCTGCCCGCTGCTTTGCTCTTGTTAGTACCTGTTGTCCTGTATCACTGTACTTGCATACATACCTGGTTCATTATGTGACAGCAGTATGCATGATAGCTTGCTTATCAATTGTTCGCTCCAAATTATCTGATCTGTATGAATGGTTACATTAGTGTAGAATATATCCAATGCCAATGTTTTTTTATCTCTGCATTGTTCTTGTAAGTACATGTTGTCCTTTATCAGTGTACTTATAATGACAGGTAGTGGTTCATGTACCATCACTCTGCAGCTTATTTTCCTTTGCCCTCCATTTTCTACACATCAGATCTATATTTACTCTTACCATAAGGTTGGTACTGAAGAAGTTTAGCTGTGCATTGCTCTTGGCTGTACCTTTTGCCTGTATCGTTGCACTTACATTTATAGCTACTTGGTTATGTAGCATCACTCTTCATCTTATCTTAAATATTCTCCATTTTTTCGTATATTATCACATCTATATTTACTCTTAACAAAATGTAGAATAAAGGCAATGCTTTTGAAGAAGATTCTGTGGTAAACTTCTTGAATTGCCCCCCCCCCCATCAGCATGGACAAGGCCTTTATAGAGCCTGTCTTCACCAATAATGTAAGTTTGTCCATCTCAAGCCTTCAAACTTTGTTGTATATATTTGGTTAGGCATGACTGCAACAGTTGTTTATTTTTGGTGTTTGCATCAAATTGCTTGTTTAAAGTTTATTATGTAGTTCATAAACAAAAGTTTGTCCTTTCTCAATTTAAGTTTTCAGTTGTACAACCAAGTTCCTTCTTCATACCATGTAAATTAAACTATACAGAGCAAGTGATCTTCTTTTGCACTGCATGTATGCTTCTGTTCTTCATCCGTAATCCAGTGGTGTGGTGAACCTACCCACTACAGCACAATGTCATATTCTGCAATGTCTTAACTATGAACAATGTCATATCATTCTACTATTATTTAAACCGCCTCTTTATTTGCCAATCTGAAATGGTATAAATTGACAGCACACTAACCATTGATACTTATGAGTTCTTGATCTGTAAT
The DNA here is from genome assembly GCF_002575655.3 of Aegilops tauschii subsp. strangulata. NCBI lineage: Eukaryota > Viridiplantae > Streptophyta > Magnoliopsida > Poales > Poaceae > Aegilops > Aegilops tauschii. The sequence continues at coordinate 415,709,754 of NC_053035.3, forward strand.
CCAGTGGTGTCGTGAAGCTGCCAACTCCTTCACAATGTCATTTCCTGCCATGTCTTGACCTGAACAATACCATATTATGTTAATGCAATTTTAAACTGTGTCACTTTATTCGTCAGTAAGAAATGTGATGAATTGTCAACACTGATACTTTTATGTGCAAAACCTGTCATCTATCTGCTTGTTTATCTTTCAGAGTGAGGAAGATATAAGTGTTGAACAAGCGCAGTCTCATCATCTTCCTCAGCTGCTTGCGCTGCAGCTCCCCAGCAGGGCTAACCTTTCTTGAACTCTATTGAAGTACTGTCGGTTTTGTATATTATTTTGTCGGCGTGTTTATTTGCACTGGTGGCGATCTTTGATGCCCAGTGTATGTAATCTGTTGTCTACTTGTTCTTTATTATCATAGTGGCGAACTTTGATGCCTAGAGGATGTAATATGCCGTAATTTCTTTATTGTATAGTCTAGGTTTTTTAGTATTCACGATGTTGCAGTTATTTTACTGTATATATATATCATGTCTTCGTAATAAACTGGCCAAACCGTAAAATTACGGTACATAATCGGGCCGTCATGCAATCACGATGTAGGTTGGGCCTGAAACGTGCCGAACAGCTCACGGGCCGGCAGCAGCCCGAAATGAACCCCGGCCCATGATTGTGCGAATCAAATCACGGGCTTTTGACAGGCCAAAATTGTCTCGGTCCTTGTTTGGCCCAATCAGATATCGGCTGCGAGCAGGCCGGATGCAAACCGGGCCGTAGTTAGGCCCAACTATATGACGGGCTTTTAACAGGCCAAAATTAATATAGGGCCGAAATGTTAAACGGGCCCTTAACAGGCCAAAACTAATATCAGGCCGAATTACTAAGTGGGCCTTTAGCAAGTGGGCCCAAAAGCATAGTGTCCAGTTGACGGGCCGAATCTGATATGGGCCATAATTGAGCCCAAAGCCTCTTAAAGGGTCGGACCTGATCTGGGCCGTAATTTGGCCCAGAACGTGGTAGGCTTTTAACGGGCCGGATCTCATATGGGCCACTATTAGGCCCGGAGCATGGCAGGCCATTAATGGACCGGATCAAATATGGGCCGACATTTGGCCCAAAACATGGCAGCCAGTTAATGGGCCGGCCTACTAGGGTCCTCAAAATCTTGTGGGCCTACAGCTGGGCCGGCCCATTAATGTCGGCAAAATCTCGTGGGCCTTTAGCTGGGCCGGCCCATTATGATCCGCAAGAATCTTGTGGGCCTTTACCTGGGCCGGCCTATTATGGCACACAAAAATCTTGTGGGCCTTTACCTGGGCCGGCCCATTATGGCACACAAAAATCTTGTGGGCCTTTACCTGGGCCGGCCCATTATGGCCCGCAAAATCTTGTGGGCCTTTAGCTGGGCCAGCCCATTATGGTTCGCAAAATCTCGTGGGCCTTTAGCTGGGCCGGCCCATTATGGTCCGCAAAATCTTGTGGGCCTTCAGTTGGGCCGGCCCATTTAAACTTGATGGGTCGGTCCACGTGTCAACATATCATAGGCGCGTCTCGCCCATTGGATGAGTGACACCTGTGCCAACGTGGACCTGACACGTGTCTCCTCCAGCCAATGATGATTTTACACGTGGAAAATCCCCATTGGTCGGGGCTGTTAACGGGTTATCGGATCCAAAACCCGACCCGATAGCTTAACGGCGTTCCATTACGGTGGATGCCACGTGTCGGTCACCCTTGACGAAAGCACTTCTGTGACGCGTAATTTATCGTCATGGAAGTGGACACTTCCGTGATGATAATTTTGGTAATGTCATGGAACACTTCTACGACAGCACAGGTATGACTATCTTGATTCTGTCATAAATTTGTCATGGATGTACATGCATGACAAAAAACGCGACCTACTGTGACAAACATGTATCATCACGGAAGTGTATTTTTTTTCTAGTGAGCCTATCGGCCCGATGTCCAAAGGTCTAAACCGGGGTAGGTTTGTAACTTCACCAAGACGCCAGTCTCAACCACCTCCTAGAAGCATTCATACGCCGTGGGCGCCTAACACCCATGCGCTCGGCCGAAATCTATCCCGCCCACCATTTGGGACACCTGAGATTACTGTCCTACCCCAACCCGCAACATGTCCGAAATTTTAGATGGGGGCAAAGTTTGTAACTTTCCCCAAATTTCAAACAAGCGCATCCCAAACCGAAACATTGTTCACCCTTAGTCCCCCTCCCTCCGTTTCCCCATTCATACTCCATGGGCGCCAAAACGCCCTCTCCACCAGCCGCGAAACCCCAGCCTCCTCCGTCCTCCACCCCATCGCGCCCAATCCACCGCCGCCCTCCTCCATCACGCCGGAGCCGGTACCCCGACGTTGTCGTCCAACGCAACCGCAACCGCAACGCCCTCAAGGACTTAGAAGCTAAAGCCGAGGCAGAGCTGCCTCCACGACGCCCACGCCGACGTGCACCGTACCAGAAACACTTCGACCACGCCGTCCTGCGCCTCACCGCTGCCGCTCCACTGTCATAACCATCCACCGCACCGAAGCTGTTCCCACTACGCCGTCGTTCGCCGCCTCGGATCTGGTTGCCCGCCGCCGACAGACGGCCACGGCACCACACTCAACAACTTGGCCATGGGTTCGTCCAAGGCTCCACCGTCCTCCACAACTTCTCGTTTCCAGCGAACCACAAGAAGATCGTTGGAAAAACAGAAGGAGGACACAGCACTGCCAACAGAAAGAGGTACTCCTCTAAGCTTATTCATGCAAATCTTACGTCTCTGCTCACACCATATTCATCCCACGAAAGAAACTAGTTGAGAGCTTCGTACTGCATCTTCTTCGTGATACTAAATGCACAAGGTTTCCTCCCATTTACTATTTCACCTTTGCTAGAGGTCAGTAGCCCGCCTGGATTTCAATTCAGGGTCAGTCGAATCACAATTAAAAGAAGCAGCACCCGCTTAGGCGCGCGGAGCACCTAGTCCGCCTGTTCGCCGGGGAAGCGGCGCATCGGTGTCTATCATAGGGGTTTGGGGTGCAGGAGCTGCTTGCGCCCGATCTGGAGGTCGGCGGGGCTTGAAGGGATGGCCGGGCGGTGCCAAGCACGGCGGTGCGATGAGGTCGAGGGGAGGGCGGAGGCAGGGGACTGGGCCAGTGGTCGCTGGCGTTTCGAGGAAGATCGTAACACTGACTAGCTGGAGGTAGATGAAGGCGATCTGCCCGTTCTTTGTACATCGGACGGTGCAGAAAAAATGGACTGGCCTATTTGTTTTCAATCGACTGTTATTTTCATAGGACCACACCTTGTGGTGTGCTAGAGGAGCATCTGCTTTTCCCAGCCATCCATGTGCTCATATTTCAAAATCCAATCAATAGTAATTTCGTGTGCCATGCATGTTGTAGAGCTATCATATGTCTCCCGTCATTTATTTCTCACCGACCTGCTATCTACTACCTTTACACTGTACTACTTGTGCACACACTTCACCCATACTCACAATATTGTTTTTTTATGCATGGGTATTTCAGACTCTGACGCAGTGTTGATGAATACAAAAAAGAAAAGACAGAAGTCGCTCTATGTAATTCGAAGATAAGCACTAAGCGTCTTAGTGTTCTAAAGGGTGCAATGCCAGCAGATGGAGACAGTAAACGTAGCTCTGCTGTTGATGATCTCAATTGCCACACACAACCATCCCAGGTGCTTGCTTTAACTTCGCGCTGTCAAATGTGGTTGCATGTTGCATATGGTGTCTAGCTTGTATTGCTTCCCATTTGGTTAAATTGCATCAGCTTACTTTACACATTATACCTTTGATAATGGCATGCCTTCCTGTTTTTGATACATACTACATATGTCTATTAACCATGTTCGTACATCAAACTAATGCTCTTTTGTATCCCTCATCAATCACTTATGACGAGACAGTCACCCGAGTGGGTTAATGTGAGATGCGCTACTCGTCTAAAGAGTGCAGTGTCATCCTCCCCACATGATTCTCAAGAAACAGCAAGGCTAAATGAAGATAGTCAACATAGCTCTCTAGTTGATGACCGCAATTCCCCCACACCACCATCGCAGGTGCTTGCTCTTACTTGGCAGTGTGATATGTGGTTACATGTTGCATATGGTGTCTACCTTGTAATGCTTCTGATTAGGGTAAATTGCATCTGCTTAGTTAACACATTATACCTGTGAATATGACATGTGTTCCTGTTTTTGGTACATATTACGTCTTTGTATTAACCATGTTCATAATCAAACTACCATTCTTGTGTATCCCTCATCAATCACTTCTGACGAGACACCTTCAAGTTGACAATGTAATATTGGTTGCATCTTGCATATCATTTCAAACATGTATTGCCTCTAATTTGTTGAAGTGCCACTTATAATGAGACACATCTAACTTGGTAGAGTGATTTTGGTTGGATCTTTCATATGGTGTCTAGATTGCATTGCTTCCAATTTGTTGAAATGTCTTCTGCTTAGCGTTTTTCGTACATATTCCATCCTCCTACAATGTGGTTGCCATACATAAAAGTTGTGTTCGTCAGTATCATGCATCAACGAATTTGGAAGTGCGAATTTCATTCCTTTTTCTTGTGTGTTTACTTGACAAGGCAAAATCTAAAAGGACGAAGGCACGGAATGATGGTGGTCCTCTGGAGCAACCGAAACAGATGATCTCTGCAGATTCTCTTGCTACTCCTACTGCAGTGCAAGTTCCAAATCTCATCTCCCCTACTCCACAACCCCAGGTGCTTGCTCTAACATGGCAGTGTGATATCTGGTTGCATGTTGCTTATGGTGCCTAGCTTTGTATTGCTCCTAATTTGTTAAATTGCATCTCCTTAGCTTACACATTATACATGTGAATATGACACGCCTTCCTGTTTTTGGTACATACTACATCTGCCTATCACACCATGTTCTTACATCAAACTACTGTTCTTGTGTATCCTGCATCTATCGCTTATGATGAGACAGTCACGCCCATGGGTTAGTAGGAGACGCGCTACTCTTATAAAGAGTACCGTTTCATCATCTCCACATGATTCTCAAGAAACAGCAAGCCTAATTGAAGATATTGAACGTAGCTCTGTACTTGAAGACCGCACTTCCCCTACACCACCATCGCAGGTGCTTGCTCTAACTTCGCAGTGTGATATGTGGTTGCATGTTGCATACGGTGTCTAGCTTGTAATGCTTCTAATTAGGGTAAATTGCATCTGCTTAGTTTACACATTATACCTGTGAATATGACATGCCTTCCTATTTTTGGTACACACTACATATATGTGTTAACCATGTTCTTACATGAAACTACCTCTCTTCTGTATCCTGCATCAATCACTTACGATGAGACACCTTTATTCGTTGCATATTGCATATTATTTCTAGCCTGTTGCGATGTATTGCTTCTAATTTGGTCAAATACATTTGTTAGGCCACCCTTTTAATTTGGCAGAGTGATAGTGGTTTCATCTTTTATATGGTTTCTAGCTTGCATTGCTTCTAACTAGTTCAAACACCTTGTGCTTAGTTTACACTTTATACATCATACATGTCGTCATGCGTTCCTGTTTTTCATACATATTCCATCCTCCCATCATGCGGCTGTCTTACATGAAAGTAGTGCTCGTCAGTATCATGCATCAATGAGTTCTGAAGAGCAAATTTTATTCCTTTTTCTTGTGGGTTTGACTTGACAAGGCAAAATCAAAAAAGAGGAAGGAAAAGAGTAAGAAAGGTGATGATGGTGGTCCTCTGCAGCAACGTAAACGGAGCATCTGTACAGATTCTCCTTGTACTGCTAGTGCATTACAAGTTCCAAGTCTCCGCTCCCCTACTCCACCATCCAAGGTGCTTGCTCTAACTTGGCAGTGTGATATCTGGTTACATGTTGCATATGGTGTCTAGCTTGTATTGCTCCTAATTAGTGTAAACTGCATCTGCTTAGCTTACACATGATACGTGTGAATATGACACGCTTTCCTGTTTTTGGTACATACTATATCTGTCTATCACACCATGTTCTTACATGAAACTACTCTTCTTGTGTATCCTGCGTCAGTCACATATGATGGGACACCTTTAAGTTGGCAGTGTGATATTGGTTTGCATCTTGAATATGATTTCTCGCATGTAGTGCTTCTAGTTTGATGAACGCCACCTATGACGAGACAGTTTTAACTTGGCAGAGTGATATTGATTGCACCTTCCATATGGTGTCTAGCTTGCAGTGCTTCTAATTTGTTGAAGTGCCTTCTGCTTAGTTACCACATCATAGGTGTGAATATGTCAAGCCGTCCAGTTTTTCGTACATATTCCATCCTCGTATCATGACTTTGCCTTTCATCAGAGTAGTGTTCGTTAGTATCATGCATGAATGAGTTCTGAAGAGCGAATTTTATTCCTTTTTCTTGTCGGTTTGACCTCACAATGCAAAATCAATAAAGCGGAAGGAAATTGGTAAGGCATTGGATGATGGTGGTCCTTCCGAGCAACTGAAACGGAGGGTCTCTACAGATTCTACTCCGCTATTGTAACGCCCGGATAATCATGCTACAGTAGTCTCACGTTAATGATGGCACGTCACCTCTGTCACTGTAATTAATCTCAGGTTAATTCAAACCGTATCAAATTTAAATCCTAAATAAGTCAAACGACAAAAGTTTTCAAATATTAAAAATAAAAATGTTCGGGAGATGCCATATTTTGCATAAGTAAATATGGTGTGGTAAACACATTTTATAAAATGCCTAAATAGTTTAAATTGAAATAAAACAGAAAAGAAAATAAATAAGAAGAAAAGAAAATGCAACAGAGAAAACAAACAAAAAAAGAAGAAAGGAGGAACCCCCCTTCCCCCACTGGACCCTGGCCCAAACTGCCCCCCCCCCCCACTGGACCCTGGCCCAACTGGGCCAAACCCCAGGCCCAGTCGGCCGCCCCACTCCTTATCCACTCCCCCCCCACTCACCACCGACGGCCACCCACTCCCCCCCCCCCGAAATATCTCCTCCTGCCTCCCCCGATCTGGATCGGGAGGAGACCACCGCCGAACCCCGTCGCCACCCGGAGCTCGCCCTCGCCGGAGCGCTGCCCCGCCGGCCTACCTTCGCCTCCTCGCCGGCCTGCACCGCGTCGCCGTCGTCCTCGCCTCCTCCCCGCGCCCCGCTGCCAGTCCCCCTACGGCCCCAGTGAGCCCCGCCGCGCCCCTCCTCTCCTTCCCTCGCCCCCGCGCTCACCGTGGCCCTCGCGCCCGTTGGCCGCGCCTGGGCTCGCCCCTGGTCACGCCCCCGACCGCACACACGCGCGCCCGCACGGCCATCGCCCGCGCGCGCCCCGACCGCGCGCCCGCGTCGGCCACGCCCCGCATGGCCCCCTCGTCGCGCTAACCCCCGCCGTCGCCTCGGGCCCCTGCTCGCCGTGCCCGCGCCCGCACCACGCCCGTCCGCCACCGCCGCGGCCAGAGCGTCGGGGCCGTGCCCGAGTGGCTCGGCCATGGCCTCGTCCTCCCCCGTCTCTCCCTCTGTCCCGTGGCCGCGCCACCGCGCCTGCCCCTCCGTGCCACTCCGACCGCACCGGCGCCACCCCTCGCCGTCGCCGGAGATGGCCGCGCCGGCGAGCCCCGCCATCGGTGCCCCGGCGTCCTTGTCCCGCCCTGCGGGCGAGCGCTCACTCGGGTGCGCCCGCACCCGTGGGCCAAACCCGCAGTGCCCCCTGGGCCACTGCCAGGTGGGCCTCGCCCCCCCTGAGCCACTGCCCCCTGGGCCCGAACCCCCCGGCCTATGACAAACAGGGCCCAGCCCACAGAACAAAAAAAACAAATGAAATGAAAAAAAAACTAGTTAATAAAAATTAATAAATAAATAAATAATAAAAATAAAATTAATAATAAAACAAATAATAAAAATAAATTTAATTAATTAATTAATTAACTAACTAAATTAATTAAGTTAATTAATCATGTTTAAATTGATCTAATTAGATAATTAATTTAATTAAACAGTAATTATTAAGCTAAACCCTAATTAACCTAAACAGAGAATGACAGGTGGGTGCCACTGGACCCACATGTCAGTTTGACTTAGTCAACCCCAGTTGACTGCCGATGTCAGCATGACATCATGCTGATGTCATAAATCCATTTTAGAATTAAATTAAATAATTAATTAAATTCCAGAAATTAATAAAATCTTTAGAAAATCATATCTTTTAATCCGTAACTCGGATTAAAATATTTTCAACATGAAAGTTGCTCAGAACGACGAGACGAATCCGGATACGCGGTCCGTTCGTCCACCACACCTCCCTAACCTATCGAACTCACAACTTTCCCCCTCCGGTCCATCTGTCCGAAAACGCAAAACATCGGGAATACTTTCCCGGATGTTCCCCCCCTTCGCCGGTGCCACCTACTGTCGCGTTAGGACACACCCCGCACTGCTCATTGTCATGTCACGCATCGTCATGTTTATGTTTGCATTGTATTTACTGTTTCTTCCCCCTCTTCTCTCCGGTAGACTACGAGACCGACACTGCTGCTGCCCAGTTCGACTACGGAGTTGACGACCCCTCCTACTTGCCAGAGCAACCAGGCAAGCCCCCCCCCCCTTGATCACCAGATATCGCCTATTCTTCTCTATACTGCTTGCATTAGAGTAGTGTAGTATGTTACTACTTTCCGATATCCTATCCTGATGCATAGCCTATCCTTGCTACTACTGTTGTTACCTTTACCTGCAAATCCTACATGCTTAGTATAGGATGCTAGTTTTCCATCAGTGGCCCTACATTCTTGTCCGTCTGCTGTGCTATACTATCGGGCCGTGATCACCTGGGCGGTGATCACGGGTATATACTTATATACTATATACATGACAAATGTGATGACTAAAGTCGGGTCGGCTCGTAGGAGTACCCGCAAGTGGCTCTTTGTGGCGGAGCGACAGGGCAGGTTGAGACCGCCTAGGTGAGAGGTGGGCCTGGCCCTGGTCGGCGTTCGCGGATACTTAACACGCTTAACGAGATCTTGGTATTTGATCTGAGTCTGGCCATTTGGTCTATACGCACTAGCCATCTACGCGGGAGTAGTTATGGGTATCCCGGCGTCGTGGTATCAGCCGAAGCTCTTTTGTCGTCAGCGACGGAGTGGCGCGCGCCGGATCGGACTTGAACGCCACTAGGCTAGGTCTGCTTCCGGCCGCCCTCGCAACGTGCAGGTGTGCATAGGGCGATGGGCCCAGACCCCTGCGTGCATAGGGTTAGGCCGGCGTGTTGACCTCTCGGTTGAGCCTAGGTGGGGCTGCGACGTGTTGATCTTACGAGGCCGGGCATGACCCAGAAAAGTGTGTCCGGCCAAATGGGATCGAGCGTGTTGGGTTATGTGGTGCACCCCTGCAGGGAAGTTTATCTATTCGAATAGCCGTGTCCCTCGGTAAAAGGACGACCCGGAGTTGTACCTTGACCTTATGACAACTAGAACCGGATACTGAATAAAATACACCCTTCCAAGTGCCAGATACAACCCGGTGATCGCTCTCTAACAGGGCGACGAGGAGGAGACCGCCGGGTAGGATTATGCTATGCGATGCTACTTGGAGGACTTCAATCTACTCTCTTCTACATGCTGCAAGATGGAGGCTGCCAGAAGCGCAGTCTTCGACAGGATTAGCTATCCCCCTCTTATTCTGGCATTCTGCAGTTCAGCCCACTGATATGCCCCTTTACACATATACCCATGCATATGTAGTGTAGCTCCTTGCTTGCGAGTACTTTGGATGAGTACTCACGGTTGCTTCTCTCCCTCTTTTCTCCCTTTTCTTTCTATCTGGTTGTCGCAACCAGATGCTGAAGTCCAGGAGCCAGACGCCACCGTCGACGACGACTCCTACGACACTGGAGGTGCCTACTACTACGTGCAGCCCGCTGACGACGACCAGGAGTAGTTAGGAGGATCCCAGGCAGGAGGCCTGCGCCTCGTTCGATCTGTATCCCAGTTTGTGCTAGCCTTCTTAAGGCAAACTTGTTTAACTTATGTCTGTACTCAGATATTGTTGCTTCCGCTGACTCGTCTGTGATCGAGCACTTGTATTCGAGCCCTCGAGGCCCCTGGCTTGTATTATGATGCTTGTATGACTTATTTATGTTTTAGAGTTGTGTTGTGATATCTTCCCGTGAGTCCCTGATCTTGATCGTACACATTTGCGTGCATGATTAGTGTACGGTCAAATCGGGGGCGTCACAAGTTGGTATCAGAGCCGACTGCCTGTAGGAATCCCCCTTTCCACACTCCTTGGCCGAAGTCGAGTCTAGACATTACAAAACTTTACTAACATGGCTGTGTGTCTTACGGGCCCACGTCGCCATTGGGTGGTACTAGGATCTTTTACTCCTCGACCTTTACTCTGGGACTCTGAACTCTCTTCTACTCGGGTTAAACGAATTTACTAACTCTAACACTAGGATCCCGTGACCGCGTTCACCCCAAAGTTGGATAAGCCATAGTTGTTTTTTAGAATAGTATTTGAACAATTCACACACTGTCATTTGACTCCTTTGGAACGTCTTTGCTTTCAGATGGAACCCACGAGGCAGGTCGTGCGCCACACGACGGCCATTGGTGCCTCGGGATCACCTGCTGTGCTAGCTGGGATGATGACCTATCTGGGTTATCGCTGGCACCCTGAGTACACCGTCTATGAGGAGTACCAGGACTTTAACCAGGAGCAGTACCGTGCCATCGTCCACCTCTACTCGCGGGAGTATGACTCCACTACTGTGCTGCACACCGCACATGGTGTTGGTGTGACCGTCGATATGGCTGTCCACGATGCTGCCTATGCTGCTCTGACACGTCTTCGTGGAGAGTATCGGGAGTTGGACACCTCCCCCTTCAGGCACATTGCTATCGCATCTGATGTTGGTGCGGAGGGATACTATACTGCTGCCTACTCCACTGTCACCCGAGAGCCCTTCTACCATCAGAACCTGGTTCTGCATGCTGATGGGCTGGATCGAGCTAACCGAGCTCTTCGCCACGAGATGTACACCACCCGTCAGCACCTTTACCGTGCTCTGACGCTGCTGCACCCCTTGTCCGATCTGGACAGCTACCGCGTACTGCGATCTACCCAGCCAGGACCGTGATGCCCCACGGTGTCGGTTGGCCAGAGGTGGGAGGCTACTCTCCCGCACTTGGTCCTCTTCTGCCACCTGAGCGTCGGGCTCTACACCTGAGTATCCGCGGCCCCCAGTCTGCTGACGTGGAGGGCTATCCGTTGCCTCACTACCAGCTGTCGGGCTACGATTACCTCCACAGTACCTCTTGGGACTGATGTAGGCTTGCTTGTAATGTTAGATGCATTCGCCGCGAGCCTGTGTGCCGCCTATGATGTTTTAGTCTATGTACTGAACTCTGTGTACTGAACTCTATGCATGACCCCTTTTGTAAGTTATGCCGACTACTATGTAGTAGCTATCGTGCTCCTTTCATTATGCATGTTTCATCATGAATGATCCTTGTCTTTGCAAATTTCTCAATGCTGAACCCCTGTTATATATTAGCAGGATGGTTAGACCAGGTGGTCGTGGTAGTGGTGGCAATGCCCCACCACCACCTGAGTACATGGCTGGTATGATCCAGCAGTTCGAACTGAACCGCCAATTCATGGAAAATATGATGGCTCAGTTTCCTCGCCCCAATATGGACCAGCAACCAACCCCAGTAACTCTGCAGGATTTCATGCGCCTCAATCCAACTGTGTACCGCAGCTCAACTCAGCCTCTGGATGCTGATGACTGGCTCCGTGACATCACCTATGAGATGGAGTCTGCCGATGTAGCCCCTGCCAGCTATGTCAACTTTGCTTCCTTCTTTCTGAAGGGACCCGCAGCTCAATGGTGGGACAGCCACAGGTGTACTCTGCCAGCTGGAACAATCATCACCTGGCCAGACTTCCAAGCTGCTTTCCGTGCCTGCTTCATTCCTCAGGGAGTCATGGACCGGAAGAAGCGTGAGTTCCACAACCTCACCCAAGGCAACAAAACTGTCGAAGCTTATCAGCGGGAGTTTCTGGACTTGTCTCGCTATGCTGAGGAGGACATTGCAACTGATGCACGCAGACATGAGAAGTTCCGTGATGGCCTCCAAGCTGACATCAAGCTCGCACTTCTAGTGCATGACTTTGCTGATTTCGCCACCTTGGTGAACAAGGCCATCAATGTCGAAACTGGTCTGCAGGAATACCAGAGCTCTCACAGGCGCAACCGTGACACGGGCTCATCTTCGGGCTCGCCCTCACAGAAGCGTAAGATATGGATCCCGAACAGCATGTACCGTCCAAATGCATCTACCCCAAGGCAGACCTATGCTGCACCTCGTCTGCCTCCACCACCATCTAGGCAGTCAAGACTTCCAGCCCCACCGTCCCAAGCCCCTGTTCCCACTCCCAATAATGGCTTGTGCTTCAGGTGTGGTCAACCAGGGCACCGTGCTAGAGAATGCAACCAGAACCAGAATCAACTGGCCCTTCCAGCAACTGGCCGTGGTAACAACCAGCCCCGCAACAACAATGCTAAGTCTTATGGCCGTGCTCATGTCAACCACGTTGATCTCAACGAAGCTCAAGACCAGCCTGCTACTGTGATGGGTACACTCCTCGTAAATTCAGTACCAGCATCCATTTTATTTGATACAGGTGCATCACATTCATTCATGTCAGAAGATTTTGCATTCATGCATGGCATTAGAAGCGAAGACATGAATGCTTCACTGTTAGTACACACCCCTGCGGGCCAATGTCGAACCTCCATGATTTGCAACGACGTCCCCGTTGAAATCGAAGGACTGGAATTTCTTGTCTCTCCCATCGTACTGAAGTCTTGTAGCATCGATCTCATTCTGGGAATGAATTGGTTAAAAGCGCATACTGCTTCAATCGTTTGCACCACTAAGACCGTCCATCTGCTACACCCTTCAGATGAGATAGTTACTTACCAAGCCCATCTGGTGCAAAATGCCGAGGCAAGGCTCTATGCACTGAATGCATTGAACGCTGCACCACTCGAGGGCATTGAAAACATTCCCGTCGTGCGTGAATTCCTCGACGTCTTTCCTGAAGAACTTCCAGGGATTCCCCCTGCTAGAGCTGTCGAATTCATCATCGACTTGAAACCAGGCACCACTCCTATAGCCAAGCGACCCTACAAGATGCCGCCGCATGAACTCCTTGAGCTTAAGGAGGAAATCGACAAATCTCTTCGCAAAGGATTCATTCGCCCAAGTTGCTCTCCTTGGGGAGCACCTTCTCTCTTTGTCAAGAAGAAGGATGGGACAAACCGGTTAGTTCAAGACTACCGTCCTATAAACCAAGCTACCATTCAGAATAAATACCCTCTTCCTCGGATCAATGATCTGTATGATCAACTGGCGGGTTCGTCAGTGTTCTCTAAGCTCGACTTGAGGTTGGGTTACCACCAGATCCGTGTTCGCGAAGAGGATATCCCAAAGACTGCCTTCGTGACTCGCTATGGTTCATACGAGTACACCGTCATGTCTTTCGATTTAACCAATGCTCCAGCCACCTTCTCTCGTCTGATGAACTATATATTCATGGATTACCTCGACAAGTTCGTTGTGGTTTATCTGGATGATATCCTGGTATTTTCAAAGGACGGAGAAGAACATGCTGAACATCTTTGACTTGTGCTGGAGAAGCTACGAGAGCATCAACTATATGCCAAGTTCTCCAAATGTGAATTCTGGCTACCGGAAGTAACCTATCTTGGGCATGTCATCTCTAAGAATGGTATTGCCGTCAACCCTGAACGAGTCCAGGCTATCCTTGATTGGACTCCTCCCAAGAACGTTAAGCAAGTCAGAAGTTTTCTCGGTCTCGCCAGCTATTGCCGTCGATTCGTCGAGAACTTCTCCAAGATCGCCAGGCCTCTGACTAACCTGTTGCATAAGGGCGTCAAGTTCCAATGGACAGACAAATGTCAAGAAAGTTTCCAGGCACTCAAAGACAAGTTGACTTCTGCCCCAGTTCTAGCTCCACCTGATACTAAGAAGGACTTCGTCATTTACTGCGACGCTTCCCGTCAAGGATTAGGCTGTGTCCTAATGCAAGACCGCAAAGTGATTGCTTATGCCTCTCGGCAATTGCGCCCTCACGAAGAGAACTACCCAGTTCACGACCTCGAACTTGCTGCTGTCATTCATGCGCTGAAGCAGTGGCGACATTACCTTCTCGGTAATCATTGCGAGATCTTCACTGACCACCAAAGTCTGAAGTATCTGTTTACTCAGCCGGATCTGAACCTCCGTCAGCAGAGATGGATGGAGCTTGTTGCAGACTTTGACTTGGGTATTTCCTATACGCCAGGCAAGGCTAATGTAATGGCTGATGCCTTGAGCCGCAAGTCTTACTGCAACCACCTCCAGGTTCACAAAGTTCAGCCCTCGCTTGTTGAAGAATTCAGGAAGCTGAACCTCCATATTGTTCCTCCGGGTGCACTCGCTCCCCCTCCTAAGGAGTTTGGCAAGGTGAACCTCCACGTTGTTACCCAGGGTTCCCTCAATACCCTAGTTGCTAAACCAGATCTCGTGGACAGCATCAAAAGGCTACAGAAGTATGACTCTGAAGCCCACAAGATTAAGCGCTACCTCGCAGAAGGAAAGCCCTCATTTTTCACCATTGCTAAAGATGGCACCTTATACTTTAAGGGCCGCCTAGTGGTGCCATGTGCAGAGAAAAACCTGGATATGACACAGGAGGTTATGAAAGAAGCTCATGATACGCCTCTATGTATCCACCCTGGTAGTACAAAGATGTACCAAGACATCCGTCAGAGATTCTGGTGGTCTAATATGAAGCAAGACATTGCTCGTTATGTTGCTGAGTGTGACGTTTGCCGTCGTATCAAAGCAGAAAATCAAAGGCCTGCTGGAACTCTGCAACCTATCTCTATTCCTGAATGGAAATGGGACCATGTTGAGATGGACTTCGTCACTGGATTTCCCAAATCACAGAAAGGTAATGATGCTATTCTTGTCGTCATTGACCGGCTTTCCAAAGTTGCATATTTTCTGGCGGTCAAAGAAACGATCACTGCTAGCCAGTTGGCAACGCTCTATATGTCCAGGATTGTTTCACTCCACGGTATTCCATTGGTTATCAGCTCAGACCGTGGCAGCTTATTCACTTCAAGATTCTGGGCAAGTTTCCAAGAAGCTATGGGAACTCATCTGTCATTCAGTACTGCGTTTCATCCTCAGTCGCAAGGGCAAGTTGAACGCGTCAACCAAGTTCTCGAAGACATGCTTCGAGCTTGTGTTATTTCCTTCAGCAAGAAATGGGAGGAATCTCTCCCGTATGCTGAGTTCTCTTATAATAATAACTATCAAGCTAGTCTGAAGATGGCCCCCTTCGAAGTGTTATATGGACGAAAGTGCCGAACCCCTCTGAACTGGTCAGAAACTGGGGAACGTCCACTCTTCGGTCCGGATATTATCCAACATGCCGAAGAACAAGTCCGCATTATTCGTGAGAATCTCAAGACTGCTCAATCACGTCAGAAGAGTCAGTATGACCGTCATCATAAAGACATGGTCTATCAACCTGGCGAAAAGGCTTATCTTCGAGTCACACCTATGAAGGGTGCTCACCGCTTCGGAATCAAGGGCAAACTAGCTCCTCGATATATTGGCCCATTCATTATTCTCGAAAGGCGTGGAAAAGTGGCATACCAACTGGAGCTTCCGCCGAACCTTTCTCAGGTTCACGATGTGTTCCATGTGTCACAG